>NC_053395.1:194722652-195036402 GCF_905171765.1 Bufo bufo | reverse complement strand
CGAGATGTCCATCATTTTAATGGAAAAAATAGCTGTACTTCCAAGGCAAGTGTGAACACAGTCTTAGATGTATAGAGAGCTTAAAGATAAATTACAATATCGTCACAGCTTAAGAATGATCTAAATTGACCTCGGCATCCTAGAACACTGGGAACTCGGTCCAGAATTAAGGTATAATGTGTCACTAAAATTTTACCAACCAGATAGCAATGTATGCCCTTTTTTTGAATCTGTTTTTATTTTCTGATTGTAGATTTTTTTTATTTGATTTCCTGAGCATGATTATGGGGGCGGCCATCTTGCCTGAGCTGTTCTTAACAGCATTTAGAAAGCATTAAGAAAATTGCTTTATGGCAGCCTCATGGTCCATAGACACAATGGTCAGGAGGGAACCTCACTGACTTCTATGGGAGAGTTTTCTAGACATGTTCTGTGACCTGTGCAGAGGTCATTGTACAAGGAAAGAATAGATAAGATCTGACAATCACCTATTGTGAATGGTGGATCCTGTCTTATCTATACACAGAAGTGATATCATTACAGGCAGGATGAGAATGGCAAATAAGCAGATAACTGCAGTGAAGTGATCTGCCTAGACCACGAAGTGGCACCTATTATTTGGCTTAGTGACCAGTGCAAAAACAGCAGGATTTTATGGTTTTTGTTTAAATACAGATATTGACATGGAAAATTAAAAATAATCAAAAATTATTTAAAAACATGTTAAACACAAAAACAGGGAACAGCAATAACGCTGATCCCCATCCTTGTACCCATCAGATGCTGTGTTCATACATTAACCTGGCATCTGAGAGTAAAAACTGTGTAAAATTGACAGAAAAAAAAATTACTCATACTTACCGCCTCCATTTGCTTGCGATGGGCCGGCTGCTGCCATCTTGCATGAAATCCAATGCAGCCTGAGATGACTGGCCGGCGTGGTGACGTCATACGTCACCACGCACGGCACTTCGGCCGAGATCTTTAATCAAGATGGTGGTGGAGGAGGTAAGTATGTTTATTTTTGTTTTTACACTGATTCAAGTAAATTAATTTGCTACCAAGAAGCACAAGGAAATTCGGCTTTGCAGCGAATCAAATTTATCCTGAAACTCGGATTGAATTCCACTTCATTGGATTTGATTCGCTCAACTCTAATGAATACAACCTCTATAGTTATGTTCCTGCTGCAACAGAAGCTTGACCAAGTTAATAATGATGCAGATATAGCAGAGCTACATTTGTCACAGAACAGTTTTTTGCCTGCACCTTGATCACAAAATCAAATGGCCAATAGTGTTTCATTAGAGACACTGGATCCCAGGGGTCGTCTTGAAGTACAACATTCCTCTTTACTCTCTGTCACATGTACAGCATACAATGATGTTCCTCCTCTTGGGACCAGGGGCCAAGGGGTAATTTTGAGGTAGCACGGGCTGTTCTGTCTATGTGTCGGGACATAATTACATATTAGTAATTCAGATAAATAAATCAGCTGAATCTCGATAATGCAAATTAGACAAGCCCCGATTGTATGTACAGTTTCCAATGAGAATTTGAATTAGACTTTAGCCTCATAATTGAACATCTCATTCTGTCTCCTATGGTATTTCCATCTCACTCGACCGTGCCCTGTACTTTTTGTACTAGCCTCTAAAAAATTAGCCGTTTACTTTTAATGGAGGCTAAGATTTCCTGTTAAAATCAGACTATTTTTAATACTTTTAACAAGTCGATTAGAAAATACAATTTATATTCTCAAAGTATATTTTGTCATTTTCAAGTCTAATTTTTTGCATTCATATTCTTGTATGAATTTTAATGGAGACACTTAAATTGTAATTATTCCTCTCAGCTCAAACACAGGTAACAAATGGAATTCAATCAGTGTTTGCGCATAATGACCATCATTAAGAGGGAAATAATAATGACATTCTATCTGCATTACACTCGCACTCTTTACACAATGATCTGAATCCCATTATCGATCTCCATGGAGATAGGCAATTGTCACCTATTCCGCATAGTATCTGAATGTTAAATACATTTGTTTGGAACAAATATTTTAATGAATATACTCAGTTCCACTTAATTAACTATGTGATCGCTGAATGTTTTTACTTAATAATGAAACATTCATCATGTAAAATGGGTTGCAAGAGAAAACGACGACAGAAGAGAAGAATAGCAATTGGAGTCCAAAAGAATTGTCAGTGATATGTCGAATAAGAAAATCTATATTTAGGTAGATGAATGATAGATAAATAGATAGATAATAGAGATAAATCAGATAGATAGATAGATAGATAGATAGATAGATAGATAATAGAGATAAAAGATAGATAGATAGATAGACAGATAGATAGATAGATTGATAGTGTTGAGCGAATAGAGCTTCAGATCAGAGATCCAAAGTTGACTTTGGTGTTAATGCTTTCTCTGCGTACAGCATTAAATTGTATTGTTTCACCTGAAGCTGCATGAAACTTTAGTGAATGAATTCAGTAATCACATCTGCGTCTTTAAAAACATTTAAAATAGCAATCTAAAGTCAGTTTTCGCACAGAGGTACCGACCGGTACCAAACACGACGCAGATGTGATTACCGAATGAATCCACGAAAGTCTCGGAGGTTCACCCTATCTAGGGTGAAACAAATTTAGCCTACTCGGAGGCAATATATTTTATTACTGTAAGAGAAGACAGCTTTAAAACCAAAGTGTTTGAACAAATCGACTTCGGATCTCTGATCCAAAGCTTGATTCACTCAACACTAATAGATAGTATCAGGACTATAAACTACTTCGTAGAAAGAATCATAAAAATATAAATGTACAAATTATAATTTAGACGAGGTTCCCAGGTATTCTCAGGTACTTCAGATGACATGTTACCCAAACTTGCACATACATGCAACAATCTCTTCCTCAGTATGGAGAGAAGCGATCACTAATGCCATCACTCGTTATCATACAGACTCGTTGAAGGCAGCAGGGTGTTTTTAGACGGCATGATCTTCTCCTGGCAAACTACGATTAAGGTGCCTACACAAACAATCCAAATACCCATTTGGCTCGTTCGTTGGGTAATCAACAGTATCTTTACGCCATCAGATAATCACTAATGAGCATTCCTACGAACGTTCGTGAGTGTTTATCTGGCGGATTGTCGGCCTGTGTAAAGAGCCCTTAAATCATTGCTCTAAGGGGTATGGAGAGATCCACTTGTTACACAGAAATAGTAAACTATGTGTCCCATGCAGGGGCACAGCAAGGACACATGGGGCTCCATAGCAAAACTTGGAATGGGGCCCCACACTACCATGACCACTTTTGGTAGCATGAAGATTATGATTAAAGATGAGCGAAGTATTGGAAAATTCTATTTGGCTGCCTCGCTGAATAAAAAAATAATAATATTTGCTTTGTGATGAATTACTTCACCGCGAAGCGCATTTCTTTGTAAGTAGTGGGTGCAATGACAGGGAGCAGTGATTGCGCTGCTCCACATCATTGTACCCCTCAAATTAAGCGTTCATAGCTGATTGTGGCATCTGACATTGATATTACAGTGTAAAATAAAAAATAAATCATACTTACCTCATCCATTTGATCGCAAAGAGCCGGCTGCCGCCATCTTGATTGAAGATTCTGCGCAAAATCTTGTGCGGCCTGTGATGACGTCATCACGTCGGCCGGCATAGTGATGTCATACGTCACTGCACACAGGATTTTGTGCAGGATCTTCAATCAAGATGGAGACGGACGGCTCTTCGCACTCAAATGAATGATGTAAGTAGGATTTTTTTTATTTATTTTTTACCACCATTCAGGGAAAATTAATTTGTTACCACAAAGCAAGAGGAAATGTCTCTTCATGGCGAATCAAATTTTCCCTGAAATTCTGATTGAAGTACACTTTGTGGTCTTCGATTCTCTCAACACTAGTTATGATTATGTTAGTTTTCCAAATGCACAAGGAGAATGCACACAATGATGTCACATTGGTGGGAAAATTTACAAAGTAAAGTTTCAGCACAGGCATAATCGGCTCTGTGATGTCAAAGTACAGGAGTAAGGCTCACAATAACATCACTGTACAGTAGTATGATAACATAGGGTGATATAAAGAAATGTATCAGTGATGTCAAAGCACAGAAATACAACACTCTGTCTATAGACATAACTAACTGCACTAGAGATGAGCAAATTTCTTGAAATTTGTTTTGGATCTGATTTGCAGAATTTTTAAAAAAATTAGATTCGGACCCAAATTGATTCTCCCTGAATCACAAGTGCTCCAATGACCCTTAAAATTGGTATATAACACTTTCTGGTCTCCTAGGACCCCTAGATTTTTTTCTGAAAAGACTCAGAGAATAAATATGTGAGAGAGAAAGCGAGAGTGATAGTATCGACCTGTAGCTGTAATATACCGTCCTTACAAGATGCAGCCTATGAACCTGACAGGTTTCAAGTGAACCTGTCCATTCAGTAGAGAAGCACATTGTATAAGGTACCGCTGGAATATCGCTCTATCGTTTCCAAAGCAAAAGTGAGTCTCACATCTAATACTCCAGAATGTGTATCACTGTAATTTACTGTATCAGCTGCAAGATAAAATAATTAGGTTGGACTATATATACATGCTTAGAGCAGACCATGTCTAATGGGCAAATTATATGATTTAGGAGAACATGGTAAGTTATTGCAGATGGCTATTAAGCATGGAACTATACTTATCTGATATCTCATTAAAATATATGATAATACAGTACCACTTGGTAATATTCATGGATATTTCTAGTATATTAATAGAGTGGATACATATATTTCATCAGCTTCAAACTAATAATCAGTTGCATTAAAATATCATGGATTGGTCAACACCAGCAAGAAAGTCATCCAACTATTGACAGCTCTTTTTAGGAGTTCTTGCCACTCATCAGTACAGAACAGGGTACTGATTAGGTAGAGGAGATGCCATAGATGTAGCTTAGAAAGGGTACTGTTTCTCATTGAAGAGACGCAGTGGTGAATGGAGACTTATTTTTCAGGCAATGCTCCATGGGAAAAATATATGCAAATTAGGTCATACCAACCAAACCAGAGACACCCATCTTAGGCATCTCAACCAGCTAACCAGTACTCTGCTTTGTACCAATGAAGGACAAGAATCCAGAAACATTGCTGTCTTCAGGTGGGTGTCTTTGGTTTGGCTGTTATGAACTATTTTTCATATCTTTTTCATATAAGGCACTGCCTGAAAAGTAAGTTTCAATACATACTGTAACTGTCTCTCTTCAAGAAAAAATTGTACTTCTCTGAGCTACATCTAAGGCACTAGGTTCACATTATCATTTAGTTTTCCGTTCCAAAGCAATGGAATTCCGATCCGTTAGAGGACCAGGAAAAAATAAAAATGGATCCTTTATTTTGAGCCTCTGTTCTGCTTATTTTGCATTGGTGTTAGCCATTTCAATCTGAGATTTATTATTTTTAGCAGGGAGAAAGTCTTCTACATAGAACTTTTTTTACCCTGTCAAAAATAACAGATGTCAGATGGAAATTACAAAAATAGAAGCACAAAATAAAAGATCCATTTTTTTTATTTTGACAGACCAGATGGACAGACCTAAGTCATTTCATCCAGCTACCCATTACCCTGCTCAGTACTGATGAAAGACAAGAACCAAGAAGCAGTGCTATGTACAGGTAAGAGTCTTTGTTAGGGTCCATTTACACGTCTGTAGAATGGGTCCGCATCCATTCCGCAAATTGCGGAACGGGTGCGAACCCATTCATTCTCTATGGGGCAGGAATGGATGCAGACAGCACATGTGGCTCTGGAAAAAAATAGAACATATCCTATTTTTGTCCGCAATTGCAGACAAGAATAGGCAGTTCTATGGGGGTGCCGGCTGGGTGTATTGCGGATTCGCAATTTGCGAATCCGCAATACACTACGGACGTGTGAATGGACCCTTAGGCTGTTATGAGCTACTTCATTAAAAAATAAGTCTCCACACACCACTGTGCCTCATTAATGAGAAATAAAAGTTTACTTTTAAGTCAATACTGATGGAACATACCTAGCCTAAGCTGTGGTGATGATTAGTTCTCTTGCATAGTTTTGGTTTTTTTGGTGGAAATTTTGAGAAGTACCAAATAAATCTCAAGAAGTTTTATTTATGGACATGTTGGCGGAGATAGGGGAGTGTCTATGTAACTAGCTGGGTGGGAGGAGCTATAACCATGCTAGGCATTGTTAGGAGCGAGGTTGAAGCTGTGGCATCGGAAGGAGAAGTGCATCATGGGTTTCCTATAACAACAGGAAGTACTACATACTGGATGAAAACCAAGAAGAGGGATTGTTTTTTTTGGAGAAAATTGGTAAGGAGATTCCAATCTAAAAAAATAAAAATAAAAAAAGCATAGGGAAAGATGTACGTGAGGTAAGCAACTACATGAGCGTATCTGTTAAAAACCATAGTAATCCTGGAAAACCCTTTTAATGTTTTTTAGCAATTTACTCTTAGCATTTCTCTATCAGAACATGTAGAATAAATGTGTAGAAGTGTCTGCTTTAAAGAAAGGATTATGGTTTAAAAAAGTAACTACATCCAAAATATATAATTCCTTTTTTAATTTGTACGCTTATCCTTGGCTTACCTGAATAGCAGTTTTGATCAGTCATTCATGTGCTACATCATGCTCACACATCAATTATATTTTAATAAGATTTAATTGTGGAAATCTCACAGTTTTTCTTGAAAATTAATAAACCATGTCACAGCCCTGTCCCCACGATTAAAATCCTTTACAAGTATGCTGGTAGCACCTTATGAGTTACACTTGTTACTAAATTATAAAAAGAACTAAAACATTGGGGTCATTTATGAAATCTGCTGTGCCAGTTTTATAACGTAAAAACTTTGCAAGAAATGTCACGTGCAACATTTTGTGCAGATTTTTGTGACATTTGGTTAGCCTCGCCACTTTCGAAAAATGGAGTAAAAAGTTAAAACAGAGTTATATCTTGTTGCCAGGCAACCCCCTTGTGTACTTTCACTGACAGGTGCTAAACGACATTGCACTTGTCCAAATTGAATAAAATCAAAAGCCATTACATAAATTTGGCGAATGACATACTTGAAACTGACACCCAAAAGATCGCAATTTTGCCGCATTTTTTGACGTACTATTACATCATGGGGATCGGGCAGGGGCCGAGGAGATCCAGCCCCAGGTTGGGTCTCCTAGGCAACCTGTCCAGAGTGGGACAGAAATAAAGTTAAAAAAAGCAAAAAAGTATTTTTAATAAAAAAAATAAAGTTTCAAGTAAAAAAGAAAGAAACTCCCCTTTCCCCTGATTTTATAATAAAAAAATAAAAAAAGGAAAAAACACACATATTAGGTATCACCACGTCCGTAATGACCGCCTCTATGATTATATCACATGATCCACCCCGTCCGAAAAACACCATAAAAAAACTGTCATCTTACATCACAAAAAGTGCAATAGCAAGTGATCAAAAAGGCGTATGTTCCCCAAAAAAGTTCCAATAAAACTGTCACCTCATCCCACAATAAATGAGCCCCTATATGAGAAAATTGCTAAAAAAAAATATATATATATAGCTCTCAGAACATGGAGACACTAAAAGGTCATTTTTTGTTTTAAAAATTCTATCATTGTGAAATAAATTTGAAAAAGTATACCTATTAGGTATTGCTGCATCTGTAACAACCAGCTCTATAAAAATATCACATGACCTATTACCTCAGGTGAACATAGTAATTTTTTTTAAAAATAAACACAGTGCCAAAAAAAGCCAATTTGTGTCACCTTACATCACAAACATTGCAACACCAAGCGACCAAAAAGGTGTATGCCCCCAAAATAGTACCAATCAAACCATCACCTCATCCCACAAAAAATAATACCCTACCTAAGACAATCTTTGAAAAAATTAAAAATCTATGGCTCTCAGATTATGGAGACACTAAAACATCATTTTTTTGTTTAAAAAATTATATTATTAAATAAATAAATGAGAAAAAGTATACATATTAGGTATAGAAACATTCATAACGACCTGCTCTATAAAAATGTCACATGACCTAACCCCTCAGATGAATGCTGTAAAAATAAATAAATAAATAAATAAAAACTGTGCCAAAAAAACAATTTTTTGGTCACCTTGCCCCATAAAGTGTAATAATGAATGATCAAAAAATCATATGTACCCAAAAATTGTATAAATAAAAAAGTCAACTCTTCCTGCAAAAAAATGAGCCCTTTGTTTAAAATAGACAAATCGCCAGGACCGGATGGCATACACCCCCGTATCCTAAGAGAATTATGTAATGTTATAGCCAGAACCTTATTTCTGATATTTACAGACTCTATACTGGCATGGAATGTTCCACAGGATTGGCGCATAGCAAATGTGGTGCCAATATTCAAAAAGGGTGCAAAAACAGACCCTGGAAACTATAGGCTGGTGAGTTTAACATCTGTTGTGGGTAAACTGTTTGAAGGTTTTCTGAGAGATGCTATCTTGGAGGATCTCAATGAAAACAAGCAAATTACATCGTATCAGCGTGGCTTCATGAGGAATTGGTCATGTCAAACTAATTTAATCAGTTTCTATGAGGAGGTAAGTTCTAGACTTGACAGTGGTGAATCAATGGATGTCGTATATCTGGACTTCTCCAAAGCATTTGACACTATACCACATAAAAGGTTAGTATATAAAATGGGAATGCTCGGACTGGGAGAAAACGTCTGCAAGTTGGTGAGTAACTGGCTCAATGATAGAAAACAGAGGAGAGTACAATAGGGGAATTCAAGAGGGGCTTGGATGTATTTTTGGAGTGTAATAATATTACAGGATATAGCTACTAGAGAGGGGTCGTTGATCCAGGGAGTTATTCTGATTGCCTGATTGGAGTCGGGAAGGAATTTTTTTATTCCCCTAAAGTGGGGAAAATTGGCTTCTACCTCACAGTTTTTTTTTTGCCTTCCTCTGGATCGACTTGCAGGATGACAGGCCGAACTGGATGGACAAATGTCTTTTTTCGGCCTTATGTACTATGTTACTATGTTACCCGTACATACTAAATGGTGACACTGACATGGAAAACACTCGGTAACACTGACATGGAAAAGGACCTAGGACTTTTAATAAACCGCAAACTAAGCTGCAAAAACCAGTGTCAGGCAGCTGCTGCCAAGGCCAATAAGATAATGGGTTGCATCAAAAGGGTATAAATGCCTGTGATAAGAACATAGTCCTACCACTTTACAAATCGCTAGTCAGACCACACATGGAGTACTGTGTACAGTTCTGTGCTCCTGTGAACAAGGCAGACATAGCAGAGCTGGAGAGGGTTCAGAGGAGGGCAACTAAAGTAATTACTTGAATGGGGCAACTACAGTACCCTGAAAGATTAACAAACATTAGTTATTTACTTTAGAAAAAAGACGCCTGAGGGGAGATCTAATTACTATGTATAAATATATCAGGGGTCAGTACAGAGATCTCTCCCATCATCTATTTATCCCCAGGACTGTGACTGTGACAAGGGGACATCCTCTGCGTCTGGAGGAAAGAAGTTTTGTACACAAACATAGAAGAGGATTGAGACTATCAAACTCTCTGCCTGAGCAGGTGGTGATGGTGAGTACAATAAAAGAATTCAAGAGGGGCTTGGATGAATTTCTGTAGTGTATTAATATTACAGGCTATAGCTACTAGAGAGGGGTAGTTGATCCAGGGAGTTATTCTGATTGCCTGATTGGAAGGAATTCTTTCCCCCTTAAGTGGGGAAAATTGACTTGTACATCACAGTATTTTTTTGCCTTCCTCTGAATCAACTTGCAGGATAACAGGCCGAACTGGATGGACAAATGTCTTTTTTCGGCCTTATATACTATGTTACTATGCACAAGACGATTGGCAAAAAACTAAATAAATATGGCGTTCAGAAAATGGAGACACAAAAACATAATTCTTTTTTCAAAAATGCTTTATTGTATAAAATTGAAACAAATAAACAAAGAAATTAGACATATTTGATATCATTGCGTCTGTAACAACCTGCTATAAAAAAATAGAACATGATCTCACCTGTCAGATGAATATTGTAAAAAATAAAAAAAATTAAAACGGTGCCATTTTTTTGGTTACCTTGCTTCACTAAAAACTTAATATTGAGCAATAAAAAATTATATGTACCCCAAAATAGTACTAATAGAACTGGCACCTTATGCCATAGTTCCAAAATGATAAGGGTGCATCAGGCAACTAAAAACCAGTCCAGCAAAATCTGCCTTCCAAAACGGCGCTCCTTTTCTTCTGCGCCCGGCCATGTGCCCTTACATCAGTTTACAACCACATGTGGGGTGTTTCTTTAAATCGCAGAATTAGGGTAATAAATATTGAGTTTTGTTTGGCTGTTAACCCTTGATGTGTTAAAGAAAAAAAAAATTATCTGCTAAAAAAGTGAAATTTAGAAATTTCATCTCCATTTTCCTTTAATACTTGTGGAACACCAAAAGGGTTAACAAAGTTTGTAAAATCTGTTTTGAGTAACTTGAGGGGTGTAGTTTCTACAATGGGGTAATTTACGGGGGGGTTCCACTATGTAAGCCTGACAAAGTGACTTCAGACCTGAACTGATCCTTAAAAAATGGGTTTTGGAAATTTACTTAAAATTTTTAAGAATTGCTTCTAAAATTCTAAGCCTTCTAACATCCTTAAAAATAAAATAACATTTACAAAATGATGCCAACATAAAGTATACATATGGGGAATGTTAAGTAATAAATATTTAAGGGGTATCACTTTCTGTTTTAAAAGCAGAGAAATTGAAATATTGAAAATTGCAAATGTTTAAAAATGTTTGGTACATTTGGGATTTTATCATAAATAAAGGTAAAATATATTGACTCAAATTTATGACTGTCATAAAGTACAATGTGTCACAAGAAAACAATCTCAGAATGGCTTGGATAAATAAAAGTGCTCCAAAGTTATTACCACATAAAGTGAAACTTGTGAGATTTACAAAAAATGGCCTGGGCAAGAGTTTGAAAACTGGCCTGGGTTCGAAGGGGTTAACTTTCAATCTGTCTGGATTTTTAGCTCAGCAGAGACTGATATAACCAGCAGTCAGACCAGGGAGGAGAGAGAGGTGGCAACTTCAGCACCACATTTTCCCTATGCTATGCCAGCAGTGTGGCTCATCATGGCATCTTGTATATACTAATCAATGCACTGCTCCACTGTTTGACAATAATTGCTCTGTGTAATGGTGCCTCTCTGATCAACTGATAAACGAGCAAATGCTTGTTAGGCCTCAAGTACACAATTGTGTGCCGGCCTCTCCTTGCATTGGGGACTAAAATTTGCGGTCCCCAATGCACAGGCACCATCCGTGTGGTTGACGCAGACGGATGCAGACTTATTCAACTTGAATGTGTCCGTGATCCGTCTGCATCGCAAAAAAAATAGAATGTGTTCTAATTTTTTTTTGCGTTGTGGAGGCACGGAGAGAAACCCCACAGAAGCACTTCATTCTCCTCTGTTTCGCAGTGCTCCTTCTGGATTCAAGTGAATGGGTCCACAACCGTGATACGGTATGCACATGTCCAGTGCCCGTATTTTGCGGGCCGCATTACGGGCACAGCTGGACAATGGCAGTGTGCATGAGGCCTTAATCGGATGAGGGCATTGCTGTAACTTCTTTGTAATGGAAGCACTCATATGGTGGTAATATGGTTTGCATAGTTATGGGGGGCACTATGGTAGGCATAATGGAGGCACTTTGTTATGCAGTCCTTTATAGCAACTGTGTTAAAGAATTGCAATTTATGAATTGCTGGAAGCAGTATTCACATATATTTGCTATTAAAATTCAGTTGCAGGATCTGCACCAAAATTCTACAAAAAAATACAGTACAAAGGCTGTAACAAACTCAATTCACATATATACACAGGACACATATACACAGAAAAAAGTTATCTATCTATCTATCTCTTTCTGTCTGTAATCCTACTTATCCATCTGAATAGTTACGTTTGTTCAGTATTTTCAGTAGGCAGCTTTCAAAATTGAGGCTATGAATATGAGAATGGCAGTCCCGGTAGTTGTAATAGTGGAGCTCCAGTGTTTTTAAAGGCTGATGTTATAGGGTAATTGGCATGTTTAACCCTTTTGTGACCTCTGCCGTATATATACGGCAGAAAACTGCGACTTTAAACATGGTGCCCGCTGCATAGCTGTTTCAAACAGCAGAGACCCGCTACACGTGTAAGGCTGATCGCATACATTTCATCCCTCAGATGCAGTGGTCAAATGTTACCATGGCTTCTGAGCAGTCCAGAATCAGGTGCCGCTCCTATAACAGCATTCCTCAGCTGAGATTGGGGAACCTGTTATGCTGTACTAATAGCCCGAAGCCTCAAGGAGGCCTTGGCAGCTATTAGTGGAATATAACAATACAGATCACTTGGTGGCAGCACTACATTGGTCTATTGAAAATTAAGTGTTTAGTGATTGCTATATAGCCATTAATGAACACCCAGGGTGACTTAAAAAAAAGTATAAAAAAAAGTTTTCAAAAATATAAAAAAATTAAAAGTTCAAATCACCCCCCTTTTGCAAAAATCAAAATAAAGATACGTAACCAATAATTCACCTAAAAATCAACAACTTATTGGACCCAAAACAACATGGCTTTACTTATTGATTTCTTTGGCTATGTCACAAAAGTGTTGGATGAAGGAGGTGCCATGGATATTGTCTACTTGGATTTTAGCAAAGCCTCTGATACAGTCCCACATAATGAGCTAATAGATAAATTACAAAAGATTGGACTTAATCCCTGGATGTACCCCAGAGAGTTATTGCTAATGGGGTACAGTCACAAGTGGTGTACCTCAAGGATCTGTCCTGGGTCCTATTATTTTTAATATCTTTTAGGCAACATAGCAGAAGGTTTGGTAGGTAAAGTTTGTCTGTTTGCTGATGAAAACAATAGTTTGTAATAGGGTTGATAATCCTGTAAGGATTTGTAACATTGAAAAAGATTTAGCTTCACTAGATAAATGGTCCAAACAAATGAAAAATGCAGTTCAGTGTTTCCAAATTTAAAATAATGCACTAGGGGAGAAAGAATCCCCAGTCTGATTATCATATTGGCAGCTCTGTATTAGCGATGACTTCAGACTAGAAGAATTTAGGTGTCCTGATATCCAGCTTCAAAATGAGTGCATAGTGTGGACAGGCAGCAGGAAAAGCAAGTAGGATGCTTGGCTATATAACTTGAGGTATAATTAGAAGGAAGAGAGAGATTGTGATCTCACTGTATGGAGTGCCAGTGAGACCACATCTGGAATGCTGTGTCCAGTTCTGGAGACACCACCTACAAAAAGACAGCTAAAATGGAATGGGTGCAGAGATGGGCTACAAAAATGGCGGATGGTCTTAAGCATAAAATATACCAGGATAGACTGGGGTGTATATCTGGCACAGATCTTCGACTTTTTCCGCTCACGCCAGGTTTAAAAAAGTGGGCGTGGTGTGGGTGGGGTATGGAATGGGCCCTTAAGCTCATCTCATTTACCATTTTCTACTCCTGGTTTCAGCATAGAAAATGGTCTAAATCAAAGACAGCTAGGAAGCTGTCTTACATTTATAAGCGGCGGTGGATCCACCAAAGTAATGTAGAGGCCGTCGCCTCTACAAGACTCCATCTAAAACGCCAGTCTTAATAAATGATATTCTGTATAGCCTTGAGGAAAGAAGGGAAAGGGGAGACATGATCAAAACCTTTAAATATGTTAAAGGTTTCAATAAGGTTCTGGAGGGAAGTGTTTTCAATAAAAAGCTAAACACAAGAAAAAGGGGACATAGTCTGAAATTAGCCGTGGGTAAGATCAGGAACGATGTCAGGAAATATTATTTAACTGAAAGAGTGGTTAAAGCTTGGAAGAAACTTCCAGCAGATGTGGTTAGGAAATCTACAGGGAGTGAATTTAAACATGCCTGGGATAAACACATCTATCTTAAAGGGGTTGTCCAGGTTCAGAGCTGAACCCAAACATATCCATATTTTCACCCAGGCAGCCCCCCTGATGCTAGCATCGGAGCATCCTATGCTCCGATGCACTCACTTGCCGTGTGCTGGATAGGCATAGGCTCTATTGTTTACAACAACACACTGGGTGGAGGCTTCCGCCCGGCAGTGTGTTCGGTAACGTCACCGGCTCTGATGGGCGTGCTTTAGCGCTGCCCTAGCCGTTTTACTGGCTAGGGCAGCGCTAAAGCCCACCCATCAGCGCCGGTGAGTCACCGGGCTTCCTGGCAGACCCATTGAGAGCCCGGTTCATCACCGGAACTCCTGACAATGCCATTTCCCTGCCCGATTTAGCACAGGGCAAAGGAGAGCATCGGAGCATGAACTGCTCCGATGCTCAAGTCAGGGGGGCTGACTGGGTGAAGATGGAGTTATGTCTGGGTTCAGTTCTGAACCCGGACAACCCTTTTAAGATAAAAAAATAAATATTGTATTTCTCGCCTTATAAGACTCACCTGCCCATAAGACACACCTAGGTTTTAGAGGAGGACAATAAGAAAAAAAATATTTTTCATTAGGCCTAAGATCAGACCAGCAATCAGACCCCCAATGTTAATAAGACCTCAGCTCACAGCCCCAATCAGACCCCCAGTGTTAATAAGTAGTGATGAGTGGGAGGTGCCATATTCGATTTCGCGAAATATTCGATTGAATATTCGTCTTATATTCGTCGAAATCGAATATTCGTCATTATTCTATTTATCGCGAATAATATACGATTTAATTATTTGTGTATTGCGATTTTTCTTTTGACATTATAAGGCAACGTTCCTATGACTATGGCTAGGCTAATGTGTATTTTACGAATATTCTATATATAGCTATAACTTCGTCTTTTAGAATATTCGTAATATTCTAAAAGATGAAGTTAGAGCAATATTACGAATATTCGTAAAATACACATATAGATTGTAATTTAGCTAATATAGTGCTATAATCTTTTTTTTTTGTCTAATTTTCTTTTGTCTCTTCTGAACTTCAGTTTTGGAAAATATGTACACTATTAAAAAAATTACTATAGCACTATATTAGCTAAATTGCAGTCTATATGTGTATTTTACGAATATTCGTTATATTGCTATAACTTCGTCTTTTAGAATATTCGTAATATTCTAAAAGACGAAGTTAGAGCAATATTACGAATATTCGTAAAATACACATATAGACTGTAATTTTGCTAATATAGTGCTATAATCTTTTTTTTTTTTGTCTAATTTTCTTTTGCCTCTTCTGAACTTCAGTTTTGGAAAAAATGTACACTATTAAAAAAATTACTATAGCACTATATTAGCTAAATTGCAGTCTATATGTGTATTTTACGAATATTCGCTATATTGCTATAACTTTGTTTTTTAGAATATTCGTAATATTCTAAAAGACGAAGTTATAGCAATAGAGCGAATAAATTCGTTATTTAGAATATTTGTCTTTTTTTTTTCCAATGTGTACTGTTATTCCACTTTGGCATACTGCTCCCAGACAAGCGTCCCCGTAACCATGGGAACGCCTGTGGGTTAGAATATACCATCGGATCTGAGGGAAAACTCAGATCCGATGGTATTTTCTAACCCACAGGCGTTCCCATGGTGACGGGGACACTTGTCGGGGAGGAGTATGCGAACAACTGTACAGATAGGAAAAAAATAATGCCAAAATTCTAAATAACGAATATATTCGCTATATTGCTATGTATTCGTTTTTTAGAATATTGGTCATTTTATTTTCCATATGAAAACATGATTCCCCCCTGCTTAAGTTGCTTGTGGGCCAATGGCTTATTGACCCACAAGACGGAATCAGGGAGAAATTATGTTTTCAGATGTAAAAAAATTACGAATATTCGATATAACGAATATATAGCACTATATTCGTAATATTCACAAATTTACGAAGTTACGATATTCGCGATTAATTTTCGCTATTCGAATATTCGAGCTCAACACTATTAATAAGACCTCATATAAGAGCCCCAATATAAATAAGACCCCCCATTCAGACCTCAGATGAGACCCCATACCTCAGATGAGACCCCCATAACTCAGATGTGACCCCCATGCCTCAGATCAGACCCCCCATGACTCAGATCAGACCCCCCATGCCTCAGATCAGCTCCCATGCCTCAGAGCAAATAAAATTGTATAATGTAACTAACCTCTCCTGCTCTGGACGCTGCAGGCTCTCTTCACAGAGCATCCTCATGCTATGCATAGTCACAGTACAGCCAACGGCAGATGACCAGGAAGCAGTGAGTACAGAGCCTGGGGAGTGCTGTTTTCACCGCTTTCTGGTCCTTCGGTACTAATGAGGGTTTCCATAATTCAAACGCTAATTAGTAGAGTTGAGCGGACACCTGGATGTTCGGTTCGGCAGGTTAGGCCAAACTTGAAAAAAAAGTTCAGGTTCGGGACCCGAACTTGACCCGAACTTGAACCCGAACTCGAACCCGAACCCCATTGAAGTCAATAGGGACCCGAACTTTTGGCCACTAAAATGGCTCTAAAATAGCCCTGGAAAGAGCTAGAGGGCTGCAAAAGGCATCAAAATGTGCATGGCAAATGCTCTGCAAACAAATGTGGATAGGGAAATGAATTAAAAAAACATAAAAGACCTTAAAAAAATAAAAATTTGGAATGATGTAGGAGGAAGAGGTTGAGGAGGCGGTGAATGGGTGGATGTGGCCGTGTAGGCTCACGTGGCGGTCTAGGTGGAAGCGGCGGCGAAGGAGGAATAGGTAGCCAACACAGATGTGTGTTATTTTGCATTTTTACATGGGGGTATCCCCCAAAATATTGGGACATATAAAAAAAAAAAAAAAGGAATAAGTGCGCTTGAGTACAAGGATGGATGGTTGAGGCTGTTAGAACTGTCTATTCTGCACAAGGTACAGACAAGTCTTGTGGGATCCAGGCCTGGTTCATTTTAATGAACGTGAGAATGTCCACGTTGGTTGTGGACAGGCGGCTGCGTCTGTAATGACGCCTCTTGCCGTGCTAAATACACGTTCAGAGAGTACACTGGCTGCAGGGCAGGCCAGCACCTCCAAGGTGTCACCGCCAGCTCTCTGAGAAGGTCTGGCAGACGTTCTTCTGTACCTCTTGCATGATGTTCTTTGTTTTGGTTTCACTTTGTCATCTCCTTTCCTTCTCCCAGCTGTCACCTATTCACACTAATTGCCTCCCTTTATATTCCCTCCCATACTGCCTCACTTTGCGGTTTATACTACTTCCTAGATTGAAGTGATCACTGCTGGAGACATCTGTTACTGCTTGTTCAGATAAGTCTTTTCTTGTATTGTGTTTCTTTGCTGGCTTGATTCTAGGTGACCCTGACTCCCTCCGTATTAAGTGCAGGGAGCCGGTGGTCGTGTCCCCTCAATATTATAGGGTTTTCAGGTGTCATACAGTCTAGGTACGAGGGCATGCAATCGTCTACCTCTGAGACCTTTTGTATGTGCTTAGCAGTCAGGGTGAGCTCTTAGGGTTTTACAGGGGTCACCTTTATGCTCCTTAGTTTGGGATCAAGCCAGTCGGATGTTTATCTATAACTTCCAGCTATTTGCTATATCATCCGTGACACAAGGCATACAGGGCAAGCTCTGGCCATGTGGACAATTTGGAGACCCAGAAGTTGAATGGGGCAGAACCATCAGTCAGTACGTGTAGGCGTGTGCACAGGTACTGTTCCACCATGTTGTTCAAATGCTGCCTCCTGCTAACACGCTCCATATCAGCAGTTAGGGCTGGTTGTTGCGGCGAGGTGACAAAGCTTTTCCACATGTCGGCCATGCTAACCCTGCCTTCTGAGGTGCTAGCGCTGACACAGCTGCGTTGGCGACCTCTTCCTCCTCCCCTGCCTTCGCCTTGTGCTTCCACTTGTCCCCCGGTGTCAGTCGTCTACCAGCGTGCGCTTGTAGTCGCGCATCTTCCGATCACGCTCCAGTGAGGGAATTAAGGATGGCACATTGTCTTTGTAACAGGGATCCAGCAGGGTGGCCACCCAGTTGTCGACACACGTTAAAATGTGGGCAACTCTGCTGTTGTTGCGCAGGCACTGCAGCATGTAGTCGCTCATGTGTGCCAGGCTGCCCAGAGGTAAGGACAAGCTGTCCTCTGTGGGAGGCGTATCGTCTGCGTCCTCCGTATCCCCCCAGCCACGCACCATTGATGGGCCCGAGCTGCGTTGGGTGCCACCCTGCTGTGAACATGCTTCATCCCCATCCTCCTCCCCATCCTCCTCCTCATCCTCCTCCTCCTCGTCCTCCAGTAGTGGGCCCTGGCTGGCCAAATTTGTACCTGGCCTCTGCTGTTGCAAAAAAAAGTCCCTCTGAGCCACTTCTAAAAGACTGGCCTGGCCCTGAAAGTGTTAGAGATGACCCCTCTTCCTCCTCCTCGTCCTGGGCCACATCCTCTTCCATCATCGCCCTAAGTGTTTTCTCAAGGATACATAGAAGTGGTATTGTAACGCTGATAACGGCGTCATCGCCACTGGCCATGTTGGTGGAGTACTCGAAACAGCGCAACAGGGTACACAGGTCTCGCATGGAGGCCTAGTCATTGCTGGTGAAGTGGTGCTGTTCCGCAGTGCGTCTCACCCGTGCGTGCTGCAGCTGAAACTCGACTATGGCCTGCTGCTGCTCGCACAGTCTCTCCAGCATGTGCAAGGTGGAGTTCGACCTGGTGGGCACGTCGCATATGAGGCGGTGAGTGGGAAGGCCGAAGTTACGCTGTAGAGCAGACAGCCGAGCGGCGGCAGGATGAGAACGCCAGAAACGTGCACAGATGGCCCGCACTTTATGCAGCAGCTCTGACATGTTTGGGTAGTTGTGAATGAGTTTCTGCACCACCAAATTCAGCACATGCGCCAGGCAAGGGATGTGCGTCAAACCGGCTAGTCCCAGAGCTGCAACGAGATTTCACCCATTATCGCACACCATCAGGCCGGGCTTGAGGCTCACTGGCAGCAACCACTCGTCGGTCTGTTGTTCTATACCCCGCCACAACTCCTGCGTGGTGTGGGGCCTTACCCCCCAAACATATCAGTTTCAGAACTGCCTGCTGACGTTTACCCCTGGCTGTGCTGAAGTTGGTGTTGAAGGTCTGTCGCTGACCAGATGAGGAGGTGGTAGAAGAAGAAGAGGAAGCCGAGTAGGAAGAGAAGGCAACAGGAGGCAAAGAATGATGCCCTGCGATCCTTGGCGGCGGAAGGACGTGCGCCAAACAGCTCTCCGCCTGGGGCCCAGCCGCCACTACATTTACCCAGTGTGCAGTTAGGGAGATATAGCGTCCCTGGCCGTGCTTACTGGTCCACGTATCTGTGGTTAGGTGGACATTGCCACAGATGGTGTTGCGCAGTGCACACTTGATTTTATCCGATACTTGGTCGTGCAGGGAGGGCACGGCTCTCCTGGAGAAGTTGTGGCGGCTGAGAACGACGTACTGTGGGACAGCAAGCAACATGAGCTGTTTGAAGCTGTCCGTCTCCACCAGCCTGAATGACAGCATTTCAAAGGCCAGTAGTTTAGAAATGCTGGCATTCAGGGCCAGGGATCGAGGGTGGCTAGGTGGGAATTTACGCTTTCTCTCCAAGGTTTGTGAGATGGAGAGCTGAACGTTTCCGTGTGACATGGTGGAGATGCTTGGTGACGGAGGTGGTGGTGTTGGTGGCACATCCTCTGTTTGCTGGGCGGCAGGTGCCAACGTTCCTGCAGAGGCCGAGGCAGCAGCAGGAGGGGCCTGAGCCCTTTCTTGGTTTTGAAGGTGCTTACTCCACTGCAGCCCGTGTCTCGCATGTAGATGCCTGGTCATGCAGGTTGTGCTAAGGTTCAGAATGTTAATGCCTCGCTTCAGGCTCAGATGGGACAGCGTGCAAACCACTCGGGTCTTGTCATCAGCACATTGTGTGAAGAAGTGCCATGCCAGGGAACTCCTTGAAGTTGCCTTTGGTGTGTTTGGTCCCTGGTGACAGTGGTCAGTAGCAGGCGAACTGTTTTGGTGACGGCTGCTCTGCTTTTACACCCTGCTCCCTTTTTTGCTACGCTGTTGGCTCGGTCTCACCACTGATTTTTCCTCCTAACTCTTAAAGTCAGTGGCACGACCTTCATTTCATGTGGAGTCTAGGACCTCATCGTCCCCTGCATCGTCTTCCACCCAGTCTTCCTCCCTGACCTCCTTTTCGGTCTGCACACTGCAGAAAGACGCAGCAGTTGGCACCTGTGTTTCGTCATCATCAGAGACGTGCTGAGGTGGTATTCCCATGTCTTCATTAAGAAACATAAGTGGTTGTGCGTCAGTGCATTCTATGTCTTGCACCGCTGGGGAAGGGCTAGGTGGAAGCTCATGGGAAACTCTGCCAGCAGAGTCTTCAAACAGCATAGGAGACTGCTGCATGACTTGAGGCTCAGACAGGTTCCCCGATATGCACGGGGGTGATGTGACAGACTGATGGGCATGGGTTTCAGGCGCCACCTGTGCGCTTTCTGCATAAGACTGGGTGGGAGATAATGTGAACGTGCTGGATCCACTGTCGGCCACCCAATCGACTAGCGCCTGTACTTGCTCAGGCCTTACCATCCTTAGAACGGCATTAGGCCCGACCAAATATCGCTGTAGATTCTGGTGGCTACTGGGACCTAAGGTAGTAGGACGTGTAGCTGTGGCAGAACGGCTCCCTGCACCAGAGGCTCCACTAACACCACCACCACGACCATGACCGCGTCCCTTATTAGATGTTGTTCTCATAGCTAGCGTTCACCAAGCAAAGTAAAAAGTGGTTAAGTCTGTTAAAAATAATTAACCACCAATAAAAACCCTGATGTAGGTTATTGCACTAAATTCTTTTTTTTTAAACTCTATATGACAGCGGTATTTGTGGCCTAAATTTCACAGTAACTTATGCACGTCTAATCCCAGATGCGCAGTATTTGAGAGGTTTTTTTTTATCCCCAGTAAGCAAAAGCTGTAATTGTGGCCTAAATTTCACAGTAACTTATGCACGTGTAATCCCAGATGTGCAGTATATCAGAGGTTTTTTTAACCCCAGTAAGCAAAAGCCGTATTTGTGGCCTAAATTTCACAGTAACTTATGCACCTCTAATCCCAGATGTGCAGTATATCAGAGTTTTTTTTAACCCCAGTAAGCAAAAGCCGTATTTGTGGCCTAAATTTCACAGTAACTTATGCACCTCTAATCCCAGATATGCAGTATATCAGAGGTTTTTCTAACCCCAGTAAGCAAAAGCCGTATTTGTGGCCTAAATTTCACACTAACTTATGCACCCCTTATCCCAGATGTGCAGTATATCAGAGTTTTTTTTTTTAACCCCAGTAAGCAAAAGCTGTATTTGTGGCCTAAATTTCACAGTAACTTATGCATCTCTAATCCCAGATGTGCAGTATATCAAAGGTTTTTTTAACCCCAGTAAGCAAAAGCCGTATTTGTGGCCTACATTTCACAGTAACTTATGCACCTCTAATCCCAGATGTGCAGTATATCAGAGTTTTTTTTTAACCCCAGTAAGCAAAAGCCGTATTTGTGGCCTAAATTTCACAGTAACTTATGCACCTCTAATCCCAGATATGCAGTATATCAGAGGTTTTTCTAACCCCAGTAAGCAAAAGCCATATTTGTGGCCTAAATTTCACACTAACTTATGCACCTCTTATCCCAGATGTGCAGTATATCAGAGTTTTTTTTTTAACCCCAGTAAGCAAAAGCTGTATTTGTGGCCTAAATTTCACAGTAATTTATGCATCTCTAATCCCAGATGTGCAGTATATCAAAGGGTTTTTTAACCCCAGTAAGCAAAAGCCGTATTTCTGGCCTAAAATGAACAGTCCCTTATGCACCTATAATCCTAGATGTGCACTATATGAAACAGAGGGGTTTATTTCACCCAGTATGCCCCAGTATGCCAAAGCCGTATTTCTGGCCTAAATGTGACACTCACTTATGCACCTATAATCTAGATGTACACTATATGTAACAGATTGGTTTTTTTTCACCCCAGTATGCCCCAGCACGAGAAAGCCGTATTTGTGGCATAAATTTCACAGTAACTTATGCACCTCTAATCCCAGATGTGCACTATATGAAACAAAGGTTTTTTTTTAACCCCAGTGTCTCAAAGCAGTATTTCTGGAGTTGCAGACATGCAGATATCGTGTGCTGGTGCACTATCGTTGCATAAAATGGCTGCCGATTATGTATTGATATTGACTAACTGAAGAAAAAAAAGTTCGTTTTCAGTAGTAGTTGGCTCAGGGCAGGCTTAAAACAATTGTGCACTGCACCCACAAAACACATTTGCTGTAGATCGCTGAGTAAAGAAACAGTTCTTCATAAGATTCCTCCCTGATCTCTCCCTCACAGCAGCTGCAGCCTATCCCTACACTAATCCGAGCAGAGTGACAGGCGGCGCTACGTGACTCCACCTTAAATAGAGGCTGGGTCACATGCTGCAGTTGGCCAATCACAGCCATGCCAATAGTAGGCATGGCTGTGATGGCCTTTTGGGGCAAGTAGTATGACGCTTGTTGATTGGCTGCTCTGCAGCCTTTCAAAAAGCGCCAAGAAAGCGCCGAACTGGAACCCGAACTTTTACGGAAATGTTCGGGTCCGGGGTCCCAAAATCTTAAAGTTCGGTACGAACCCGAACTTTACAGTTCGGGTTCGCTCAACCCTACTAATTAGTATTCCCTCCATAAGACGCAGTGACATTTTCCCCTACTTTGGGGGGAAAAATTGCATCTTATGGGGTGAAAATTAGGGTAATATAAGGGAGGATTACATAGACCAGGTGATTTTTTTTCTGCTGTCAATCTTTTACATTTCCATGTTTCTATTTATCTGTGGCTTTCCCCTTAAAAAAAAAAATCTTCAATATTTATTCTGCAAATAAAGTGAATTTTAGACAGCATTAAACATGAGTTTTCCGGGGTAGAAATGGTCTGTGTATTTTACGATTGTGCCAGCTAAGACTTTCTTTTCTATCCATCATGAGCTTCTCAAATTATACAGGACTTGATTGTTTTAAATATTCAAGTGTAACCATTGAACTAAATTCTGCACAGCAGTGATTGCCTCTTTTCCAGACAAGAGCTTATTATCATTAAATGCATTACTTTCTCTTTCATCAACTACTTGTACATAATCTACAACAATTTTTATATCTTCGGAATGGATTTTGCTGTGCTCAGAACAATCTTTTTCTGAGTACTGATGTTTAAGTGTTCTATGTAAACTAAATATTTAAAAATGTGATACCTCACGACGCTGACCACACCTTTAATTGCTCAAAAGTGTCAGAAATGTTAACAAGAAAAAATGTAAGACTTTAACGTGTCTCATTAGCAGGAAATGCAAATTTCATAGACCACGTTCATATGTGCAAAAGGAGACTTGGCCGCAGATTGCCCATGTTCACATGTGCAATAAGAGCCTTGGCCGCAAATTGCGTAAGTTTTAATGGGAAAAATAGGCTTCATGCAGTGCTACTGCAATTCAGTGACCCCATTATAGTGTCCAACGTGTGACAGATCTAGCCCTATGTCAAGATTTATGTTTATAATGGAAACCATGATTCAGATCTGAACAAAGCCATATGCGAAAACTTGTACATGATAGTCTGTTTCTTAAAGGGGTTTCCCGGTACTTAGATGTTGATGATCTATCCTCAGAAATAACCTGCACTCCCACCACTCAGCTATTTCAGCCATTTACCTAGACCAGGAAACTATACAACGAATGGACGGCTTCATCACTAAGGCCTTGTTCACATCAGCGTTCAGCCTTTCCGTTCTCCTGCATGCAGGACTTTTGTCTCCGCTCCAAAATCATCTTCTGAGCGGAAACCTAACGTACCCTATTATAGTCTATGGGGGTCTATGAGGTCCGTAGGCTCCGTTCGGCTCAGTTATGAGCCGAATCCGTCCTTTCCGTTTTCCTGCTCCTATAACGGAGCAGGAGAACGGAAAGGCTGAACGCTGATGTGAACATAGCCTAAGTAGTTTCCAGTGTTAGCGTACTGCAGCTCAGCTCCCAATCACTGCAGTACCCCAGCAGTGCTCCATCCACTGTACAGTCGTGGCCAAAAGTTTTGAGAATTACATAAATATTGGAAATTGGAAAACTTGCTGCTTAAGTTTTTATAATAGCAATTTGCATATACTCCAGAATGTTATGAAGAGTGATCAGATGAATTGCATAGTCCTTCTTTGCCATGAAAATTAACTTAATCCCAAAAAAACCTTTCCACTGCATTTCATTGTTGTCATTAAAGGACCTGCTAAGATAATTTCAGTAATCGTCTTATTAACTCAGGTGAGAATGTTGACGAGCACAAGGCTGGAGATCATTATGTCAGGCTGATTGGGTTGAAATGGCAGACTTGACATGTTAAAAGGAGGGTGATGCTTGAAATCATTGTTCTTCCATTGTTAACCATGGTGACCTGCAAAGAAACGCGTGCAGCCATCATTGCGTTGCATAAAAATGGCTTCACAGGCAAGGATATTGTGGCTACTAAGATTGCACCTCAATCAACAATTTATAGGATCATCAAGAACTTCAAGGAAAGAGGTTCAATTCTTGTTAAGAAGGCTTCAGGGCATCCAAGAAAGTCCAGCAAGCGCCAGGATCATCTCCTAAAGAGGATTCAGCTGCGGGATCGGAGTGCCACCAGTGCAGAGCTTGCTCAAGAATGGCAGCAGGCAGGTGTGAGCGCATCTGCACGCACAGTGAGGCGAAGACTTTTGGAAGATGGCCTGGTGTCAAGAAGGGCAGCAAAGAAGCCACTTCTCTCCAAAAAAAACATCAGGGACAGATTGATCTTCTGCAGAAAGTATGGTGAATGGACTGCTGAGGACTGGGGCAAAGTCATATTCTCCGATGAAGCCTTTTTCTGATTGTTTGGGGCATCTGAAAAAAGGCTTGTCCGGAGAAGAAAAGGTGAGCGCTACCATCAGTCCTGTGTCATGCCAACAGTAAAGCATTCTGAGACCATTCATGTGTGGGGTTCCTTCTCATCCAAGGGAGTGGGCTCACTCACAATTTTGCCCAAAAACACAGCATGAATAAAGAATGGTACCAAAACACCCTCCAGCAGCAACTTCTTCCAACAATCCAACAACAGTTTGGTGAAGAACAATGCATTTTCCAGCACGATGGAGCACCGTGCCATAAGGCAAAAGTGATAACTAAGTGGCTCGGGGACCAAAACGTTGACATTTTGGGTCCATGGCCTGGAAACTCCCCAGATCTTAATCCCATTGAGAACTTGTGGTCAATCCTCAAGAGGCGGGTGGACAAACAAAAACCCACTAATTCTGACAAACTCCAAGAAGTGATTATGAAAGAATGGGTTGCTATCAGTCAGGAATTGGCCCAGAAGTTGATTGAGAGCATGCCCAGTCGAATTGCAGAGGTCCTGAAAAAGAAGGGCCAACACTGCAAATACTGACTCTTTGCATAAATGTCATGTAATTGTGGATAAAAGCCTTTGAAACGTATGAAGTGCGTGTAATTATATTTCACTGCATCACAGAAACAACTGAAACAAAGATCTAAAAGCAGTTTAGCAGCAAATTTTGTGAAAACTAATATTTGTGTCATTCTCAAAACATTTGGCCACGACTGTACAGTTTCCTGGTACTGAGATACTGATGGACTATCCTCAGGATAGGTCATCAATAAAGAAGGGTGGGGGTCTTACACCCTGCACCCCTTACCAATCTGATATTCATGACCTAGCCTGAGAAAATGCTATCAATATCTAAGTACCGGAAAATTATTTTAATGTTAAAGGGATTCTCTTAGTTAAGACATTTATGACCTGGAGAATGTTAGCCCTGTGCAAGATGGAGATGGTATATGCAGTAAGATAGATAGATTGATAGACCAAATAATAATAATAATAATAATAATAATAATAATAATATCAAATAATTTTTAAATTATGAAGGTGTTCTATAATTTAGTAAGAAAAAAACAATATATACTACAAAGAAAAAATGTGGGGGATTGGGTCAGCACAACCTGTATGTAGGTGCACATCACTATGGCGAAATACATATGCAAACGGAAAATACAAATGTGATAGCACTCTGCATCCAGCATTCTGCTCTGCCTCCATGCTGGATGAGGCATTGGTGTACATTTTGGCCAAAGCGTAATAAGCCACTCACCACGTCAAGGTCGCCTCTATTGAGTGGTCCCTAACACTAGTTCCTACCTGTTTATGGGCCATGACAGCCACACAAAGTCCAGGGAATGCAGGTCAGCGTGCACGCCAAGCACACTTTTCTTTTAACCCCGTCCGGTGCCATTACAGCTTTCATCGGATCCAGGGATGCAAGAACCAACATGTACGCTGAGCCCACCATATACTTCTCCTGGAGCCAAAAAACAATATATACCTTAACAATTTAGTGGAATTGTTTAAAGGCATATCCACCTCTTGAACCTGGAGAATGTTGGTATGTTGGTCCTGTTCCATATAGAAGATATATATATATATATATATATATATATATATACACTGCTCAAAAAACACATCCTAGATCTGAGTTAATTAAATATTCTTCTGAAAAACTTTGTTCTTTACATAGTTGAATGTGCTGAAAACAAAATCACACAAAAATAAAAAAATTGAAATCAAATTTTTCAACCCATGGAGGTCTGGATTTGGAGTCACACTCAAAATTAAAGTGGAAAAACACACTACAGGCTGATCCAACTTTGATTTAATGTCCTTAAAACAAGTCAAAATGAGGCTCAGTAGTGTGTGTGGCCTCCACGTGCCTGTATGACCTCCCTACAACGCCTGTGCATGCTCCTGATGAGGTGGCGGATGGTCTCCTGAGGGATATCCTCCCAGACCTGGACTAAAGCATCTGCCAACTCCTGGACAGTCTGTGGTGCAACGTGACGTTGGTGAATAGAGCGAGACATTATGTCCCAGATGTGCTCAATTGGATTCAGATCTGGGGAACGGGCGGGCCAGTCCACAGCCTTCGTCTTGCAGGAACTGCTGACACACTCCAGCCACATGAGGTCTAGCATTGTCTTGCATTAGGAGGAACCCAGGGCCAACCGCACCAGCATATGGTCTCACAAGGGGTCTGAGGATCTCATCTCGGTACCTAATGACAGTCAGGCTACCTCTGGCGAGCACATGGAGGACTGTGCCGCCCTCCAAAGAAATGCCACCCCACACGATTACTGACCCAATGCCAAACCGGTCATGCTGGAGGATGTTGCAGGCAGCAGAATGTTCTCCACGGCGTCTCCAGACTCTGTCACGTCTGTCACATGTGCTTAGTGTGAACCTGCTTTCATCTGTGAAGAGCACAGGGCGCCAGTGGCGAATTTGCAAATCTTGGTGTTCTCTGGCAAATGCCAAACGTCCTGCACGGTGTTGGGCTGTAAGCACAACACCCACCTGTGGACGTCGGGCCCTCATATCACCCTCATGGAGTCTGTTTCTGACCATTTGAGCAGACACATGCACATTTGTGGCCTGCTGGAGGTCATTTTGCAGGGCTCTGGCAGTGCTCCTCCTGTTCCTCCTTGCACAAAGGCGGAGGTAGCGGTCCTGCTGCTGTGTTGTTGCCCTCCTACGGCCTCCTCCACGTCTCCTGATGTACTGGCCTGTCTCCTGGTAGCGCCTCCATGCTCTGGACACTACGCTGACAGACACAGCAAACCTTCTTGCCACAGCTCGCATTGATGTGCCATCCTGGATAAGCTGCACTACCTGAGCCACTTGTGTGGGTTGTAGACTCCGTCTCATGCTACCACTAGAGAGAAAGCACCGCCAGCATTCAAAAGTGACCAAAACATCAGCCAGGAAGCATAGGAACTGAGAAGTGGTCTGTGGTCACCACCTACAGAACCACTTCTTTATTGGGGGTGTCTTGCTAATTGCCTATAATTTCCACCTGTTGTCTATCCCATTTGCACAACAGCATGTGAAATTGATTGTCACTCAGTGTTGCTTCCTAAGTGGACAGTTTGATTTCACAGAAGTGTGATTGACTTGGAGTTACACTGTGTTGTTTAAGTGTTCCCTTTATTTTTTTGAGCAGTGTATATATATATATATATATATATATATATATATATATATAGAGAGAGAGAGAGAGAGAGAGAGAGAGAGAGATGTTGAGAGAGAAAGAGAATACAAAGGTGTTCTGGCATTTAGGAAGTCAAAAACAATATGTAACTCAACAATATAATGGAATTGTTTAATGCAGTTCCCATTACAAAAAAACTTTTAGTTTCCTCCTAGCAAGGGATGTGGAGGGCGAAAGGTTTAATTCTTTAAAGTATAAATAGTTTACTGCCATTATTTGCTTCTACTCACTTGCAAAATAAACAGGAGTCCTTATGGACCAATTATCTTGACTTACCAAGTTGCCTTAGTACAATCAAATTGCCTTTAGTTGTATTTCTCTAAACCAGGGTTTTTATTCCTTCACAAAAAGAGGCTTACAGTATACACAAAGTGTTGGATAATCTTTCTGAGCTTGTCATTTTACCAGACTTTCTAGTGTGTATTAAAACTTCTTCTCATATTAAAGACAGGCAGCTATAACTACATCTATGTCATGGTCTTGACATTTAGTTGCTACCAAGAGAACCTAGAATGTCAAATTGCATCGTACCATATTGGGTGTTGAGAAGACTTCGGAGGTTAGTGGAGCCAAGGGCATATATACTTAGAAGACAGTAGCTCAATTGCAGCTATGAGGTGACGAGTGGGTAGAACAAGGACTAATTACCTTCATGGAAATCATGAACCTCGTGTGACTCCCTTCTTAAAAAGCACCCCAGCAATAGCAGTCAAATAGGGTAGAAGCAACCAAAGGTCATCGTGACATCTTTCTCTCCTGCTTTGGAGAACTCTAAGGTATGGGACTATATCTAGGGGTCTACTATAATAAGACAATGTTCACTGGTAGTCAGCACCAAGAGGTGTATCTCATTGTCACTTGAGGGAATTTTATAACTTGATGTCAATACATACAATGCATCATTTTTGAGCCCAGGCTTCTCTCGATATTAAAAATGAATTGCAATTTACAGATAAGTCTTAGGATCCAGGGCATTCATATAAATTCTAAATATATTGCAGCTCCATTTGGTTGAGCCTGCATTAAATACCGGTACTTCTAGTATTCTACTTCATCATGGCAGCAGAGCAACACAATAATGTTTTTTTCTGCGTAATGGAAATGAATGTTGTTCATCGGACCCCAGATGTGACCAAACCCTAAACCTGGTAGAAAAATCCTAAGTATTGAATATAAGTGTATTGCATATTGGGAAAAAGACTGGATCTTAAAATCTGAACAATATGAAATTTAGCGGCTATTTTAGTGAGGTGGAATGAAGTTAAGAGAAAGACAAAAATTAAATAGTGATGAGCGGCATAGGCAATATTTGACTTTGCAATATTTCGTGAATTTTTAGCTGAATTTTCACCATAAATTCACAATTGCAAAAATCACCAATGTAATATGCATGTATTGCATGTGCAATTTCATTACCTATAACATACAATCACACAAAGGCTATATGCCAAAAGCCAAGTATGTGCAAGCAAACAACCTAACCATGAGACAGGTACAGTCAGCATACATTACAATGACAGCCTTATGCACTATGAGACATTTAGGACCAGCTCACTATCCACACAGACTTGAGAGCCAGTGAGCCTCAAAGTTGCTTGACTTTTGTTGGATGGCTTGGGGGACCTGCGCACCTAGATCATTATCATTAGGGTGACAAAAATAGTATTTATTTTTTTTAATGCCAGCTAACTCTTCTCTTACTCATTTACATAAACATGGGCATATGGGAAAGACATGCAAATTAGCAGAATCTGCCTTGTTTTTCATCTGAAACACTATTTGCATGTCTTTACCATTAGCCCATGTTTATGCAAATGAGTTTATATGACAAAACAGCATAGAAAGTTTATTGAATATAAATGTTAGAACTATTAGAAAACTGAAAATTTTTATGCAGCACTCCTAAGCAGTAAGAGAAGAGTTAGCTGGCATCCAAAAAAACTTTGCAGGCTTACTGGTTGTCAGTCGGATGACAGCTGGTCTCATTGCACACAAGGCTGCCATTGTAAAAGTATGCTGACTGTACCTGTCTTATGGATAGGTTGTTGGCTTGCACATATCCGGCTTTTGGTATACAGCCTTTATGTGATTTTCTGTTATATGTTGTTTATTGTGAGTTATAGGTAATGATTTAAAAAAAAATATATATAGCATCTATAAAAAGAAATTATTAATAATAGGTAGGAAAATACTTATAATAAAAGTTAATGATAGGTGAAATAAAAATCTAGAGTATTCACAATTGCAAAGATATAGCAATATATTTTAGATCTTCACGATTTCTCAAAGTGCCGATATTCGCGATAAAAATTTGTGATTAGAATAATCGCGCTCAACACTAAAATTAAAGCTAAGAAGAAGGTTTAAAATAATAAAAAGTTCACTGACTTCCTCCTCTAGGACCATCCCTGTCATTTCTGGTACTCGTTTCACTGGAAGTTATGCCGCGCAGTTCCCACTCACATGGCCTCTGCAGTCAATTACTGCAGGTCCTCGGTGCAATATTGCCACATAGCCACTGGTCCCTTGCAGTCCTGTGCCATTTTTTAACATGTAACCACTGATGTTAGTGATTGACTAGAGCGTTCAGGTAAGTAAGAATAGCATGTCATCACTGTTGGTTGGATGGGGCCCGGAAACGGCAGGGACAGGAGCTGAGGTGCTGGATCTTTTAAGACCTTCATAAGGTAAGTGACTTTTTTTTTAAATTAGTTTCCACCCCCAGCTTCTGAATAGTTTTATTGTTTTATTTTTGACCAGAGAACCCCTTCAATATTTGAAGCGGTCAGGTGGGAGAGAAGGTAGAAAGATTCACCCATGGTAAAGCAAATGTAGAGGATTGTGGAGATTTACCATTATAGTCATAAATAGCATCTTCATTTGTTTAAGGTAGTTTAAATATCATATTAATCCTTTGCTAACATACTTTTACACAGAAGTGTTTCTCTTGTATTTTTATAGATTTGGAAGCTTCGTCAAACTATAGGAGCTTGAGCTATCAAGGGCCAAGACCCCTTCAGGAGTTGACTCGCTCTCTTGTGACTGCTCTATAAGTTAGCCTTTTCAAAAGCTGCCAGCTGCAAATGAACCTGGATCTGTTGACTCCACAAGCTTTTCCTCTGGCTCCAGGGATTCAGACAGTACGGATGGTAGTAGAAAAGGCCACAAGACAGAGGACCATGCCTAGGGACAAAGATTATGTATTGCATTTCTTAAATTTCATGAAAGTGAAAACAGCACATACACTGAAGAGTACAAATGTGTTTCTGCTATCTAGTTTTGGGAAAGATAAATTTAATAGACATCAAGAAAAAGAAAAAAAAAATCAAAAAGTCATAAAATGTGTAACCATGAAATACAATGTGCATACTGTATAGTTACCCTATATTTTGTCGATTTCTGAAGAAAACATGTACCGCTAGGATATGCCTCCATTGTCTGATAGGTGTGGGTCCCAGAGGTGGGACCCGCACCTAACTGGAAAACACAGCCAAACACAAAGCAAGCATGTTGGCCAGCAGTGCCAGGTCCTGCATCACTAAGAGTTCTTATTGGCCTGCCAAAAAGAGCTGAGTGGAGTGCTCCATTATTTTTGGAATCCCCATAGAAATTAATGGAAGCGCACTGTGCTTGCGCGGCTACCGCTTCCATTCACTTCTATGAGGCTGACAGAAATAGCCAAGCCAGCGCTTATCTATTTTCGGTGGATCCATAGAAATGAATTGAGGGCAGTGGTGCATGTGCGGTGCGTCCTCCTTAACTTTGCCGGCTGCGTTTACGAGATAGATGGGGCCCGCATCAATCAGACAATGGGGGCATAGCCTAGTGATAAGCCCCCATTGTCTGAGATAGGAAAACCCCTTTAAGTTATGTCGCAAATCCCCCACTATCATTATTTTAGTTCTTTGTCATATAACAGAGCAGGAGAACGGAAATATGAAGCGCAGATGTAAAAGTAGCCTAAGCCTCAAAATCTTCTCTGTATGTGATAAAATCTGAGTGTGAAATATGTGTGAGTGTGAACCCCTATAAACAAAACATACGCCTCAAATTCAAGAAACATTTTCTTTTAAATATAAATTTATATGTTTTGTATATTCCAAATGTTACTATCAATGCTACCATAGGCAAAATTCCAGGTAGAAATATTGCGAATTTTGTAATTCAATATGTTTTCCACATAGAGTATGGTGCTAATATAATTTCATATTTTTAATATTTATTAAATTAACTTTATGGCATTTACATAGCGGGAACTACTAGGTTGCTGATTTAAAAAAACTGGGTACTGTGGCTGAAACTGAATTATGATTGACTATTGGGTTGATATTTAAGGGGCTCTGCAAGGTTAAAAAAAAAGTCTTCTTTTTTCCCCAAAAAAACGGGGTGGGGTACTTCAATAGCTGTAATGCAAAGACACAAGCTTTGGTCAGCTATGTTGTTTTAATTCTAATAAGATGCATTCATTTTTAGTAAAACATTCCAAAAATCTAAAGGTTGTGCCTGGTACTGCAGCTCAGCCCTATTGACTTAAGTTGAGCTGAGCTGCACTACCAGACACAACTTGTGGACCGACATGGCATTGCTTTTAGAAGAAGGAATCCATGTTCTTCTAATCCTGTATAGCCGTTTTAATATATCAAGTTCTCATTACTCAACTTTTCCTATTTCATTTTGCTAAACAGTTTTTTTTAAACAGTTGAAAAGATTTCCAAATCTCCATATGTAAATGAGGCATGTTAATCAGCTAATTTTCTATTTAGTGAGTAAAGTGCTGCTTTTTGTTTTGTCAAAATATGTTAAATCAACCTTAGAAACAATTCTATACAACACATTGCACGTACTAATGACATTGGCAGCGATTTAATTTAATTATTTGCAATATTTATTTTGACACATTTTTCAGCCTGTTTAATTAACACCATATGAAATATGTGATAAATGATTATAAGATATTGGCTGTTCTAACGTGGAATTACATCTTTTTTTTGTGGGTAAATATCACATAGAGTTTGATTAATGGAATGATTTTAATCCATTAAATGTAAAGATATATATATATATATATATATATATATATGTATTTTTTTTCTTTTTTTTCTCTTTATATGATGAAAAATATATAAGATATAAATTATACTGACAAATTCTCAGAAATTCTAAGGAATTAGTCATGTTTGTATAAAATCTATCATGTTTTCCTATGTGTAAGGGCACATTCACACGACCGCGAATCCACAAAACACAATGCCTCCAGTGTGCGTTCCGCAACTTGAGAAACGGACCCAGCGGCCCATTATAGAAATGCCTATTCTTGTGCACAATTGCGGACAAGAATAGGACATTCTCTATATTTTTTGCTGGGCCGCATTTAAATGAATGGGTCAAGACCCGTTGCTCAAAATTGTGGAACGGATGCGGACTCATTCATACGGTCGTGAGTTGAGAAAGAAAACATGTTATTACATACTAATAGTGTTGAGAGAATCGAAGCATCCAAATTGGAATTTGATCTGAAGTTTAGGAAAAATTGGATTCTACATGAATCTGAAGTTCCTCACGCTTTGTAGTAACAAATTGATTTAGTACCAGGAGGAGCAGGAGGAGCTGAAGGGCGATGATGAAGGTGACGCAGATGACCCTGACAGACTGTGGTAGTATGCAGTAGAGATAGAGACAGTGAGGCTCTCCGAGTGCCTTGCACAAATGGCCAGATGCATGCTACCATGTTTGTGTAGTAACAGCTACATTGTCAGGATTTGGCAGAGGGATGACTACTGGCTATCCACATTGTTAGAACCTCGCTACTGATTAAAAATGGGGGCTCTTTTTAGTCCTTCTGATAAAAATGCAAAAATGGACTACTATAGAGACATGCTGTGCAGTCAGTTGGTCGTTGCCTAGGAGTGTCATTGCCTGTCCTCAGGAGGGTCTGACCAGGGGGACCCTTTGTGCTCATACTTCACTGCCATGACTGGTGGTAGGGGGAGGGGGGGGGGGGCAGGAGCAGCACCAGCTCCATATGCAGCAACCTCAGTCTGGAGTCTATGATGAACAGTTTTCTTAAGCCGTCTACTGAAGAGACCACCCAGCAGCTGCAGCAAGACATGCAGCAGAACCTCAAACGGCAAGTGGTGGCATACTTGGACTGTACCCTGTCACCCATGATCCAAGATTCTCTGGACTACGTGGCATGTAAACTTGGCCGAGTTTACCATGGGCATGCTTTCATAACCAGCCACTAGTGTGGCATCAGAGCGGGTGTTCAGTGTGGCATGGACATTATTACCCCTAAGAGAACTTGCCTTTCCTCACAACATTTTTAGAGACTAACCTTCATAATGATGAATCAGGCATGGATCAATCAGGATTTCTAGAAGCCGGTGCCTGATGTAGCAGAATAGATCATTCTGCCACTAATTATCATACTGTAGTGTGCTGCCACACTGGAATATTCTGCAAAATGGGACGTTACTTCTGGCCATGTCCTGCTGCCACCATTCTAATGCTGCCACCTGCCTGATGCCTCTACTGCCATTCCTACAGTGGGGCTTCTTGGCCTACTGATGTGTACATGTTAAATTTTTAAAAGTATATGTATTCTACTGGACCTTACTATCATACTGCTGTTTTTAGGTTCTGCTACTATTGTGATCTGACACCATATTGTGCTGTATGCCACTGCTGCTGCCCCCTCCCTGTCATGGGGCAACTATTTGCACTTTCATTGCTGCTGCCTTTCCCTCCTCATTATGTCATGGTGCCACTATTGCCTGTGCTACTGCCACTTCTGTTGGCCCCCATCCCCACTCTGTTTTGTGGCCACTATTGTTCCTGTTACTGCCACTGCTGTTGACCTTCACCCCCACTCTGTCATGGGGCCACTATTTTACCTTTTTGTCCATGTTGGCATCATTGTTTATTTTTCCGTTCTTCTTATCTGTCAGAAGAACAGGAAAAAATGATTTTGAATTTTGAGCATCCGTAAGGCGTCTTTCACACGTTCAGTATTTGGTCAGTATTTTGCATTAGTATTCCTGGTTTTTCTTATAATTACTAATCAAATACTGACCATCTGAAAGAAGCTTTATAGATGTTCCAAAACAGGATTCTTTTTTCTTTTTAGTTTTCTGTTCTTCTGACGGATCAGAAGAATGGAAAAATACACAGGGATGTGAACACAGCCTTACTGCACTGCTAATGACATCCCCTTCCCACTCTGCCATGGGGCCACTATTGTCACTGTCAGTGCTACTGCCCCCACCCCCATTCTGTATTGGGTTAACTATTGTCAATGTTACTGCCACTGCTGCTGCTGACACCATCCCCACTCACTCATGGGGTCACTAATGTCACTGCCACTGCTGCCACCCTACCCACTCTGTCATGGGACCATTATGGTCACTGTTACTGCCACTGCTGCTTCTGCCACCCTCCCCACTCTGTCATTGGGTCACTACTTGAATTTTAGTGCACTGCACTTTTACCTGATGCTAACATTGACCTATAATAATGATGCAGTAAATCTACAGCTAACAGAATGGAGCATGTGTTTGGACTGCTACAACATGCATTAAATGAACATTTTTTTCTCTACTACTTTAACGGCGCTGCCTCCATTTCTTTATTTTGTTCCACTAAAGAGCCATTGGACACATCTCCTGCAGGGGCGTGCACAGGTTTTTGTGTGGACAGGTTTTTGGCTTTACTGAAGGGTGCTGTATGCTTTTCTTTTTGTCTAACAGAAGGAATTCGTTATGAATCTTGGTGCACTGCACAGTAATGTAGACTGCAATGAATTAAACCTGCCTGTAATACTGATGGCACAGTACCTACAGAACTGATTGACTATGAATGTGGCTGCACTAGAACATTATGCACATGGCAATGCACTCTCTCTGCAGTCTTCCTGCAGTTTAAGTTCCAAGACTTCATACTGAGATTGAGCAACCAACTGGGATGAATATGATTAGGCAGAGTGGCCTGGGTATACCTGATTTATCGTGATTCGTGATGAATTTATTTGTAACAAATCTAATTTTTTGTCGAAGTTTGGCAAATCGGCCTTATCAAATATCTCAAAACTTTGCTCATCTCTACTTACTAATAGTGATTGCTTATCTGTAATGCCCCATTTTTCTGAACTCTATTGCTATCACTTGACATTTTCCATTTCATTGTCACACCACGTTTGAGGCGTGGTAAGTCTTGTAAGGCTCTGCCCTGTAAAAACAACATCATCAATGACCTTGCCTTTTGAGGTAGGTGTTCTGCTTATTCTCTGTAAATATGATGTCAGGAATGATGTGTCTATGATGGTTTTTCCAGCAGGACTTAAAGCAGGCTTGGATTCATGATATTCAAACTGGGAGGGAAGGAGAGGCAGAGGTACTACAGGTACACCCCTTCTTGCTCGGGGATGTAAACACAGGATGTTGGTCACAGTTATGCTGGAGGAGTCAAAATCACACCTCAGAGCAGACCCCAAATCAGATCCCCATTCTTGATCAGACCTCATATCAGAGCCTCATCAGACCCCTAATCCTCATCAGATCCCCAAATCAGACCCCCATTCTTCATCAAACCTCAGAGAAGACCCCAAATAAGTCCGCTAAGCTCTATCAGCCTCAGATCAGACCCCCAACCTCCATCTGACTTAGATCAGACCCCCCAACCTCCATCAGCCTCAGGTAAAGCCCCCATCAGACCCCAAGCATCTATAACCTCAGATAAGCCACCCAACTGACCCCCCAGCCCCCATCAGACTCAGATCAGACCCCCATAAGACGCTCCAACCCCATCAGACCTCAGATCAGATGTTACAAAAAAACACATAAATAAACTTTCCTCACTTGCTCTGGACGGTGCTGCAGATCCAAGACTCCCCACATCAATTCTGGGTCCCGCACAGCGTCAGGTTATAGTGCATGCCAACATGCGCAATGTCCTGATGCTCAATGCAGTTAGGACACAGAGCGCGAAGAAAGATTGTGTTGTTCTGCCTAAGCATGCAAAAATTATGCATTAATGAGGGTAGGATTCCTGTCCGTATTTATACATGCACAAGTGTAAATTGTCAGAAGAAAGATTGTCTCATTCTGTACAAGCATCCAAAAATCATGCATTAACAGGGACAGAATGCCTGTATTTATACATGCAAAAATGTTAATTGTCAGGAGAAAGAGTGGCTTGCTCTGAATGAGCCTGGAAAAATTCCTACTTTTAATTGGGAGTGCAGCAGTACAGATTGGATGTGGAAATGATAGGTAAATGATAGGGTTATCATGGTATGTGGCTGCAATTTTAGCAGTAGCAGTACAGCATGGAACAGACAAGGCAATAGACGTGTGTAGTAGTAGATGTGTGTGTAGTAGTAGTTGTGGCGACTATGTAGCGGTAATGGTAGTAGTGGTAGGGGTAATGGAAGTGGCTGTAGGGGGCAGATCTATTCATTGACCTCAGCCGGAGGGGGGGTCTATGCCTCATTTATTTTGATAAAAGTGATGTTTTTGTAGAAAGGACAACATTGTTCGTGTGGGTGTCACAACAATCCCTGCCATGCGGAAAACCCTATCTGAGAAAACACTAGAGGCGGGGCAAGAGAGAACACTGATCAAGTCTGCCCCCCCAAAAGTCAATGAGGTCAGGTAACATTGTCTTCATACACGTTCACACAGTGTGCAGTCTGACATTCAGCATAAACCATTCCTGTCTTTCAAATAAGAGGACTGTTCTTTGTAATCTAACTTGTTTATTGGTCAAAAGGTTGTACTCTCTGCAAGATGCGCGTGAGTGAGATATTGTACAAGTGCGCGGTAAAACTGCTAGAATACAAATAACATGTATAAGTATAACGTATAGAACAGCATGTACTGTAACATTTGCATAGCACTGAAGCATATGGTAAAATGGCTTCCTAACATAAGACTACATGTCTATCTAACAGTAGTAACAACTCCCTGAGTAACAATTACAACTGACTGTACAGCTCTGCATAACATAATATGCCTGAAACAAAGGATCTCTCACCAGATATACTTTTACCAGGATGGTGAAGTTTGATAAGAAGATATGCAAAAGGACAGCTCTGCTGTGTCCTAATGATTGGAGACTTCTCTTTCCCAGGATGATTTTCACTCCCACAATGCTTTTCACCACCCCCAATGCAGCAGTCGTTGTAATAGGAAAAACAAAGTGTAATACAACTGAACACCGCTAGATGGTGCAATAACCACACTAATCACTACAGAGATACCAAAACTGAGGCAGACGTGATCTGTTATGATTCTCTAACTCAGTTGGGCAGAACAAACATGGTATGCCTAGGGAAAGGCTACAGTCATTTAGAGAATGAGACAAGTTTACAAAAAATACCAATATAAAAAAACAATAACGACTACTTTATTAAGAAAAAATTGTTATAAAAATGGACATGTGGCAAGTAGTACAAATATCATACAGCAGAATTAAATGTTGGTGAAGGTGTGGAAGTCCGCCACATTTCTCTATTGACAAGACAAGTTTTGGCGGGTGGTGTGGCATTGGAAAAACTATTTCATTGTGTAAGAATTAGCAAACTGAACTGGCTGCTGTGGCTTCTGCTGGCTGTTGTAGTAGAGGCAGCTGGTAAGTGGTGACTAAAATTTGGTTGAAAAAAATGAAGTGCGCCACATGCCGACAACAAACGGCATGTGGCAAAATACAGCCCAGAAAAAATTTATTTTGTTGAAGGTGCGAAAAGGCACCACATTTGTGGAACAATTTTGACTTAGGCCTGCCTGGCTAAAAATCATAGTGATTGCATGTGGGAAAATATGGTCCTAAAGATTAAACATTTTGGTAAAGATGCAGAAGTGCTAGAAGTTTGCAGAACAGGGCAATTTTTACTCATGTTTGCCTGGCCAGAAGTCCGACAAATGGCATGTTGCAAAATTTGGCTCAGAAAAATTAAATTAAGGTGTGGAAGTATGCTATAATTCCCACAGCCTTGTGGTATAGCAACAACTGAACTGCCAGCAACTTGGCCAGTTGAGAGTTCAGCTTGGTCACAACTGCTGATCTTGTAGAGTTTTTTCCCACCCACACATTACATTATCAATGACTGACCACAGTTGTTAGAAGCCCACCTGAGAGAAGCCTGTCAAGAAATACATCTGATAGTGACCACTTCTCAATCCCTCTACCTGATTAAACTCCTTAATGTACTCCAAATTCCTGACTATAGCTCCTATTCTCACCGTATAATCTTCCTATACAGTCCCTGTCACTTGTTCTCTCTGTATAATCTTCTTAAAAGGGTTTTCTCATCTCAGACAATCAGGGCATATTTCTAGGATATGCCCCCATTGTCTTATAGGTGCAAGTCCCACCGCTGGGACTCGCACCTATATTGAGAACAGAGCCCCGAAAGTGAAGGAGGGTGCACTACGCATGTGCAGCCGCCATCCATTCATTTCTATAGGGCCGCCGAAAATAGCCGAGCGTCTGCCCCATAAAAATAAATGGGAGCATGGGCCGCGCATGGGCCGCGCATGCGCGGCACGCTCCCAGTCACTTCTATGGGAGAGGCAGGGATTAGCGCTTGGTGGTGGACGGACCCCAGGAAATCTGGGGTCTTCCAGCCACAGCGCTCCCCGCTCCGTCCTCTCTATCAGACAATGGGGGCATATCCTAGCGATATGCCCCCATTGTCTAAGATGGTAATACCTCTTTAAGCTGTCCTTAGCTAACTATATCAGTCTGCAGCATCAGAGCCACAACACCTACCAGGTCACAAGTACAAAGCAGAAGGACGTTCTACTTTTTCTGCATAGGCACCGCTCTGTCTGCTGCCCCTCTGCTTGGATGATCCAGGCTGTATGTCAACCTCAAAGCCAATCAGGGAAAGCTCTCCTAGCCTTTTCCTCACAGTTTTATGTGACCATTCTTCTTCCTCCCTCATGGTTTTGCCCACCAAAAAGGACAGTAAAAATTTTCAGTTTCACGAGATTCATTGGAAACAAATAAATAAATTGTTGCATTTGTTTTGTGGCAAAGTTTTTGTGAAATTCGTAACAAATCTGATTAATTTACAATCAATTAGCTCATCCTTAAATTTTATGTCATCTATATTTCTGGTTTGTTGCATCTTGTGATAAATTTGCATGCTTTAATGAATATGATAATTATCTGTAGAAATATTTACATAAATATGGTTCACATGAATACGTGCATTTAAAATAATTCTTCGAATATGAAGGATTTTTGTTATTGTGTGAAAAGCCCATTTAACAGGTCTTGGTTTATACTTCACTGGACATACATCGTCAGCACAGCTATATAGTGTAATATTTACCTGCATAATAATAATTATGTTCTTTTTAACATATGAGAAAAACAATGTTTGTTTTTATACAAAAAATGTGAACTCTAGGCATAATAATTAGAAAACAATTAAATATCATTTAACTTTTTTCATATCATTTATTACTAAAATGAGTATACATTATTAATGCCGTATTATAACTTTTTACTTTTAAAGACAAGTTGTCTGTTAAATAGAAAAAAATTAAAAATGAACTCTAACTTAAAATGTTATTAATCATTAGTAGTGTTCAGCGAATTTTCTCGTGCTTTGTGGTAGCGAACCGATTTTACTCAAAATAGTGTAGAAAGAAAAATCATACCTCATCCATTTGCTTGCGACGGGCTGGCCACCCCCATCTAGCTTGAAGATCCGACACAAAATCCTGTGCACGGTGATGTCAACATGGGCCACACAAGATTTTGCGCCAGATCTGCAATCAAGATGGCAGCTGCAAGCCCGTCACAAGCAAATTCATGAGATAAGTATGATAAAAAATAATTTTATATATTTTTTATTTTACACCTGATTGTTGCTATCAGATACCGGGATCATGCATGAAAGCGGCATCTGAGGGGTATGGTCCCTGTCATTGCACCCACTACTTACAAAGAAATGCACTTCATGATGAACTTATTTGTCACAAAGCAAATTTTTTTGTCAAATTCGGCGAAGCAGCTGAACCGAATTTTTCAATACTTTGTTTATCTCTAATCATTGGTATCAAAAAGTGATTTATTTGAAAAATTGAAGGCATTTTTGTATACATTTTCATTTTTACCAAGCAGGTTTACTTTTAGTGGTTTATTGTGGTCCTAGCAATCCAAAACATCGTCTTGCTGACTGTGGTTTAGTGCTAAATTCTGTGTATGTAAATCTGTCATACTCCTGCTTTTTAGAATGTTTGTGATAGTTCATGTGCTGTGAAATACATTTTCAAAGCTGTATGTGACTTTTTTCATGTCCATATGCTCTATTAGGGCATATTGATGTCATAAGGGCCTGGTGGTACTTTGCTCAAGATCCTATCTATAAGACAGACCATAGAGTTGCTACAATGTGAGGCTCTTACTCTGGCAAACTGAATGTGACCATGTATTATACAGTTGCCTATTATTCTGATCTGGTTCCTTTAATATCCCCATAAAAGTTAAAGTTGACTATCAGGGTTAGACTGGTGGCCATTTCATTGCTTTGATAGCTTTAATATAAAAAGAAGATTTGATAGACCCCTTTAAAGGGGTATTCCAATTTATGACATATGTATAGGATATACCATGCCAAATGTCAGATGCTGGTTCCACTTCATTAGAGAATGATGAGGTGGTTACCAGTGATGAGCGGCAGGGTCGATATTTCACGAATATTCGTCATATATTTGAGAATTCATGATTTCCAGTCATTATTTTCTTGATTACGAAAATCGGCAATCGGAAAATTTGCGATCAACACTACTAAATAGTGTTAATCGGGAATATTCTAATCCCAAATTTTTATTGTGAATATCTAGGATACAGTGCTATATCTTCATAATCGCGAATATTCTAGATTTTTTTTCATCAGTACCTGCCATGATCCCTTACTGCTTCTTGCTTGTGGGCCAATGGGAAGGCTAAAATATCTTTGACTTTAGGAGTAGTGTTGATCGCAAATTTTCTTATTGCAAATTTTTATTACAAATTTTCCAATTGCCGATTTTCGGATGTAATGACTGTAGATCACAAATTTGCGAATTCGCGAATATATGATGAATATTCGTTCAAATATTCGCAAAATATCGCAAATTCTAATAATGCCCCTGCCACTCATCGCTGCTCATCAAAAGTGAATCTGAGTATATCTTCATTTTTCCAACGGCACCCCAAATAGCGACATTTTATGGACTTCCAAAAGTCCACAAAGAGACAACCCCTTCGAAAGGTCGTCCGATAATGTCTAGGGTAGGGTCATTACTGAAAAACAGCAGTATTTATATTGATCAGGTTCTCACACTTGCCTCTTATACAATAGACACAATGGATTTTCTGAATAAAATCGAGACCCTAAATATAGATTCTCCTTGCTTACTCACCAGCATTGATGTGGAGTCGCTATATAGTGCTATTCCACATCAAAAAGGTCGTGTTGCTGTGGCCCATCACCTCCGGACACGGGGGACACATTGCAAAACACACAATAAATTTGTGCTCACTCTTCTGGAATTTATTTTAACATACAATAATTTCCTTTTTGGTAAGTGTTTCTACCACCAGCTCAGGGGGACGGCAATGGGTAGCCCCTGTGCGCCCACCTATGCTAATCTTTTCCTGGGCTGGTGGGAGGACACTATTGTTTTCCCCGATCAAGACATCTGGACAGGACCAGTGTATAACTTTCCTGGATGTAAGAGTATCTAAGCAGGGTGAAAGACTTTTTACCACGCTCTTTATAAAGTCAACTGCCACCAATAGTATCCTCCACTGGGATAATCACCATCCTCTGGCTCTCAAAAGGGACATCCCGGGATGACAATACCTGAGGGTCCGAAGAAATTGTTCTAGTCTGACAGAGGCCAAAAAACTGCGGGACAGACTAATGGACATAGGATACCTAAAGGGGATCCTGAGAGACGCTTTCAAACAGACATCGACACTTGACAGGACGTCCCTTCTTACTCCTAATAGAACATTTGATAGAGGGCAAGCCCCGATTCGCCTGATCTCCACATATGACATCGCTAATTTGGAAGTGAATTCGGTCTTGAGTAAATATTGGCTTGTGTTATTAATGGACCCATATTTGATTGGGTCCATTTCCCCATATCCGAGTATTAACTATAGAAAAGGGAGGAGACTACGGAAACCGTCTGGTGCACAGCCATTATATTTCCCCACCTCCGACTAGGACATGGCTGGAGCGAAAACCCTTAGGCAGCTTCAGGTGCAGCATATGCAAAGCATGTAATTTTGTATCCGGATCTAAAATAATTACATGTTCGGCAACCGATAGGAAGTTTATAGCCCGCGATTTTGCAAACTGCAAAGCGAAGTGCGTCATTTACATCTGTCAGTGACCCTGTCCAAAAGACTATATAGGGAAAACCTATAGGGAAGTCAGAAGAAGAATTTGTGAGCACATTAACGATATTCAGAAGAAGAATGCTACCCCGATAGCAGATCATGTAAATGAATACCATGGAGGAAACCCTCAAGTTTTGAAATTCTCGTTTTTGGAGGTAGTTCCCCAGTCACCCAGAAAAGGTGACTGGGACAGAAAAATCTTACAAAAACTGTCCGAATGGATATATAGATTTAGATCCCAGTCACATGTAGGCTTTAATGAGAGACTTAATTAGACGTGCTTTATTTAAAATAATTGAATTTGATTTTATTCCTTTTTCTTTCTCTGGCTCGTGCTTCAGTTGATACAAAGAAATTATAAACCCTTTACTGGTCAACGATGCGAGAAGCATCGGATTAATGTCAATGACCTGTATTTTGAAATCTTTGACACATCATTGTCTTTGATAAGTTTGTATATCATGGAGGAATCAATATTGCAGGGATAAATGTAGCCTTATCATTTTAGAGCTTACTGTTAGCGCAGTATTATGTTTGTAGATGTGGGGGATTAGGAACCTACCAATCATATCTTATGAGGTCTTAATGGATCCTGTATTTGTGTGGATCCATTAAAAAGTACCTTATTATTGAGGGAAGGAGACCTCGGTGGGTCCTTTGAGGAGTGAGCACATGATTGTGTCTATTTTCTTTTGACGATCTCTAGTAGCCAGGTCACTGGCACCAGTATTTGGACTTGTTCCACTCTCTAGTAGGCTGCCGCATAGGCATGCTGCCTCACAATTGAGGTGCCGTCATTTGATTAAGGGAGGAGCCATGCGTTCCATAGGAGCGCCGGCGATGCGCTCCATTCATCGGAAGTAGCTTTTACGGCGAGGTGAGGCTGACGCCTCAACATGCGTTCCACCCACCGGAAGTGTGGTGCTCGGCGGGCGGACAACGATGAGCGCCCTGTGATTTAAACCCCCGTCTTTTCTGTGCCTATTGGCATTATCACCTGTGCTGGAGTTATGGCCACAGTCATCTCCTGGAACCTTCACATATGAGTAAGGAGGGGCAACACAAATAAGTGCTGCCTCTGGATCTCTTAAGGAGTATTTGACCGGTGCCTTTTTATAGGCCATATTTATCTTCAGGAGTCTGCATCATGCCATAACAACTTCTTAGTTTTCCCTTATGGTGTCAGGATGCAGTGTTTTACTAAATAAATCAAACCTACTAATGTCCCAAGGACTAACTTACACCTCTTAATCCTGCACCTCCTTGTGCCTAAAACTTTTAATTGGTAATTCTAATATATTAATAGATCATAAAAAAATTGCCAGTTTGTCTCAGCTTGCACTTCTAAGTATAGATTCCACTTCCTGCTATAGTATCCTAGCTAGGAATATAACAATGTTGCCTTACTGGCTGCACGCTGCCAGTATATTCTGTAGGTACAATGTATTAATTGTTTTGTATCATACTGGTGCTTTGCTAGAGACTAAGCTGAATTAAAACATAAGAGCTACGCTGCCCCCCGACATGTTTCGCCGAGTATCCGCATCTTCAGGGGTTAGGGCAGAGTGTGAGCGTGCTCCCTGCTCGGCTTAATTTATAATCTCTGTTTGTATGTCGTCACTAGAACGCGTTATTATCTTATCCAATAGAGGTATATTCATCAGCGAACTTCAAATCTGATTGGTAACAATTGCGGTCCTTCCCTCCGTTGTCACCATTTGTCCAACCTCTCTTTCCTGGTTGGTTACGATCGATTCGTGTTATCAATATGCTCAACGCATGTTTGTAGACTTAGACTCTTAACCCGCCATCCTTACCATTGCGCATGTCATGGGAGTTAGTATTCGGCACTTCCATGTCTTTGCCGTAAGTCTGTGCATGCGTTAATACTTAGTTGCCTATACTATCATTGGTACTAGAGCGCATGTCACTGGACATAGTCTCCTTTTTGCTATTAGGTTTCCCTTGCTTGTTGGCGCTCTCTATATACTACGCATGTGCCAGCGCTTAGTATAATTTTCTATCACTCCCATGTCTTTACCGCAATTGCACATGCGTTGGTACTTAGTTGGTGCCATTGGTGCCAAAGTGCATGTCGCTGGACATCATTTACTTGTTACTATTTGATTTTACTTGCTCGTTTGTGTAGCCTATACATAGCATATGCGCCAGCACTTAGTAACTTCCACTATCATTCTTGCTATTCTGCTGTCATGACTGTGACTGATCCAGAAAGGTCTGGGAGGAGAATGTCGCAGCGACTTGCTACTCGCGATAGCTTGTGAGTTCAGGGTATGTCATCTGGGTTTTGCCTTGTGAACCTTTTTGTCCTGACTGGGAGTTTGTAGGCATCCTTCTCAGGTGATCCCTGTCTGCCACTCCCAGCTACTATATTAGTTTCACTTTCACTTGCAGTCATTGCCAGATATAGTCCTTACTTCCAGTTCTATTCTGACCTTTGAAGGAGATCGTTTGATGGTGTTGCTGTGGAGCTCTTGTCCGGCGTGGACGGTCGTGATTGGGATTGCCTTCTCTGCTCGTGACTGGATAAGTCTATCTCTGATATAGTTTGTTTGTTGCTGTCTTCCCCTGCTGTTCTCCTAGACATGAGTGATGGTGACTAGTGCTCCCATCGGCCTTTCCCCACTCTAGGCTTTAGGGTGACGGAGGGTTTAGGCATCCTGCTCGCCGCACGGGTTCACACCCCGTCTAGGGTATCAGGGCAGACAGGTGCCAGCTTAGGGTTAGTCAGGGGTGGCCATACGATTCCTATCTGTAGATAAGGGTCCCCCTTGCCCTCCGTCTGGTGCGACACGACTGCTGCTGGGGTAGCGGTCGTGACAGTATATCTGGCCTTTTAAAAAAAAAAAAAAAAAAGTGACATTTCTTTTTTTTTTTTTTTTTGTTTGCTGTTTTGCTTTGTATTTTTCTGTTTTGGCGAAACAATTACAGGGATTATCCCTTGAAGTGGCAGGATTAAAAGCAACAGTGCTGCAGCAGCAGCAGCCATCCTTGGGTTCCACCGTTGCTACGGGAAACCAAGGTACTCCTGAGCCAAAAGTGGCTTTACCTGATAGGTTCTCAGGAGGGAGAGACCAATTTGTAACCTTCAGAGAAGCTTGCAAATTGTTCTTCAGGTTACGCCCTAGATCCTCCGGCGGTGAGGAACAACGGGTGGGTATTGTAATTTCTCTCCTGCAAGGAGATCCGCAGGCTTGGGCTTTCTCCCTACCATCAGACTCTCTGGCCTTACGATCAGTGGAGGAGTTTTTTGAAGCCCTGGGTCTCGTATATGATGACCCGGACAGGGTCTCACTGGCTGAGTCTAAGCTACGTGGACTTCGGCAGGAGAACCGGTCTGCTGAACTATATTGTTCCGAATTCCGTAGGTGGGCTACTGATACGTTATGGAACGACTCGGCCCTTATGAGTCAGTTCTGCCAGGGGTTGTCTGAAAAATTAAAAGACGCGCTGGCGGTATACGAGGTCCCTGGGTCTCTGGAGGCTGCTATGTCTCTGTCCATAGGAATCGACAGACGACTCAGGGAGAGACTATTAAATTTTACGGAGGCCTCTATAGGGCAGGGATCGGTTTGTTATGATCCAGTCGAACCAATGCAAATAGGGGGCGCCACTAGACGGGTGAATCCTCCTAAGTTCCGCTGTAGGTCAGAGGTTTGTTTTCGTTGTGGGGGGAGGGGTCATTTTGTAAAGGTTTGTCCCTCAGAACTCAAGAGACCACAAACAAAGGAGCCGCCGGGAAAACTAGAGTCCCCAGATTGTGCGGAGGATAACAGTCTGGGCGTATTCGTTTCCTCCATGCGCATGTCTCAGTTTTTGTTGTCCGCTACCGTTGAGGCGGGCAATAAGACTGAGATCTGTTCCGTCTTTTTGGACAGTGGGGCGGGGGTCAACTTGGTGGATTCACGGTTTGCTCAGGCTCTGGGTTTTACTCCAGAACCGATACGCAGAACTATTCCTGTTTTTGCCATCGACTCCTCCCCTCTTACTCAGAAAGAGTTAACTCAGATCATTCATAATATCCATCTGCAGGTAGGGGACCTCCATAAAGAGCATATCTCGTGTTATGTCCTGGACGGTCTTCCGGCTCCTATGGTATTGGGGCTTCCCTGGCTGGTGACTCACAATCCAGTGGTGGATTGGCAGGCCGGGGAGATTGTGGAGTGGAGTGAACATTGTAAGGACAACTGCTTGAGTAGTAGGTGCTCTACACTCTCTGTAACATCTTTACCTGCCTTTCTGTCAGATTTTATGGATGTGTTCTCTGAGAAGGGTTGTCAGGGGTTACCACCTCATCGTCCATATGATTGCCCGATTAATCTACTACCTGGGGCCAAACTACCTAAAACCCGGTTATACAATCTTTCCGGCCCGGAGAGGAAGGCTATGAAAGATTATATTTCGGAGAGTTTGGCTAAGGGACACATCAGACCCTCTTCTTCACCTGTGGCTGCAGGGTTCTTTTTCGTTAAAAAGAAAGATGGGGGCCTACGTCCTTGCCTGGATTTCCGGGAATTAAACCGGATAACTATCCGAGATCCCTATCCTCTTCCTCTCATTCCCGACCTCTTTAATCAGGTTGCTGCTGCTAAATGGTTCTCCAAAATGGATCTCAGAGGAGCCTATAACCTGGTTCGCATCAAAGAGGGGGATGAGTGGAAGACGGCTTTTAATACTTCGGAAGGGCATTATGAAAATCTGGTCATGCCATTTGGTCTTACTAATGCGCCTGCGGTATTCCAACATTTTGTCAACGATATTTTTAGTCACCTTATCGGGAGATTTGTTGTGATATATCTTGATGACATCTTGGTCTATTCCCCGGATCTGGATACACATAAGATCCATGTGAGACAAGTGCTGCAGATATTAAGGGCCAACAAATTGTTTGCTAAGTTAGAAAAATGTGTGTTCGCCGTAAAAGAACTGCCATTTCTGGGGTATGTGTTGTCAGATTCAGGTTTCCGCATGGATCCAGAGAAAGTCTGGGCGATTATAGACTGGGATCTGCCTGAGAACCTGAAGGCATTGCAACGCTTCCTGGGGTTTGCCAATTTTTATAGAAAGTTTATAAAAAACTATTCCTTGGTGGTCAAACCACTGACGGACATGACCCGAAAGGGATCCGATTTTTCCAAATGGTCACATGCAGCCAAAACTGCCTTTGCATCTCTGAAGGAGAGATTCACCTCGGCCCCTATTCTCGTACAGCCAGATGTCTCGCATCCTTTTATTGTAGAGGTTGACGCATCAGAGGTGGGGGTGGGAGCGGTACTATCTCAGGGCCCGTCCCCTGGTGAATGGCGTCCGTGTGCTTTCTTTTCGAAGAAATTGTCTACTGCAGAAAGGAACTATGATATTGGCAACAGGGAACTTTTGGCTATTAAGTTGGTCTTTGAGGAGTGGCGTAATTTTTTGGAGGGGGCGGTTCATCCCGTCACGGTGATTACTGATCACAAAAACTTATTATATCTGGAGTCTGCTAAACGTCTCACCCCTAGACAGGCTCGGTGGTCGTTATTTTTTACTAGGTTTAATTTTGTTATAACCTATCGCCCGGGGGCAAAAAATACTAAGGCGGATGCATTGTCTCGAAGTTTTCCTGGAGGGGGTGATGTTGAGGTACCAGAGCCCATTTTGCAAAAGGGGGTGGTGGTCTCTGCATTACACTCAGGTTTGGAGGGGAGGGTGTTGGAAGCTCAGGGGGACGCCTCGGCCTCCTGCCCCTCGGGTGAACTGTTTGTGCGAGAAAATTTACGACTGGAGATACTAAAAGAACACCATAACTCCACACTGGCAGGACACCCAGGTAGTAGGGCAACCTCTGAGCTAGTGTCTCGTCGGTTCTGGTGGCCTAAATGGCGCCAGGTGTTGAATTTTGTGTCTGCATGTGCTACCTGTGCTCGTTCTAAGGTAGATCATACTCGTCCGGCAGGGCGTCTTTTACCTCTGGCCATCCCCAACAGGCCTTGGACGCACCTGTCAATGGATTTCATTACGGATCTACCAGTATCAGCGGGGAAGACTGTTATCCTTGTAGTTGTTGACAGATTCAGTAAAATGGTGCACTTTATTGCTCTTGCCGCATTGCCTAATGCTAACACACTGGCTCAGGTTTTTATTAACCACATCGTGAAGCTTCACGGGGTCCCTTCCGATATTGTTTCGGATCGTGGTACCCAATTTGTTTCTAAATTTTGGAAAGCTTTTTGTTCTCGTTTAGGGGTTCATCTGTCGTTTTCTTCATCTTTCCATCCACAGTCCAACGGTCAGACTGAACGTACCAATCAAAACCTAGAGACATATTTGAGATGCTTTGTTTCCGAAAATCAGGAGGAATGGTCATCTTATTTACCGTTAGCCGAGTTTGCCATTAATAATCGTCGTCAAGAATCTACCGATAAGTCACCATTTTTTGGTGCGTATGGTTTCCATCCTCAGTTTTGTACGTTTAGTGAGGGGGGGGCCGTCTGGGATTCCCGAGGAGGAACGATTTGCGTCTTCACTTTCTTCAGTGTGGCAGAGTGTGCAAGAAAGTTTGAAGAGAATTGGTGGTAGATACAAATGTGCGGCTGATAGGAAGCGCTCTGAAGGTCCGGACCTTGGGGTGAATGACTTGGTGTGGTTGTCTACCAGAAATATCAAGTTGAAGGTTCCCTCGTGGAAATTAGGTCCGAGATTTATTGGTCCTTATAGGGTAATTAAGATCATTAACCCGGTGGCTTTTCGTCTGGAGCTACCTCAGACTCTAAGGATCCATAATGTCTTCCACAGATCTCTGCTTAAGAGATATGTAGAACCTCCTGAACCATTGCCACTACCGCCTCCACCGGTGGTTGTTGATGGCAGTTTTGAGTGTCAGATAGAAAAAATTGTTGATTCACGATATGTTCGCCACTCTCTTCAGTACCTGGTGCACTGGAAAGGTTATGGTTCCGAAGAGAGAATGTGGGTTCCAGCATCAGAGATAAAAGCGGACAGACTCATTCGGGCTTTTCATAGCTCCCATCCGGAGAGGCCTGGTCTTGAGGGTCCAGGGGCCCCTCGTAGAAAGGGGGGTACTGTCATGACTGTGACTGATCCAGACAGGTCTGGGAGGAGAAGGTCGCAGCGACTTGCTACTCGCGATAGCTTGTGAGTTTGCTCCGTGGTTCAGGGTATGTCATCTGGGTTTTGCCTTGTGAACCTTTTTGTCCTGACTGGGAGTTTGTAAGCATCCTTCTCAGGTGAGCCCTGTCTGCCACTCCCAGCTACTATATTAGTTTCACTTTCACTTGCAGTCATTGCCAGATATAGTCCTTACTTCCAGTTCTATTCTGACCTTTGAAGGAGATCGTTTGATGGTGTTGCTGTGGAGCTCTTGTCCGGCGTGGACGGTCGTGATTGGGATCGCCTTCTCTGCTCGTGACTGGATAAGTCTATCTCTGATATAGTTTGTTTGTTGCTGTCTTCCCCTGCTGTTCTCCTAGACATGAGTGATAGTGACTAGTGCTCCCATCGGCCTTTCCCCACTCTAGGCTTTAGGGTGACGGAGGGTTTAGGCATCCTGCTCGCCGCACGGGTTCACACCCCGTCTAGGGTATCAGGACAGACAGGTGCCAGCTTAGAATTAGTCAGGGGTGGCCATACGATTCCTATCTGTAGATAAGGGTCCCCCTTCCCCTCCGTCTGGTGCGACACGACTGCTGCTGGGGTAGCGGTCGTGACATCTGCATGTCCAAGGGCTTTGATCTCTAACGCGGATTGGTGTGTCTAATACATGCATTACAGCTTAGTTATTGATACTGCCATCCGTCCTATTGTGCAAGTGTTAATCAATCCTTTAATTGGGTCGGTTCACTTATTGATTCCTTCTAAATCTTCCTATATACACTCACCTAAAGAATTATTAGGAACACCATACTAATACGGTGTTGGACCCCCTTTTGCCTTCAGAACTGCCTTAATTCTACGTGGCATTGATTCAACAAGGTGCTAATAGCATTCTTTAGAAATGTTGGCCCATATTGATAGGATAGCATCTTGCAGTTGATGGAGATTTGAGGGATGCACATCCAGGGCACAAAGCTCCCGTTCCACCACATCCCAAAGATGCTCTATTGGGTTGAGATCTGGTGACTGTGTGGGCCATTTTAGTACAGTGAACTCATTGTCATGTTCAAGAAACCAATTTGAAATCATTCGAGCTTTGTGACATGGTGCAATATCCTGCTGGAAGTAGCCATCAGAGGATGGATACATGTTCTCATTCTGTTTACTCCAAATTCGGCACTCTACCATTTGAATGTCTCAACAGAAATCGAGACTCAACAGACCAGGCAACATTTTTCCAGTCTTTAACAGTCCAATTTTGGTGAGCTCGTGCAAATTGTAGCCTCTTTTTCCTATTTGTAGTGGAGATGAGTGGTACCCGGTGGGGTCTTCTGCTGTTGCAGCCCATCCGCCTCGAAGTTGTGCGTGTTGTGGCTTTACAAATGCTTTGCTGCATACCTCGGTTGTAACGAGTGGTTATTTCAGTCAACGTTGCTCTTCTATCAGCTTGAATCAGTCGGCCCATTCTCCTCTGACCTCTAGCATCCACAAGGCATTTTTGCCCACAGGACTGCCGCATACTGGATGTTTTTCCCTTTTCACACCATTCTTTGTAAACCCTAGAAATGGTTGTGCGTGAAAATCCCAGTAACTGAGCAGATTGTGAAATACTCAGACCGGCCCGTCTGGCACCAACAACCATGCCACGCTCAAAATTGCTTAAATCACCTTTCTTTCCCATTCTGACATTCAGTTTGGAGTTCAGGAGATTGTCTTGACCAGGACCACACCCCTAAATGCATTGAAGCAACTGCCATGTGATTGGTTGTCTAGATAATTGCATTAATGAGAAATAGAACAGGTGTTCCTAATAATTCTTTAGGTGTGTATATTCTTATATATATATATATATATATATATATATATATATATTCATATATTTAGAATATATGAAGATTTAGAAGGAATCAATAAGCGAACCGACCAAATTAAAGGATTGATTAACACTTGCACAATAGTACCAATAACTAAGCTGTAATGCATGTATTAGACACACCAATCCGCGTTAGAGATCAAAGCCCTTAGACATGCAGAATAGCAAGAATGATAGTTGAAGTAACTGAGTGCTGGCGCATGTGCAGTGTATAGGCTACACAAACACAAACGAGCAAGTAAAATCAAATAGTAACAAGTAAATGATGTCCAGCGACATGCACTTTGGCACCAATGGCACCAACTAAGTACCAACGCATGTGCAATTGCGGTAAAGACATGGGAGTGATAGAAAATTATACTAAGCGCTGGCACATGCGTAGTATATAGAAAGCGCCAACAAGCAAGGGAAACCTAATAGCAAAAAGGGGACTATGTCCAGTGACATGCGCTCTAGTACCAATGATAGTAGTATAGGCAACTAAGTACTAACGCATGCGCAGACTTACGGCAAAGACATGGAAGTGCCGAATACTAACTCCCATAACATGCGCAATGGTACGGACGGCGGGTTAAGAGTCTAAGTATACAAACATGCGTTGCGCATATTGATGACACAAATCGATTGTAACCAACCAGGAAAGAGAGGTTGGACAAATGGTGACAGCGGGAGGGAAGGACCGCAATTGTTACCAATCAGATTTGAAGTTCGCTGATGAATATACCTCTATTGGATAAGATAATAACACGCTCTAGTGACGACATACAAACAGAGATGATAAATTAAGCCGAGCAGGGAGCACGCTCACACTCTGCCCAAATCCCTGAAGACGCGGATACACGTCTAGCAAAGCACCAGTTTAGTCTAGCAAAGCACCAGTATGATACAAAACAAATGATACATTGTACCTACAGAATATACTGGCAGCGCGCAGCCAGTGAGGCAACATTGTTATATTCCTAGCTAGGATACTATAGCAGGAAGTGGAATCTATACTTAGAAGTGCAAGCTGAGACAAACTGGCAATTTTTAAATTATCTATTAATATATTTGAATTTCCAATTAAAAGCTAAGTTTTAGGCACAAGGAGGTACAGGATTTAGAGGTGTAAGTTAGTCCTTGGGACATTAGTAGGTTTGATGCATCATGCCCTGACTCTGGGGAACCACATGTGATTATGACTGTCCCAGTTTTGTATTACCTGTGCCAATCTCCGTTTAATGTAATGTATCATTTTATTTATTGATCTTAACATCTAAGTATATCTGCTGTTTTTTTTTTTTTTTGGGTCCTGTACCTTTTTCCCACACAACCCTCTGATGAAATCATGTGGGATAAACGCGTTGGGGCAGTAGGGCAACCTGTTTAGGGCTTACTAGGGTCAGCAAGTTTAGGCACGAGGATGAGGAGACTCCACCTTCAGGGGTCATCCCCAGGCTGAGGATTCAGAAGGGTTACATTAGGGCAAATGATCCCCTCACATTAATCTCTCTGCCAATCCCAACCTAACTATCACTGGCGGACCCTTTCTTAGTATCAGGATTGCATATTGTTTATTTACTCTGTGAAGAATTGAATAGGTGGCCTATAGTGTTAGGTCCTTTTAATTGTACTAATAAAAATGAGTTTTAAGGAGGCAATTTAAGTTAAAATTGTTTTTAAGTTTGAATATATGACTTTCCATTACCAGTTTGCATCACATTTGGTAGAATTAATACTACCATTACACCCATCCTCAAAAAAACCTTCACTTGACCCATCTTCTTTGTCCAGTTATCATCCCATATCACTTCTTCCATATGCCTCATAGCTACTTGAGCAACATGTCCATTCTGAACTGTCCTCTCCCCTCTCCTCCTGCTCTCTCTTTGACCAGCTACAATATGGCTTCCTACCCCACCACTCAACTGAAACTGTCCTTACAAAAGTCAATGACCTGCTAACAGCCAAAACCAAAAAAACATTACCTTGTCCTCCTTCTTCTTGACCTGTCCTCTGCCTTTGACACTGTTGACCACTCCCTTCTGTTACAAACTATCTCATCTCTTGGCATCCTGGATCACATCATACCTCACAGATCGGACATTTAGCGTCTCATACTCTCACACCACTTCCTCGTCTCATTCCCTCTCTGTTACTGTCCCGCAAGGTTCTTTCCTAGGACCTCTGCTCTTCTCTATCTACACTTTTGGCCTGGGACAGCTCATAGAGTCCCATAGATTTCAGTATCACTTTTATGCTGACGACACACAAATCACCGCCTATCTTCCATATCCTCCTTCTCCTCTCGCTTTCTAAAACTTAACATGGATAAAAAAAAATTCATCATCTTTCCCCCATCTTGCTCAACCCCCCCCCCCAACAGACCTATCTATCATGATTAAAGGCTGCACACTCTACCCGGTCAACCAAGTCTGCTGCCTTGGAGTGACCTTGGATTATGCCCTCTCTTTCCAACCACAAATCCAAGCCCTTTCCACCACCTGCCGCCTCCAACTCAAAAGTATCTCCCCCATCTGTGCTTTCCTAAACTTTGAGTCAGCGAGAATGCTTGTACATGCCCTCATCATTATCTGCCTAGACTACTGCAACACTCTCCCTTGTGGCCTTCCATCTAGCACGCTCGCACTCATAAAATCTATCCTCAACTCAGCTGTCTGACTAATCCACCTCTCAGCCTGTTACTCCTCTGCCTCTCCCCTCTGCCAATCTCTTTAATGGCTCCCCATTGCCCAGCAAATTCAGTTCAAAATACTAACAAATATATACAAGGCTGTCCGCAACCTGTCCCCCATACATCTCTGAGCTACTTTCCCGATAGATTCCCACATGTAATCTCCGATCCTCACAAGACCTCCTTCTCTCCTCTCCTATCACCTCTTACCACAATTGCCTCCAAGATTTCTCCCATGCATCCCCTATATTCTGGAACTCGCTACCCCAACATATCAGTCTCTCACCTACAGTGAAATCCTTCAATAGAAACCTGAAAACCCACCTCTTCAGCTCTTCAGACAAGCCTACAACCAGTAAACCTGCTGCCTCAATACCAGCATGACCAGCTTTACCCTCTACTATTGTGTCCTTCTCCCATACAATATAGATTGTAAACCCTCACGGGCAGGGCCCTCTCTCCTTCTGTACCAGTTTGTAACTCGCCTTGTTCATGCTTAGTGCAATTGTCTGTATTATGTATGTATACCTTTTTTCATATGTACAGCGCTATGGACTGTATGGCGCTTTAATAATAAATAATAATATCACTAGGATATGCCACCAATATCTGATAGATAAAGTCCAAAAGGTAGGACCCACACCTATCTCTAGAATGGGCCCCCCAAATTGAGCGAGGGAGCACCACTCAATCCCAGTCACTCTCCATTCACTACTATAGGAGTGCTGAAAATAGCCAAGCACTGACTTGGCTATTTCCAGATCTCCCATAGAGGTGAATGGAGAGGTGGCCAAGCTTTCATGGTGCAATCTCTGTTCACTTTTATAAGAGTTCTGGAATCACCCCAGCATGCTAGCTTGGCTCTTTTCATAAACATAGAGGTGAATGTAAGCATGTCACCTGTGCGCTGTGTGCACATCTACGCTTTGGGGCCCCCAGTCCAGAGATAGCTGCAACATTTGAACCCTATAGGGCTGTCAATATGGTTTATGATATTTTAGTTAAATACTATTTTTTTCGGTTCTCTTTTTGTGCTAGATAGTGATGCCAGTCCACAAAACCAAGATTGCCAGTAATGAACAAGAATTTAATGAGTAAAAAGAAGTATTTAATTAATTTATTATTTTACCGATAACCTATTAAGAATTTTTTTTAAGATTCCAGAAACAATTTTCTAAAACCTGTAGAGTTTTCTTTTAAATAAAATAAATGATGTTTAACCTTTCCTAATTGTGTTGACATAGTGATATACAAACAAGCATTATGTATGTAAAAATATGCAAGAAATTCTAACAACTTCACAACGAACGTGGGTTCAAGTCATTTTGCTTCAGGTTTATTGCTCACTTCAAATTCATCATTATGTTTGATAACCTCAACAGTAGTTGAGATGCAGATAATAGTTACAAGCCTTATTTTTAGTTGTGTTCTTACACTTTACTTAAGGAATTTTTCACAACAGATTTTCATACTTCACCAGACTAACATGACTTGTTTGGTGTTCCAGAGGTACATTGAGACAATCACTTGTTCAAGTTCACAATCTTGTAACAATGGTATTTCAACAAGGTCTGTAGATACATTGTTTCTGTTTCTTTTTCTTTTATACTTTTCTACGGCTAGGTTCACATCACCATTTTGTTTTCCATCTTCTGATCCATCAGAAGAACAGAAACAAAAAAAATAATACGGATCCTTTATTTTGAGCATCTGTTATGCTCATTTTGCATCCATTTTAGCAATTTCTGTCTGAGATGCATTATTTTAGACAGAAGGAAAAGTCTTTCCTTTTTTTTTTTTTTTCTGTTCTTCTAACGGAGGGCTAGGGCTATATATGAGATAATATTTTTTATGTAGTGGATGAAGAGGTTGACAAGAGCTAATTGCAATGTAAGTAAGGAAATGCATACACATGATGAGCTGCTGTCCACCCACAGAAAGGAAAGAAAGTCCTCCAGATATGTGAGTAAAATTAAATTTTTATACTTGTGTCATAAACCCTTTAAAGGAGCACACAAAGACCCATAAAGTGTGCAATACCTAGTACAAGCACTGAGAGGGTGGTGCCTGACAATAAAGAGGACATCCATGTCATGCACTAGGCATGACATATAGAATACAATTGCCCAGAGAATTTGATTTTATTCAGCAGTATACTTAAAAGGGTTGCCTCACTTTAGCAGATAGCATTTATCATGTATATAAAGTTAATAAAAAGGCACTTACTAATGTATTGCAATTGTCCATATTGTCTCCTTTGCTGGCTTGATTAATTTTTCCATCACATTATACACAGCTCGTTTCCAGGGGTTACTACCACCCTGCAATCCACCAATGGCCTTGCTGCACACTAAAGGAGAAAGCAATGGCCTCTCTGTGTATAATACAATAAAAACAAATTAATTAAGCCAGCAAAGGAGGCAATATGGAATATCATAATACAATAGTAAGTGCCTTGTATTAATTTTCTCTACATGATAAATGCCATTTTCTGAAGTGAGACAACCCCTTTAAAAGAGGATTCCAACATTATGTATCTGTATAGAACTCCATTAGTCCTAAAACAGGAGCTTTAGTCTTTGGTACTTGGCCCAAAACCGTATTCTGTTTTAATAGTACATCTATCATATTTAGCAATTTTCCAAATTTTTGCAGCATTATTTCCCTTTTTTTTAAATTGTATAATTATAATTACTAACATAGTAAAATGTATCTAGTCTTCAACAAGGGATACATTTCCTAGTAAACAGGGCCATACTTATATGAAGTGCAGAGGATATAGTCACCCCTAGACACTGGTACCTTATGAGTTCATATGACCTTTTTGTCATATAAGATGACAGCTGTGCTATAACTAGCATGACCGAGAGGACAATTTGGCATCAGTGCCCAGGGGCTGCAAGGTCTGCCTTTACTGGTTAGTGCATGGTTTGTGCACTGACCACTCCCTGATACAATGCTTAACTTCTGGAAGTAATTAGTCTCTGAAGTGTTACATTCTTAAAGACTCTGTGATATATGGTATATGAAGTTCCTGATTCCATGAAGTATGTTTACCTAAATCGTTATTATTTTTGGCATTCTTATATCACATTATAATCTGTAAATATATATATATATATATATGTATACAGTACAGACCAAAAGTTTGGACACACCTTCTCATTCAAAGAGTTTTCTTTATTTTCATGACTATGAAGGCATCAAAACTATGAATTAACACATGTGGAATTAAATACATAACAAACAAGTGTGAAACAACTAAAAATATGTCATATTCTAGGTTCTTCAAAGTAGCCACCTTTTGCTTTGATTACTGCTTTGCACACTCTTGGCATTCTCTTGATGAGCTTCAAGAGGTGGTCACTGAAATGGTCTTCCAACAGTCTTGAAGGAGTTCCCAGAGATTCTTAGCACTTGTTGGCCCTTTTGCCTTCACTCTGCGGTCCAGCTCACCCCAAACCATCTCGATTGGGTTCAGGTCCGGTGACTGTGGAGGCCAGGTCATCTGGCTAGGCACCCCATCACTCTCCTTCATGGTCAAATAGCCCTTACTTTCAAATTTTTCCCAATTTTTTTGCTGACTGACTGACCTTCATTTCTTAAAGTAATGATGGCCACTCGTTTTTCTTTACTTAGCTGATTTTATCTTGCCATAATACAAATTCTAACAGTCTATTCAGTAGGACTATCAGCTGTGTATCCACCTGACTTCTCCTCAACGCAACTGATGGTCCAACCCCATTTATAAGGCAAGAAATCCCACTTATTAAACCTGACAGGGCACACCTATAAAGTGAAAACCATTTCAGGGGACTACCTCTTGAAGCTCATCAAGAGAATGCCAAGAGTGTGCAAAGCAGTAATCAAAGCAAAAGGTGGCTACTTTGAAGAACCTAGAATATTACATATTTTCAGTTGTTTCACACTTGTTTGTTATGTATATAATTCCCCATGTGTTAATTCATAGTTTTGATGCCTTCAGTGTGAATCTACAATTTTCATAGTCATGAAAATAAAGAAAACTCTTTGAATGAGAAGGTGTGTCCAAACTTTTGGTCTGTACTGTATATATATATATAATATTTCATACTTTATTACAATAATAGATCCATTCCTTCAGCTCATATATCCTTGTTTTTATAACATTTCATATGACTCCTGCCGTTTATACTTTCCCTTAAATGTTCCCCTTTTGGTGGACTTATTCATAGTCAAATAGATAAAAAAGAACATTTATATTTAAAAGGTAAAATTCAAAGCCTGACACATTTTTACAAGAAGGTCATCCGTATTAGTATGAAAATTCTGGCAATGTTACAGTTGCAGCCTGGTAATACTCTATTGATCAGCGTATCTTAATCAATGTTCCTTAGCACAATCATTGACGTTGAAGGTATTAAGTAAAATTTTATTCCAGCTAACTTGTTGGCTCAGATGTCAACTGAAAGTCATTTGTTCAGTCACTGAGACATACAATAAATCTAAGTAGAGAAATCCACTGAATAACTTTTTTCCGCCTTTCTCCTTAATTGGGTAATTAACACAAAATTCCCCATAATTAAAGTCATATTTTGACCAGGAAGTCCAAAGGCCTCAGCAATTTTGTTGAAAAATTGAACTAATCATTGAAAGAAATATGAACAACCTCCTCCCCCCCCCCCCAACATATAGCGTTAGAAGTTGCAGGTGGTCATTTAAAGCGTTAATATTATTGGATGAATATTAAAATCCATTTTCTTCTCAGCTGGTTTTAATGCAGAGGTGAAATCTTAATGCATTTATTTGATGAATATGAATGTGTGTGATAAGAGGTGTGAAAATGATTATTCACAATGACACATTGCCAACGGGAATTCATGTTTCATGTTTAGTTATCACATTTGTGCATTAGTAAAGTGTATTTTATTGATGGTCTAGCTATTAAGTCTAAGTATGTTTTTTTTTTTAGTTCTCATTCATTATGTTCTACAAAGTTTTTTCTGGGCAATTCAATAATTATGAATTTTCAAAGGGTTTGTCTTGGTATTACAATGTCTGTACATGAGCTCCATTAGGGTTTCTAGATGTCATTAAGACTGAAGGTGGGGTTTCCCTCTTGGGACTCTCATCTATGACCTACTGTAGAATGGAAAGCTGATGTGTTTGAGCTTCCAGGCATTTAAGTGAATGGCTGTCAAAAATCCAACAATTCCCCTACCGCAGCTCTCTAGCAGAAGTATCTGGCCAGATAGCTTCGGCTGTTTTAAGGGGGTTTACAGAAGCCAGGCCTGAGACCATCAACTGATCCCTATTTCAACTTATGTCATAAAATGGGTCTGTCTTCACAGAAACCCATTTTAAAGATACTGTCAACTGTTTCAGTCATCAGAACGGATAGTTCCTAAATGTTGGATATACTGTATATTGGTTTAAATAGTTTACACTTGGATCAGATCATTAATACTTAAAGGGCTTGTCCGGGTTCAGAGCTTAACCCGGATATACCCATAATTTCACCCAGTCAGCCCCCCATTTCATGCTCTGAGGCTCTCCCTTGCCCTGTCCAGGATCGCGCAGGGCAAGGGCTCTTTTATTTACCATAACACACTGCCAGGCGGAGGCTTCCACCCGGCAGTGTGTTCAGTGACGTCACTGGCTCTGATGGGCCGGCTTTAGCACTGCCCTAGCTATTTTACAGACTAGGGCAGCGCTAAAGCCCGACTATAAGTGATGGTGACGTCACCGGGCTCACTGCTAAGCAGAAGCCTCCACCTGGAAGCCCGAAGGAGAGCACGATTCGTCACTGGAACCACACAAAATGCCTTTTGCCTGCGCAATTCAGCACAGGGCAAAGGAGAGCATCGGAGCATGAACTGCTCCAATGCTCTTATCAAGGGGGCTGCCTGGGTGAAATTATGGGTATGTCCGAGTTCAGCTCTGAACCCGGACATACCCCTTTAAAATTAAATATTGTCCTTTAAGAGATTAAAAAAATGATGGGCTCGGGATTGGGTCGCTCACCATAAAATGAAACAGATGATAGCATGCCTTTGTGAAGGAGTAGCATAGTTTGTAGTAGCATAGTTTGTAAGGCTGAAAAAAGACATCTGTCTATTCAGTTCGGCCTGTTTACCTGCAAGTTGATCCAGAGGAAGGCAAAAAAAAACAAGTGAGGTAGAAGCAAATTTTCACTATTTTAGGGGGAAAAAATTCCTTCTCCACTCCAATCAGGCAATCAGAATACCTCCCTGCATCAGCAACCTCTCCAGAAATCTATATACCTGTAATATTATTACGCCCCAGAAATACATCCAGGCCCCTCTTGAATTCCTTTATTGTACTCACCATCACCACCTCCTCAGGCAGAGAGCTTCATAGTCTCACTGCTCTTACCGGAAAGAATCCTCTCCTGTGTTTGTGTACAAACCTTCATTCCTCCAGATGCAGAGGGTGTCCCCTCGTCACAGTCACAGTCCTGGGGATAAATAGATGATGGGAGAGATCTCTGTACTGACCCCTGATATATTTATACATTATTACTTTACTATTATTAGATCTCCACTCAATCGTCTTTTTTTAAACTAAACCCTATTTTTGATCTTTTTGTGTCCTGTAGTCCACCCATTCTAGTTATTACTTTAGTTGCCCTCCTCTGGACCCTCTCCAGCTCTGCTATGTCTGCCTTGTTCACTGGAGCCCAGAACTGTACACAGTACTCCATGTGTGGTCTGACTAATGATTTGTAAAGTGGTAGGAATATATTCTCATCTCATCTCATCTTTAGTTTGCTGTCCCCTAAAATTCCTTTTCCATGTTACTGTTGCCTAGTGTTTTACCATTTAGTATGTACGGGTGACCTGCATTATTCCTTAACATGTGCATAACTTTACATTTGTCAGTGTTAACCCTCATCTGCCACTTCTCTGCACAAGCCTCCAATCTATTCAGATATATCTGTAGAATATATATAGTATACTGTCCTCTTCCATGTTAATTGCTTCACACAGTTTATTGTCATCTACAAAAATTGATATTTTACTGTGCAGCCTTCTACAAGATCATTCATAAAAATATTAAAGAAGATAGGGCCCAATACTGACCCCTGTGGTACCCCGCTAGTGATGGTGACCAAATTTGAGTGTGTACCATTAATAAACACCCTCTGTTTTCTAAGTGATAGAAAATTTCTATCACTCAAGCACATACACCCACATTTTCTCCCAGACCAAGCATTCTAATTTTATATGCTAACCTTTTATGTGGCACAGTATCAAATGATTTGGAGAAGTCAATATATATGACATCCATTGACTCACCCCAGTTAATTCTAGAACTTACCTCCTCATAGAAACTGATTAAATTAGTTTGACATGTCCACTCTCTCATGACGTCATGCTGATACTGCGTTATTTGCCTATTATTATTGAGGTACTTCAAGATAGCATCTCTTAGAAAACCTTCAAACAGTTTACCCATGACAGATGTTAAAATTACCAGCCTATAGTTTCCAGGGTCTCTTTTTTACCCCTTTTTGAATATTGACACCACATTTGCTAAGCGCCAATCCTGTGGAACGCTCCTTGCCAATATATAGTACTTAAATATCAGAAATAAGGGTCTGTCTATGACATTACTTAATTCTCTTAGGATGGAGTGGGGTGTGCCATCTGGTCCTGCTGATTTGTCTATTTTAATCTTTTTAAGACACCGCTGCGCTTCTTCCTGGGTCAGACAGGCCACGTTTAATGCAGAATTTACTTTTACACTCTGCATTTCATCTGACAATTTATGTACAGCGGAGAAGAAAATATTAAATAGCTTTGCTTTCTGCAACTCCCCCCTAGTTACTCTGTAAAGTGCCAACACCTACAGATTTATACTTTTTGCCATTTGTATATTTGAAGAACATTTTAGGGTTAGTTTTACGCTCTTTGGCGATGAATCTCTCTGTCTTCAGTTTGGATTGTCTTAGTTTTCTATTACTACCTAATGTGTATCTCTTGCTTGTGTGACTTCACATATACTGAAGATGTGGTTATCTCCCCTTTCCTCCCTCCCTGATGTATGAGGTTTTATATATCACATACCTCTTATCTCCATTGCTCTCTTCCACATTCCTCTATATCTCATTAGGGACAGTTTCACATGCTGGGAAGCAAACTGTCCTGCAGTAAAAAGGAAAAAGCTGAGAAGTAGCAGGTCTGTGCTGTGTGTGAAGGCAGTGAGCTACAAACAGCAAAAGTACAATCATATATTTCTGTGTCATGTAAGCATATACTGTATATGTATGCACATGGTAACAACAGACCATATTCATAGCCACCACTAGATGGGGCTGGTGCCACCCTCTATATTAAAACAGGAGTAAGAACATGCTAGTTAGTTCCAGTTTAGTCTAGTGCAGTCTAGCCTAGCTAGGGCTAAGATAAAGAACTCAAGTATGAAACAGACACTTAAGCTTATTCTAGAGCCAGTACTACCCAGGAGCACAGCCAGAATGTCTGAAGAAAACAGACCAGAAGATGTAGGTGAAGAAGGTGTAGGGAAAGACCACTAGAGATAAATTGTCTAAAAAGGACTTATTGACTCTACGGCCCCCATGCCTGAACACACCAAAGCACAGTTTTGCCCACTGTGAGACTCTCCACATCCCAAAGTGGATTTTGTGAAAGTATACTGTGAGTACCGAAAATATACTGGGAGAACCACACTTCTGGTTGCATTGCATATTCTAAGGTATTACACCTCTGTCTGGATGCTTACGTCAGAGCCAGCTAGCAAAGTGCAGATTGAGAGAAACTACCTTAAAGAGACACCTTTTGGCTTGTTACTACTTTCAGCCGTGAAACCTGTAACATCTGTGAAAGTGCATTCTGTGTATCACTAGAGATGTCGCGAACATAAAATTTTCCGTTCGCGAACGGAAAACGTGAATTTCCGCAAATGTCTGCGAACGGGCGAACCGCCATAGACTTCAATAGACAGGCGAATTTTAAAACCCACAGGGACTCTTTCTGGCCACAATAGTGATGGAAAAGTTGTTTCAAGGGGACTAACACCTGGACTGTGGCATGCCGGAGGGGGATCCATGACAAAACTCCCATGGAAAATTACGTAGTTGACGCAGAGTGTGGTAAGTTGAATTCGCAATGCGATTAATAGAACCTGCATTAATAGCATTGCGATTACAACTTAGAGCTAAGTTCCTAATGGTTGTATTGCTAGAATTGACGAAGATAACGAATATAGCACTATATTCTCAATCTTCATTATATTCTAGCAATACAACCATTAGGAACCCAGCTCTAAGTTGAATTCGCAATGCGATTAATATAACCTGTATTAATCGCATTGCGATTACAACTTAGTCAAATTTGTGACACTGCAGCTTCAGAATGAATCTAAGATGGATGCTGACCTTGCTTTTTGATAGGAGGTGGGAGGGTCTGGGAGGGAGGGTGTGCTGCTGATTGGCTGGAATGTGTCTGCTGACTGTGAGGTACATGGTCAAAGTTTGATCAATGAGGATGTATAGGGGGGGACCGAACATCGCATATGTTCGCCCGCCGCGGCGAACGCGAACAAGCTATGTTCGCCGGGAACTGTTCGCCGGCGAATAGTTTGGGACATCTCTATGTATCACCTGCTGGTCCATGAACAGAACTGTTCTGATCTGTTTACATTTGAACTCTTCAGTAAAAGAACTGTTCTGCTGCACAACTGCCTCATAATTTTTTCCTGCACAACTGTTGCTCTGAAAAGTGCTAGCATCACAACAACTGGGATGCTGCCTTACACCTCAAAACCTTCACTGCCAAGGGCACCGCAGAACCGAAGTGTGCCTCAAAGGGAAAAACGTTTGCAAACTTCACATCACTGCAGTCGGGCCCAGGGAGCTTCATACTTGTGAATAACACAACTACTACTACACTCATCCAGCTATCCACACTCACTCATGCCCCTGCAGCCTGGTTGCTGCACATGAAGGAAGCTATAATTAGAGGCAATATCTGTGAGAGAAATCATGTGAACTATAGACCTTTATATTTATAATTCCAATACAGCAAGCCCTGACTGCATCAAAATAAATGTGCTATACATGGCTGGCCTATATAATGAAAATAAAAATAGCTAATTATGATCCACAGTGGCATCACCTAGTCAGCATTCACACATATACTGTATGTAATTTTATATATTGTTATATTAGGTTGGAAACAATAATTCTGGACAATTATTACAAATCTAACTGTTGCACAGACTTTCCCTTACTTCAGAGGAAAACAAACTCTGATAGAATCACAGTATTTTTTCACACGAAAAATAAACAAAAATACAAATGTGCAGAGGTTTTTATGGTGTGTTTAGAGATGAGTGAAGTTCTCAAAAATTATATTTTCCCAAAAAATTTGCTTTGATCCGAATATATTTGCGGCGAATCGCGATAAAAAACGGCTATTTCCGGGATGCATAGAGCTTTTACATGGGTGTGTAACACTGTGCCTTGCAGTAACTCGCATAGAGAGTGTGCTGGGGTAGTGGAATAATACTGTCAGTCAGTATTACATGCAGATGACAGGCGTCGCTATTAGAATCACACTGCACACTTCACTTAATTGGGCAGTCACGGAGCCAAAACCGACCAAATAACTCAAGTTTTAACTCAGCCTTACAGGACGATGTTAGTGTAAAGAAGAAGCGCACTCCTTTTACACCCTCGTCAGCTGATTCCACATATGTCTACAGAACGTGTTCTATTAAATACAAGTAGAGCCCCCCCGACAGAGTGGACAGGGTGTCAGCAGTAAGTTTGTGTTGACGTCACTGATTATTTTGCCCTTCCAATGATCTGTCAGAACAATAACCTACAAAAAATGGATCCTGTCTGTGGAGCATATGCCTTCACTCAGTAAGCATTTGGTCAGTAATCCTTCAGTATTGCTAAAGCCAAAAAAACAGGAGTGGATCTAAAACAGAGTTGACACGTGAATGGAATATTTGCATGTCTTCTGTGTTTTGTAACCACTCCTGCTTTTGGCTACCAAATCATAAGCCAATTCTGATGGGACCATAAAGGCCTTACAGCTGCTACACAGACAGGATCCGTTGTGCGTCTCATTTTTCCTTCCTTCTGACAGATCAGAAGACGAGTTAAATAAATGATGATGTCAGACAGGCCAAAAGCCAAAATAGTGGACCAGTAATGAAGTTTGGAGGGTGTGAACACCATGAGAAGGCCACAGAGTGGACCTATGACATAGTGATAAGGTGAAACCAGCATGAGGAGACCACAGAGTTGCCCAATGACAGGGTCTGGAGTTGGCAGCAGTATGAGGAGGCCACCGAGTTGCACAATGACAGAGTCTGTAGGTGGCGGATGCAGCAGCAGCATCATGAGAAGGCCACCGAGTGGCACAATGACTGAGTATGTAGATTGCAGAAGTATGATGAGGCCAGCGAGTGGAAAGGTGACATAGTGTGGATATGGCAGCAGCATGAGGAGACCACAGAGTGGCAAGGTGACGTAGTGTGGAGATGGCAGCAGCAGCATGAGACCACAGAGTGGCTAGGTGACATAGTGTGCAGATGGCAGCAGCAGGATCCCTCAGAGTGGCAAGGTGACATAGTGTAGAGATGGCAGTAGCAGGATCCCACAGAGTGGCAAGGTGACATGGTGTGGAGATGGCGGCAGCAGTATGAGGAGACCACAGAGTGGCAAAGTGACATATTGTGGAGTTGGCAGCAGCAGGAGGAGACCACAGAGTGGCAAGGTGACATAGTTTGGAGATGGCAGTAGCAGCAGCAGCAGCATGAGGATACCACAGAGTGGCAAGTTGACATACTGTGGAGTTGGCAGCAGCAGCATCAGGAGGATACCATAGAGTGGCAAGATGACATGGTGTGCAGATGGAAGCAGCAGGAGGTGACCACAGAGTGGCAAAGTGACATAGTTTGGAGATGGCAGCAGCAGCTGTATCAGGAGACCTGAAAGTGACCCGGTAACAGAGTGGGGCGGTGGGTGGCAATACCAGTACCCACTGTTGAAGGTGGGTGAAATATGGAGCTCTTGGCATCAGATGTGTGGCATCAGGCGGGTTGCAGAATCAAAGTAGTAGCTGAGGCAGGTAGTCAGAAGAAAACGCTCACTTGTATCTAAGTGTTGGTGAGGCACCATGGATGAACTAGTCTGATGCATCAGGAATTGGTGGTTGGAAATCCTGGCTGATCCACGCCTGATTCATCAAGGTCAGTCTCTCCACATTTTGGGTGGACAGGCAAGTTCTTCTTAGGGTAACTATGGCCCCCGCTGCACTAAACACCCGCTATAATGCCACACTACTGGGCGGGCAGGACAGCGTTTCAAGGCCAAACCTTGCCTACCCAGTAGTCCAGCGGATCTTCAATATGGGGTGGCAGGGTGCTGTCCAAGTATGCAACCACCTGCTGGTTCAGGTTCTGCTCCAGGTCTAGCTGCTGCTGCTGGTGAGTAGTTTCTTCACTATGCGGGTGAATAAAGCTGCTCATCAGGGACTCTAGACTCAAGCTGCTGCTGATGGAGCTGGTACTGCTCCTGCCACCCCACCCCTCCCCAGCAGCCATGGCAGTGGAACGTGAGCGCAGAGGGCCTCCCCAGTCAGACCTGCGAGAGGATTGACAATGGGGCAACTGACTACATAGGATGTCTCTGTAGTAGTTTAGTTTGTCCTCCTGCTCAGTGGGTGTAAAAAGGCCGCCATTCTGGACCAGTAGCGAGGGTCCAACAAGGTGGAGAGCCAGAAGTCATCCCTCTGCCGAATGGTGACAATTAGTCTATCACTACGCAAGCAAGTGAGCATACAGCGGATCATTTGTGCAAGTTACTCGGAGGGACTCCCTGTCTCCATCTCCACTGCATATTGCCATACTGCCACGGTGTGTCCGGGTCCTCTGTCTCATGTTCCTCATCGTCCTGTAGCTCCTTTGGCTGCTCTTGCTCCTCCTATCCTGTCAGCTGAGAAGAAAAACCTCCCATTTGGCTACACATTGCCTGTGTTCCAATGTCCTTCTACCCTCCTTTCCAGTTCATCCCCCACAGGACTCATGTGGCCATGAGATCGAGGCGTCACGTCTCCTGTCCACTGACCAGCCATTATTACCACCATCTGTTCCAGGACTTGAAGCAGTGGAATGACGATGTTCATCCCGTAGTCCTGGCGACTGACAAATAATGTGGTGTCCTCAAAGGGACTAAGCAAATGGTAGGTGTCACGTATGAGCTGCCACTGGCTGACATCGAAGTTACACAGGGGAGTACTCCTATCCGCTTGCATCATCAATAAATCGTTGATGGCCTTTCTCTGTTGGTATAGTCGGTCCAACATATGGAGGGTGGAATTCCAATGGGTGGAAACGTCGCAGATCAGCCTATGTTGAGGGATGCCGTTCTGCCACTGCAACTCAAGGAGGGTGTGCTTTGCAGTATACGATTGGCTGAAGTGTATGCAAAGTTTCCTGGCCATTTTAAGGATGCCTTGGAGATAGGTGGAAGACTCCAGGAACCGCTGGACAACCAGATTGAACACGTGTGCCATGCAGGGGGCATGGCTCAGCCCTCCTTGACGCAGCGCCAACACAATGTTCTTCCCATTGGCGGTCACCAAAGTTCCGATTTTGAGTTGTCGGGGAGAAAGCCAGGATTCGATTTCTTGATGCATCACACGGACAGTTGCTCCCCTGTGTGACTCAGTTCACCAAGGCAAGCCAGGTGCAGAACAGCATGACACTGCTGAGCCCTGCACATGTGGTATGCTGGAGGGGCACTATGACTTGTCTCTGCAGTTTAGGCTGAGGACATGGTGAAGGATGAGGAGGCAGACATTGTCGCAGGACCAACGGCGTGACAACGTGGAGGAGGAAGCGGCGTCACCTGTCAAAGTTGCTGGTGTGGCTGTGCAGGAACCACATTCACCCAGTGGACCATAAAGGACATGTATTGTCCCTGACCGTAGTTACGCCTCCACACATTAGCGCTGCCATGCACTTTGGCAGACACCGACAGGCTCAAGAACTGGCCCACCTTCTGTTCTACATGTGTGTGCAGGGATGGTACTGCCTTTTTGGCAAATAAATTTTCACCTCGGCTCAGCACAAGCCATCAATGGGACTCTCCGACCACATGGAAAGGGAGGGACTGAAGCACCAGCAACTTGGACAGAAGCACATTCAGCTTTTGCACCGTTGAAGGCGTGCACGCATACTGTTGTCTCTTGGCAATCGCATTGGTGATCGATTGCTGACAGAATGACTAACGAGGAGTAGGAGCAGGATCATCTGGACCAGCAGAAGATGGGATTGACAGACAGCTCCCTTCGGCTGAGGTGGTAGAGCCTTGACTGGCTTAAAATGGGTGCATGCCACTGGGTGATGTAGTGGTTGCTGCGGCAGGCTGGACCACCACATCGGAGCCACGCTTCTCCCAGGACACTGTATGGTGATGCTGCATATATTGAAGCAGGGCAGTATTGCCAACATTGGCACCCTGTCCATGCTTCACCTTCTTCCCACAGATGTGACATATGGCCAAGTTCACCTCCTCTGGCGCTTTGAAAAAAAACTGTCACACTGCCGAGTAGGTGGTTTTACTACCAACAGTCTGCACTGACTGATTGCTACCACCGCTGCCTCCGTTAACCCCTGCACCACTATTTTCCGGGCAGGTAGGCTGCTGCGAAGCAGGTGGTCTACCCCGGGCATGTTTGTCCCCCGACCTCCCACTGCTGCCACCTTGCTGGCTCCACCACTGTCCTATGGGAAAGCTGCCACTCTCGTCTCCTGATGATGACGAAGCCCCTTCTGCCTCTAAGTGCGATAGGCTTCATCGTCATCGATTAGTGTCTGCACTAGTATTGAGCGAGCATACTCGGCTGAATTGCTGTTTGGCTCAAGCATTGCTATGCTCGGCACATCCGAGTGCTTGGACGAATACTTCAGGTGCTCAAGTACAATTTAATACAATGAAAGTCAATGGGAGACCCGAGCATCAAACCAGGCACCCGCTTCTTTGAAGAAGAGAGGGTGTCTGGTTCACAAAATTTTTTTAGAAATCGATGGAAACCCCATCAAAATGGATTGAAAACAGCATTAAGAGGATGGCTGGATGTGTCTTGGACTCCTATTATCTACAACATACAATTGACAACCACACAAAGGCTATAATGCAGTCCTGATCAAAAGTTTAAGACCACTTGAAAAATGGCAAAAAATCATATTTAGCATGGCTGGATCTTAACAAGGTTCCAAGTAGAGCTTCAACATGCAACAAGAAGAAATGGGAGTGAGACAAAACATTTTTTGAGCATTCAATTTAATGAAAACAACGAATAAACTGAAACAGGGCCTTCTCCTTTGGCCATGCCAACTAAGGGTTGTGTCTGACGAACCCACGACTGTTGGCTGGGGGTGTCTTATGTCACTTGGGATAAAGTGGATGACTGCGTTAACCAATCAAGAACCACAGGGTTGCTGGTCAAGATACGACTGGTAGATGACATTGGGAGCTCAGGCCTCTCGCTGCGACTACTGCTTCCACATTCATGCCTCTGCCACTTCTCTGTGCATGGCCTGGCTCTTCTCTGCCTGACATACTTGTAGCTGAACTAAACAAATGAAACAGAAATTAAAACAACCCAAAAAGCAACGAATATATATATATTTTTTTTCTTTTACAAAAATAGGCCACTAAATTATATTTCTGCGCAAAATATTTATCTTATTGTACTGAAATAGGCCGCTAAATTGTTTCTGAACAAATACAAGCAAACGTGACCTGGGTATATACAGTACAGACCAAAAGTTTGGACACATCTCATTCAGAGTTTTCTTTATTTTCATGACTATGAAAATTGTAGATTTACACTGAAGGCATCAAAACTATGAATTAACACATGTGGAATTATATACATAACAAACAAGTGTGAAACAACTGAAAATATGTCATATTCTAGGTTCTTCAAAGTAGCCACCTTTTGCTTTGATTACTGCTTTGCACACTCTTGGCATTCTCTTGATGAGCTTCAAGAGGTAGCCCCCTGAAATGGTTTTCACTTCATAGGTGTGCCCTGCCAGGTTTAATAAGTAATTTATTCTTGCCTTATAAATGGGGTTGGGACCATCAGTTGCGTTGAGGAGAAGTCAGGTGAATACACAGCTGATAGTCCTACTGAATAGACTGTTAGAATTTGTATTATGGCAAGAAAAAGCAGCCAAGTAAAGAAAAACTAGTGGCCATCATTACTTTAAGAAATGAAGGTCAGTCAGTCAGCCGAAAAATTGGGAAAACTTTGAAAGTAAGGGCTATTTGACCATGAAGGAGAGTGATGGGGTGCCTAGGCAGATGACCTGGCCTCCACAGTCACCGGACCTGAACCCAATCGAGATGGTTTGGGGTGAGCTGGATCGCAGAGTGAAGGCAAAAGGGCCAACAAGTGCTAAGAATCTCTGGGAACTCCTTCAAGACTGTTGGAAGACCATTTTAGGGGACTACCTCATGAAGCTCATCAAGAGAATGCCAAGAGTGTGCAAAGCAGTAATCAAAGCAAAAGGTGGCTACTTTGAAGAACCTAGAATATGACATATTTTCAGTTGTTTCACACTTGTTTGTTATGTATATAATTCCACATGTGTTAATTCATAGTTTTGATGCCTTCATAGTCATGAAAATAAAGAAAACTCTTTGAATGAGAAGGTGTGTCCAAACTTTTGGTCTGTACTGTATATTTCTTGTATTGCACTAAAATAGGCCACTAAACGATTTCAGAGTACATAACAGAAAAAGTGAACTGCGTATATTTTTGTCTTTTTCTACTGAAATATAGCAATAAACGCTTTTTGGAACAAATAACACGAAATTGTGAACTGTGTTTATTTTTCTCGTTTTGTAGTGAAATATGACAAGAAACACTTTTAGCGCAAATAACACCAAATATGACTAAGTCTATTTTTATCGTATTGGAGTGAAATACGTCAAGAAACGCTTTTAGCGCAAATAACAGCAAATAAGAACTTAGTCTACTTTTCTCTATAAATATAGCAATAAGCGCTTTTAGCGCAAATAACACCAAATGTGAACTGTGTCTATTTTTCTCATATTGGAGTGAAATACGACAAGAAACGATTTCAGTGCAAATAACAGCACATATGAACTAAGTCTGTTTTTCTCTTTTTCTCTAGAAATATGGCAATAAACGCTTTTAGCGCAAATAACACCAAATGTGAACTGTGTCTATTTTTCTCGTATTGTAATGAAATATGACAAGAAACGCTTTTAGCGCAAATAACAGCAAATATGAACTTAGTTTATTTTTCTCTTTTCCTTTAGAAAAATATAGCAATGAACCATTTTAGCACAAATAACAACAAAAGTGACCTGCGTAAATATTTCTCGTATTGTATTGAAATAGGCCACTAAATGATATCAGCACAGTTAACAGCAAAAGTGACCTGCGTATATATTTATCTTTTTACACAGATAAAAGGCTTTTCAACATAGCACTTGTACCCCAATAACTAATTGCTGGAATGACAGAGCTATATTATGAGACTATCTGGATCCCCATGTAATGTTTCCCTGCACTTGTAAATCCATTTTTTTTCACAATGAGGATTTTCCTATGTCTCTCCTGCCTGTGAAATGATTCATCTCTTTAATCCTTTCCCTGCAGTCATAAATCGCTTCTTTCCTTTTTTTTTTTTAACTATTAGTTTTTCTTTCACTCTCCCTAGCGCCTGCATACACGTCTATCCCTGAACAAAGTACGATAGTGAATGGCAGACTCTAAGATGGCCACCGTATTTATAGGGCTGTAGCATCACCGGGCTGGCTGGCTGCTGATTGGCTACATGCATGGCATTATGGGTCATTCCGCCTTCCCAGATTTCCTTGCCCCATATCCTCAAACGTGTAGCTGCTATTTTAGCTGCCATTGTAGCCGGCTACCCGCCATGTTAGGAAAGATTGCAATTCTTTACCACGAAGCGTGTGGAAATTTGCATTCATTCAGTATCAAATTTTTACTGAAATTCAGAACTAATTTGACTTATTCAGCTTCAATTCGCTCATCTCTAGTTGTGTTGTAGCATTATTTCATTAGTAAGAAAATTGATAAAATTAAGCTGATATGACAAAAGCTAATTTATATAAAATGGAATTAATAAGCTTAAAACTTTTACATTTAAAATCTGAAATGTTTTCTCCTTAGGCGTTCTCTAGCCCAAGGGTTTTATGTTTTTCTTAAAAAAAACTCTCATCTAAACAATTATTGCAACAGTGATATTTATTAATACCCATCTCCAGCTCTTTTTATTCCCAGACTAGCACATAACATATGAATGATGTTACATATATTCCTCTATTTATTTCTAGCTCTTCCTTAGAGTACATCATAAAACTAGTCAGCTATGTCCTGGTGTGAATTTAGGGATATCCTGTCAAAATGTGTTTGCAATTAACCATCCAGTTCCCACACATGCAGGCTTGATGCAGGGAAAATAATACAGCTTAAGGCCTCTAATTACAGGCTGCAAGAATCAAGCAAGTCAAATAATGTCAAAAACAATTATTTTCCTCACTGAGAAATCTTGAAAATTCACAGGAGAAAATACAGATGTTAATTTGAGCATCTCACACAACAGCAACAGAAAACAATCTTTATTCCTTATTTTTAGTATTTCGGCTAATGCATTTCGTTGTATACACTGTGCACACACAGCTACTCACACCAGAAATATATCACTGCTGCAGTGAAATATTTTATTTTAACTTATACAAATTGACATTTCATTCCCCATAGAGACCTTTGTCAAAATAAAAAGAATTTCCGCATGTTTCCTGAAGTTTAGGTTACACTTTTGCCTCCTAAAGCTTTCCAGCTGAGAGTTTATTATCCTTCCATAATATTCAAAAATACTTGAACATTTTCATTTTCTAGAATGTGAAATGCTGTCACCTAAAACCAAAAGTAATAAATAAAATGTGAAATCTTATTTAAAATGCTCTAACCAAAATGGGTCAATATTTAGATGTGAATCAAATATAAACTACCATATATAGCTGGCACTCACACTATCTGACAATGGAGTGTAATATTGTGATGAGGTTGTATAGCCAGTAGATTGGGAGTAGGCTTGAACAAATCAAGCTTCGGATCAGAGATCCGAAGCTGATTTGTTCAAACACTTTGGTTTTAATGTTGTCTGAGACCTGTCTCCATAAAGCATTAAAATGTATTGCCTCTGTATGGGCAAACTTTGTGTCACCCAAAGTCGCTTGAGACTTCAGTGAATTAATTTGGTATTAATTTCTGTATCTTTAAAAACATTTAAAATTAGGAATCTAAAGTTGGGTTTTGTGCCGGCTAGTATCTTGGTACCAAACTCAATTGGATTCCTAATTTCAAATGTTTTTAAAGATGCAGAAATGAATACTGAATGAATCCACCAAAGTCTTGAAAGACTTTGCGTGAAACAGCATTAAAATAGAAGTGTTTGACCGAATCGACTCAACACTAATTGGATACTATTGCTTATTCAATCAAGCATAAAATAATTATTAAAACCTGTAATAAAACATAAAAAAACACCATAAATGATAATAACTAACAAGTATCTTCTCTCCTTGGCCCTTGCGGTAATGGGTCTAGTATGATTCTATAGATAGTAAATAGGCCTTTTATGGAGAAAGTTAAAATATACAGTGGATATAAAAAGTCTACACTTTAATGTGTATAAACTGTACAACTCAATTGAAAAACAAACTGAAATCTTTAGGTAGAGGGAAGAAAAATAAAATTAAAAAAATAATATGGTTTCATAAGTATGCACACCCTTAACTAATACTTTGTTGAAGCACCTTTTGATTTTATAATAGCACTCAGTCTTTTTGGGTATGAGTCTATCAGAATGATATATTTTGACTTGGCAAGATTTGCCCACTCTTCTTTGCAAAAACACTCCAAATCTGTCAGATTGCGAGGGCATCTCCTGTGCACAGCCCTCTTCAGATCACCCCATATATTTTTAAGCGAATTCAGGTCTGGGCTCTGGCTAGGCCATTCCAAAACTTTAATTTTCTTCTCTTAAAGCCATTCCTTTGTTGATTTGGATGTATGCTTTAGGTTGCTGTCATGCTGAAAGATGAAGTTCCTCTTCATGTTCAGCTTTCTAGCAGAAGCCTGAAGGTTTTGTGCCAATATTGACTGGTATTTGGAACTGTTCATAATTCTCTCTAGCTTAACTAAGGCCCCAGTTCCAGCTGAAGAAAAACAGCCCCAAAGCATGATGCTGCGACCACCATGCTTCACTGTGGGTATGGTGTTCTTTTGATGATGTGCAGTGTTGTTTTTGTGCCAAACATATCTTTTGGAATTATGGCCAGAAAGTTCAAACCTTGGTTTCATCAGACCATAGTACCTTTTCCCACATGCTTTTGGGAGACTTCAGATGTGTTTTTGCAAAATGTACCTGGCTTGGATGTTTTTCTCATAAGAAAAGGCTTTCGTCTTGCCACTCTACCCCATAGACCAGACATATGAAGAATACTGGAGATATTTGTCACATGTACTACACAGACAGTAATTGCCAGATATTCCTGCAGCTCCTTTAATTTTGCTGTAGGCCTCTTAGTAGCCTCCAGAACAGTTTTCTTCTCGTCTTTTCATCAATTTTGAGGGACTTCTTCACTGTGTTCCATGGTATATCTAATGCCTTGGCAATTATTTTGTACCCTTCTCCTGACTGATACCTTTCTAACAAGGAGATCCCTCTGATGCTTTGGAATCTCTCTGTGGACCATGGCTTTTGCTGTGGGATGCGACTGAGAAAATTTCAGGAAAGACCAACTAGAGCAGCTGAACTTTATTGGGGTTAATCAGAGGCACTTTAATGAGGGCAGGTGTATGCTGACTCCTATTTAACATGATTTTGAATGTGATTGCTTAATTCTGAACACAGCTACAACCCCAGTTATAAGAGGGTTTGCACACTTATGCAACCACATTATTTTAGTTTTATTTTGTTTTCTTCCCTCCACCTAAAAGATTTCAGTTTGTCTTTCAATTTGAGTTGTACAGTTTATAGGTCACATTAAAGGTGGAAAAAGTTCTGAATTAATTTATCGTTTGTCTATTTTTTTTACAGCACAGAAACCTGACATTTTAACAGGGGGAAGGGGTGTAGACTTTTTATATCCACTGTATATATTAAAAATAATAATAATAAATATTGAAAAAATATATAAAATCAGCCGAATACAAAGAGGAGAAGTATAAAGAACAGCTGGAATGTCACAATTAATCCTTAAAGCATATGTCTGATTGTGGGATCAGTATAGGCCATCCATAAAGTATTAACAATACACTGTAGTTGTAGGGAGCAAACAGTTTTTATTTGTGAAGGCTGAAATTCAGCTGTAGGTTATAGGGGGAGTAGCAGGGCTGCATGCTCCTTATGAGGATGGAGGAGATGCAGTGATGTTGGATATCTTGTCTGTTTGTGCACTTGAAATAATCTGCTGTGTTTCACCTATTGGGTTTATGCAGGAATGTGGTGGCCACACTTGTGATCATCAACTGTGTTTCCCAGATTGGCTAAACCAGACATGCGGTGACCGCGCTTGTGAGGTCAGCTATATTGTCCAGATTTGGTTGTGCAGACGTGTGGTGGTCGCACTCACCTCAGCTGATTGTATTTCTCTGGCTGCTGTGTCTCACTGCCTTGGCAGTTTTGTGGATTTGGGATCCTCAATACAAATTCCTCCTCTATATACAGTCAGTCCATAATATTGGGACTATCGACACAATTCTATAATGTTTGGCTTTATACACCACCACAATGGATTTGAAATTAAACAAACAAGATGTGCTTTAACTGCAGACTGTCAGCTTTAATTTGAGGGTATTTACATCCAAATCAGGTGAATGGTGTAGGAATTACAAAAGTTTGCATATGTGCCTCGCACTTGTTAAGGGACCAAAGTATGTGACAATTGGCTTCTCAGCTGTTCCATGGCCAGGTGTGTGTTATTCCCTCATATCCCAATTACAATGAGCAGATAAAAGATCCAGAGTTCATTTCAATTGTGCTATTTGCATTTTGAATCTGTTGCTGTCAACTTTCAAGATAAGATCCAAAGAGCTGTTACTACAGTGAAGCAAGCCATCATTAGGCTGAAAAAACTAAACAAACCCATCAGAGAGATAGCAAAAACATTAGGTGTGGCCAAACAACTCTTTGGAAACATTCTTAAAAAGAAGAACGCACCGGTGAGCTCAGCAACACCAAAAGACCCGGAAAAGACCACGGAAAACAACTGTGATGGATGACCGAATAATTATTTTCCTGGTGAAGAAAACACCCTTCACAACAGTTGGCCAGATCAAGAACACTCTCCAGGAGGTAGGTGTAGGTGTGTCAAAGTCAACAATCAAGAGAAGACTTCACCAGAGTGAATACAGAGGGTTCACCACAAGATGTAAACCATTGGTGAGCCTCAAAAACAGGAATGCCAGGTTAGAGTTTGCCAAACGACATCTAAAAAAGCCTTCACAGTTCTGGAACAACATCCTATGGACAGATGAGACCAAGATCAACTTGTACCAGAGTGATGGGAAGAGAAGAGTATGGAAAAGGAAAGAACTGCGCATGATCCTAAGCATACCACCTCATCAGTGAAGCATTGTGGTGGTTTGTCATGGCGTGGCATGTATGGCTGCCAATGGAACTGGTTCTCTTGTATTTATTGATGATGTGACTGCTGACAAAAGCAGCCGGATGAATTCTGAAGTGTTTCGGGCAATATTATCTGCTCATATTCTGCCAAATGCTTCAGAACTCATTGGACGGCGCTTCACAGAGCAGATGGACAATGACCCAAAGCATACTGCAAAAGCAACTAAATAGTTTTTTAAGGAAAAGAAGTGGAATGTTATACAATGGCCAAGAATGACCTGAATCTGATTGAGCATGCATTTCACTTGCTGAAGACAAAACTGAAGGAAAAATGCCCCAAGAACAAGCAGGAACTGAAGACAGTTGCAGTAGAGGCCTGTCAGAGCATCACCAGGGATGAAACCCAGCTTCTGGTGATGTCTGTGTTCCAGACTTCATGCTGTAATTGACTGCAAAGGATTTGTAACCAAGTATTAAAAAGTGAAAGTTTGATTTATTATTATTATTCTGTCCCATTACTTTTGGTCGCTTAACAAGTGGGAGGCACATATGCAAACTGTTGTAATTCCTACACCGTTCACCTGATTTGGATGTAAATACCCTCAAATTAAAGCTGGCAGTCTGCAGTTAAAGCACATCTTGTTTGTTTAATTTCAAATCCATTGTGGTGGTGTATAGAGCCAAAAAATTTTGAATTGTGTCAATGTCCCAATATTTATGGACCTGACTGTAGTGGGGAGGTATATCAAGACCATATGAAGTCAATTTATTACATGTGATCCTCGCAATCTACCAGCTACACAACCTCATCACACTATTCCATTCTATTGTCCGATAGTGTGAGTGCCAGCTATATAGTTTATATTTGACTCTCATCTTTTTTTGCTGTCTTGATGGATAGCCAGTAATTTCACATACATATGCCCCCAAAAAATAAACAATGGACCCTTTCCCATGAATGAACAGCAAACATCCAAGGAAAACAGAAAATATAGGTCCCTTACCCGCCCATGCCACGCCCACTTTTTAGACATGGAGTGACCTGGGAGAAGTTGCAGATTGCGACGAAAAGGCCTTTGTGCCACAATCTGCACCAGAATTACTTCAAATTTAAGCATATTTCTGTTTAATAAATGACCTTCTAAGTATTTTAGTTTAAATAAGTTGTCCATTATTAAAGGTGAGTACATTTCTTAAAATTTGATTTGGGTTTGGTTAGTCAGAATTGCCCTTGTGATTCAATTTGGGTACGAATCAATTCTTGGAGAATTGAAAATACTTGGCCTGGAAAAATATCTCTTTCTCTCTTTCTCTCTCTCTCTCTCTCTCTCTGTATCTCTCTGTCTTTCCCTTCTTGATTCTCCTAAATAGAATCACTTACAATTCTGATTTGATAGAATCAGACTTTTTTTTTTTAAGTGTCTGAGTCTGTGAGAACTGCAAGGTCTTATCAGACCCAGACTAGCTTTGCAGTGAGGTTGTATAGTAATGTAAAGTGCTGCACAACCTCTCTGAGGGCTTACTCCCAGTTACAGGAGAAATCAGCAATATGGTATATATAAAATAATGTAAATTTTAATGCCCCTTAAAGTATTGGAAGATGTTATGTGGGGCACAAAGCATAAAAAGAAAAAAGACAAAAAAGACAAAAAATAATAAAAAATAAAAACCGCCCCTGACGAAGCTCAAGGAGTGAAACCCGGGTCGGGCAAAAGTTTAAGACGCTGGGATTTTTAAATGCCAATTTTAAAGAGCGTGTTTGTGAGTATGTGCAAAAATTTTTTTTTAACCAAACACCAACAGAGCTTCACTATTGCAGAAGCCACTTGTATTCACAGAAACCTCTAGGAAAAGAAATCGAAAGAAAAAAAACAGCAGATTCACCTGGGGTATATCTGAATTAAGTCCGTGTGTAGATCCTGCGGTATTGCATGAGAACGTGGATCTCCGTCAAAATAAGAACAACTAGCGACGGAGGGTTTATATACACGCCTTGGTTGACATAGTGCTGTGTAAGTATAATCTGTGCAGTGCAGGTCACCTAACCATACGGACTTACACTATTTTAACTTTTATTAGTTGCAGGATATCCATATATAGGGTATTTGCAGCCCTCGGTTCTCTTTCAAAAGGGAGAAGGAAGAAAGAAAAATTGTTTGCATACTGGCCTTGATGATATGCGCGGTCCGAACTCTATATTTTTACCTGTTTAAAGCGTGACTGACCCCACAACACTTTTCGGACCTGCAGCACAGCATTGTTGCGGACTGGTGATTAATTTCTTTTATACCACATTACAAACTGCAGCTTATAGCCCTAGAGACCATAACCCATACATTCCATATATCCAAATGCTATATAAAGTGGATTTAAAAACCAAAATATATATTTTAGTTGCATGTTGTGCTATTAACTGAAAACTTAGAAACATGAAAAACAAACAATTTCACCCCACACTTTTTTGGCATTTTTCTGGTATTAAAAAACAAAAACAAAGAAAAATCAAATACAAATGGAATAAATAAAATCCCAACGTAATTTTCTAACCTCTCTGAGGAGTCAGAAGGGCTTAAAATTATAGAAGAAGCTATACTCACCTCCATTGATCCCCCATTGATGTCGTTCCAAGGTTACCCAAGTCCTGCTGCTCTCTACTTTACTGGTTCTTTGACACACTTGAAATACCTCAAAATGAGTATTGCTTCTTTTATATTTTTAAGCCTCTCAGACCCCGCTGCAAAGTAATTTTATTTCTTTTGAAAACCTTTTAATAACAGTAAGTCCAATAAAATATTTTGCTCCATAATCAAACAATGCAAGCATGATCTCCTACTACAATGTAAGATGGCCAAATGACAATTGGGCTGGAAACTGCATTTTATGACCACTCATCCCATTACTGAGCTGCCCCTGAACACATTAATGATTAATGGTAGATCCTAATATGTTTAGTGGGGAACACCAGCTTGATCTCTTAAGAAAAGCAAGAGTACATTTGAGCTACATTGACCTTAAAATACAAAATATAAACTCAATCATATTGTGACAGCCACAATGTATCTCCTCCATAAAATAGTAACCACACTATACCCCCATACAGTGCCAAAACAGTATGTCCATGTGTACAATGCCAATGCCAATATGCCTGCATGTGGATACCAGTCACAGTTTACTCCTAGGGGAGAGTTATCAAAGACCAGTGTTTTATGCCGATCTATGGCGAGGAACAGACTTTCTAATTTGTGCTGCTCGGAGCTGCCATAGGTTCCAGTCTTCCTTTACACCAGAAAACTGGTGTACAAAAAGATACATGTAAGGGGTCGGTGGCCACTACTACTCCCTGCTCTCACCATGCCCCTTTTTGTAAAAGTGACGAGGGTGGTGCAGAAACACCACTTGCAGCAACATTTTTCCACAAAGTATTTAAAAAGTCACAAACACAGTGTTGATGCTTTTTTTGGCAAAGGGAGATGATAAATCTACCCCTTAAACTGTGTCTGGCATTGAGTATACGTTCATATAGTACAAGCCACAATATGCTGTCCATATAGTGTCATCTATAATGTATCAGCCCAGTGCCCTCCGAGATTGTTACACACTAATTATAACTGTAACATTTATAGGTAAATATTTTGATTCCACATCTGTAGATCTAGAATTATATACACATGATGCATAATAACAAATAGACATATTCAGAAATGTATACATAATAGCAAATAGACATGTTTAGAAATTAGTATGTTTAAATTACCTTGCTATTTGCATACATACTGGGAAAATTTATATCTCTGATGGTGTTAAACCATTGAATACAATGCCTACCGCATATAGGTATTTTATATTAAACTGTTTCCATACAACTGTAGCCAGAAGCAAAGCAGCCTGCAGAAGAACTTCTCTATAATGGAATAATTTAAAACCGTGAACTAGTGCCTGGTCTTAGGCAAACAAGCATTATTTTTAGCTCACTCTGTTATCCTTCACTCAAACATGTTAATAGCGAGTGACAATAAGGAATATAAAGATTTTTTAACCATTTTTTGAGATGACATGACATTATGGAACGTTACCTAAGGGATATTTTTTTCTTCTTTTCTTTAACGTATAGTGAATTATTACAACAGAATGAATTTTGAAGCCTGACAGCTTAGTATACAGAAAACCAATAACTCTGCTGGACCCCAGGAAACACTTCATAATGATCACATGCAGTAACAGAATGCAAATAATTAACAATTGAAAAATTGCACATGTTCAGTAAATGGAACTTAACCAAGACTCTTACACTCCTGAGCTGTGCGCACTGCAAATTCAAGAGATGGTATTTTTAATCTACAGGTTTCATGTTAATGGCAGAAGGATACCATTAAATTCCCATAATTTCAGCATGATGACTGTCTTGTGTCTACATAATGCCTGAAAGATATCTGAAAGCTCTTTAAGCCATTTCGATTTTTCTACCAAGAGACCATATTTTAGAATATAAAAAATGTGCAAAATGATATTTGATGCCAAATCTAAGTATGCTTGTGAAGAAAGGAAATAAAGCTTATCTTAAAATGCACCCATTTTCATATATTAACTATGAGGAGCAATAGGAAATAATATAACCGAATATTCTAGATAATAAATTAGAATATAGGAGCATAATATTTTTGTATCAATTTATAAGAATACAGCATGATCTCATGTATTTGATTAGTAATGGAGAGGAGAGATCATGGTCAGAGATGCCAACCTGGGAGAGACCTTCACAGGGTGAAACATAAGCAACAGGCTGTGGCAGAAGTAGGTATTACCTCTTGAGGGGTAGGACTTATATAAAAGGGTGTGACTAACCATATTCAGATCTCTAATATCACAGACCAGAGCCAGACCCTAGACCCCAGACCTGACCATAATATTATTCTTAGACCCTCAAACCAGACTAAATATATTCAGACCCCTCACAAAAACTCCAGACAAGATGTTTATATTAATATCAGAAAAAGACAAGGTAGGGAGGCTCAACACTTGAAATGAACGGATAGCGGTGGGTTCACTGCTAATTGGGTCACTCACCCAATTAAGAAAATGAAGTATATAGCAAAGAAAAGCAGGCGACACCACCTTCTGGAATAAGCGTGGAAAAGTGGAAATACTCTTTGGAATATTTATTCAGAGATGTCACACATATAAAAATGGCCAATATAATGATATAAAATACACTAAAACATATCAGTTACAATAATACACTGAATAAAAACAATTGATAAGGAAGTAGTCTCCTAAAATAATGTCACATGAGATGGATTGCGGCAGATAGCTGTAAAAATTATTTTTGCCAAATAGGACTGTCTCTGTGAGACTCTTACCGCTCAATAGTCCCGATGTCTAAGGTAAACTTCCACAGAGCGGTGGAGAGGTGTAATCACCAGAACCCTGGACGCTGGATGTTAAACAAGCGTGCAGTGGGTAGTCACACGTCGGTGCAGGATACAGACACCGGAGCGCAGGACGCTGAGTGCTGAATATTCGACTTGGAGGGCGTGCTCTCAGTCAGGTGATCCTATGCAAATGGATCAGATGTTCTGATCAGCTGACAAGCATCGCCCAATCACGTACCGCTCAGGTCCTTGTACCAAAGGTGACTAGGCACAGCGTCAATCCAGGTCCTCAAATTGCAATATTGGTGGATAATATTACGAGTGTAAATACTCTTTGTCCACGGGATCTTTCGTACTTTGGGTCCGGACCAGTACTGGATATGAAGGTTGCGTAGTCCGCTAGACGCGTTTCGAGGCCTCCTGCCTCTTCCTCAGTAGCTACCAGACTGCGCTCTTTCAGACATTATATAGGATGTATAATTAAAATCATTCATACAACCTGTGTTCAGGTTAAGACCCACTGAATCATGGATTGTATTCTAAAAACATGGAGTGGATTATAAAATGAATACTAACATGGAGACAAACATAGTGACAATCATTACATAAAATAAAATAAAATATATGTACATTTTCTTTTCGCGTATCTATAGGAGTACCAATAAATTACCAATACAATAATATTCAATAATATTCACACAGCTCCCTCATAGCATTGCCAAAATAGATCTCAATATACACATGTATTTCCTGTGCGTTTTTTCATTTTCATATATACACATGCGTTTCTTGTGCGTTTTTTCATTGCATAGCCCACATAGCATTGCCAAAATAGATCCTAATACACACATGCATTTCCTGTGCGTTTTTTCACTCCCACATGCTCGCATGCGTTTCTTGTGTGTTTTTTCGTTCTCATATGCACACATGCGTTTCTCAAACTTCAACAAAACATAGTCATATAGTTGTTCAACAGGGACAATACCATCTATATATACTTTCATATATCCATTCAGCAAAAAAATTTTTGGCAAAAAATTTTTTCAGCAAAAAATTTTCCTTGCCTCAAAAATGTTATTTTGCCGAAAAATTTCTTGCTGAAAAAATTCCTTTTATTCATTTTATTCATTTTATTCATTCATTGTAGATATAGTGATGCCTGGGAGCAAGGGGAGACCAGGGTGCTAGACAAAAGACAGCTAACCCTGATATCACATCGGTCCCAGGCACCCTATAGAAAAAATTTTCAGCAAGAAATTTTTCGGCAAAATAACATTTTTGAGGCAAGGAAAATTTTTTGCTGAAAAAATTTTTTGCCCAAAAATTTTTTTGCTGAATGGATATATGAAAGTATATATAGATGGTATTGTCCCTGTTGAACAACTATATGACTATGTTTTGTTGAAGTTTGAGAAACGCATGTGTGCATATGAGAACGAAAAAACACACAAGAAACGCATGCGAGCATGTGGGAGTGAAAAAACGCACAGGAAATGCATGTGTGTATTAGGATCTATTTTGGCAATGCTATGTGGGCTATGCAATGAAAAAACGCACAAGAAACGCATGTGTATATATGAAAATGAAAAAACGCACAGGAAATACATGTGTATATTGAGATCTATTTTGGCAATGCTATGAGGGAGCTGTGTGAATATTATTGAATATTATTGTATTGGTAATTTATTGGTACTCCTATAGATACGCGAAAAGAAAATGTACATATATTTTATTTTATTTTATGTAATGATTGTCACTATGTTTGTCTCCATGTTAGTATTCATTTTATAATCCACTCCATGTTTTTAGAATACAACCCATGATTCAGTGGGTCTTAACCTGAACACAGGTTGTATGAATGATTTTAATTATACATCCTATATAATGTCTGAAAGAGCGCAGTCTGGTAGCTACTGAGGAAGAGGCAGGAGGCCTCGAAACGCGTCTAGCGGACTACGCAACCTTTATATCCAGTACTGGTCCGGACCCAAAGTACGAAAGATCCCGTGGACAAAGAGTATTTACACTCGTAATATTATCCACCAATATTGCAATTTGAGGACCTGGATTGACGCTGTGCCTAGTGACCTTTGGTACAAGGACCTGAGCGGTACGTGATTGGGCGATGCTTGTCAGCTGATCAGAACATCTGATCCATTTGCATAGGATCACCTGACTGAGAGCACGCCCTCCAAGTCGAATATTCAGCACTCAGCGTCCTGCGCTCCGGTGTCTGTATCCTGCACCGACGTGTGACTACCCACTGCACGCTTGTTCAACATCCAGCGTCCAGGGTTCTGGTGATTACACCTCTCCACCGCTCTGTGGAAGTTTACCTTAGACATCGGGACTATTGAGCGGTAAGAGTCTCACAAGACAGTCCTATTGGCAAAATATTTTTACAGCTATCTCCGCAATCCATCTCATGTGACATTATTTTAGGAACTACTTCCTTATCAATTGTTTTTATTCAGTATTATTGTAACTGATATGTTTTAGTGTATTTTATTCATTATATTGCCTTTTTTATATGTGTGGACATCTCTGAATAAATATTCCAAAGAGGTAATTTCCACTTTTCCACGCTTATTCCAGAAGGTGGTGTCGCCTGCTTTTCTTTGCTTTATATTAATATCAGACACCAGTCCAGGCCCAGAACTTAAATGGGTTTTGCCACTAACAATGCTTGTTCCCTATCTGTGGTTTGGGATAAGTGTCTGGGATCCAACTGCTGACCCTTGTTAATCACAAAGCCCAAAGTCCTATAACAATGGATTGATGATGCACATGTGGGACTGCCAGAGATAGCACTACTCACCATAGTAAGCATGCGCACTACTACTTTATTCTCATATGGGACTACAGGACTTCCGTTTTGGTGAGCACTGAGGTTACAGCGGTTGGACCCCCACTGATCAGACACTTATTCCCTATCATGTGGATAAAGGATAAGTGTTGTTAGTGAGAAAACCCCACGAACTACCCAAACCAACATGGTTGACTGGTCTACATGCTACTAAAAGTACCAGTGATCAGCCAGCGAAATACTGAAAACACTGGCCCAGATTTACTAATATATCTGAGCCAGTCATCTGTCTAAAAAAAAAAAAATGCTAGCATCTACCGTAGGCTTTCTATATTTTTTTGTGACATACTTGACAAGAGAGCGGGGCTTAGTGGAAAGCAGCCACGGCCTCAATTTTTTTATTTTGCTCCAAAATTTGACACCATTCTAGTATAAAAATCTGTATCAAAGTAATCCAAACCATAGTTGGTATAGAGAGAAACACGTCTATGCACCAGATTTATCGTTCAGCCTGGCTACTTTGATAATTCTGGTGCATTTCTAGACTCCTGTCTAAGCTTATGTCATCTTTAGGATTAGTAAATCTGATCCACTGTGCCTAGGGCAAGGCCTGAAAGGTTGGTGCATGACACAGGAAGTTCATTTACTGCCCTCTCAGGCCTGCTAAGAGTTTCACATGAGCTAGAGAGATACATGTTGGAGACCACTGCCCTACCCAATCAATACCTTCCTTTCTGACAGTAGAGGGGTTATATGAGAGTAGATAATGGTCTCTTTGTTTTCTAAAACAGTTCCTCTCTTGTTGATTGGCTTTGCTTGGTAGTGCAGTTCAGCCCATTTATTTGAATACCAGAGTAAGGAATTCTTGCCACTGTAGGGGTGAATACCCAGCATATATTCCATACTTGAAGGGTTGATGCCCTTTTACAGAACTGTATGACTATGGCTATTTTACTCACAAAGATCAATAGTTGAGGGAAATTGAAAACTACTTATAAAATACTTTTATAAAAAGTAAAAAAATAAAAAGTATAAAAATAAAAAACTACTATAAGAATACTTTGGAAAGAAGGTATGAAAATGAGTTCTTAGCAAGCTCTGCATCTGATGCCACCAGGTGTAAGGTAGCTATCCTGTAAGTCACTATTGAACACTTTAAATAGGCCTTGAAACATGACTTTGATAATAAATAAGCCAGTATCTGCAGACAGCTGTTTGGGGTGATTGCCCTTCATAAGTGCAGAGTAGAGAGGACTGGCTTAACTGGGTGAGAGGCCTAGGTCAGGATTTTGGAGCATATTATACAGTATTCTTAAAAGGTACTAAGGACTGAAAATAGAGTCAAACATATCCACTAGAGTACCAGAGGATCCTCTACTGGACCCAATCACAAACAAACGTAATTTTCTAACCTCTCTGAGGAGTCAGAATGGCTTGAAATTATAGAAGAAGCTATACTCACCTCCATTGATGTCCGTTCCAAGGTTACCCACGTCCTGCTGCCTCTACTTTACTGGTTCTTTGACACACTTTAAATACCTCAAAATGAGTATTGCTTCTTTTATATTTTTAAGCCTCTCAGACCCCCGCTGCAAAGTAATTTTATTTATTTCGAAAACCTTTAATAACAGTAAGTCCAATAAAATATCTCCTCCATAAAATAGTAACACACTATACCCCCATACAGTGCCAAACAGTATGTCCATGTGTACATGCCATATGCCTGTATGCCTGCATGTGGATACCAGTCACAGTTTACTCCTAGGGAGAGTTATCAAAGACCGGTGTTTTATGCCGATCTATGGCGAGAAACAACTTTCTAATTTGTGCCGCTCGGAGCTGCCATAGGTTCCAGTCTTCCTTTACACTAGAAAACTGGTGTACAAGAAGATAATGTAAGGGCTCGGAGGCCGCTACCACTCCCTGCTCTCACCAGGCCCCTTTTTGTAAAAGTGACGAGGTGGGCAGAAACACCACTTGCAACAACATTTTTCCACAAAGTATTTAAAAAGTCACACAGTGTTGCTGCTTTTTTTGGCAAACATAGTACTGGTCTACATGCTACTAAAAGTACAGTGATCAGCCAGCGAAATACTGAAAACACTGGCCCATATTTACTATTATCTGAGCCAGACATCTGGTCTAAAAAAAAATAATTCTAGCATCTACCGTAGGCTTTCTATATTTTTTTGTGACATAATTAACAAGAGAGCGGGCTTAGTGGAAAGCAGCCCGCTTAAAAAGTTGTTATTTTTCTCAAAAATTTGACACCATTCTATTTAAAAATCTGTATCAAAGTAATCCAAACCATAGTTGTATAGAGAGAAACACGTCTATGCACCAGATTTATCGTTCAGGCCTGGGCTACTTGATAATTTCTGGTGCATTTCTAGACATCCTGTCTAAGCTTATGTCATCTTTAGGATTAGTAAATCTGGTCCACTGTGCCTAGGGCAAGGCCTGAAAGGTTGGTGCATGACACAGGAAGTTCTTTCACTGCCCTCTCAGGACTGCTAAGAGTTTTACATGAGCTAGAGAGATACAGTCAGGTCCATAAATATTGGGAGATCAATACAATTCTAACATTTTTTGCTCTATACACCACCACAATGGATTTGAAATGAAACTAACAAGATGTGCTTTAACTGCAGACTGTAAGCTTTAATTTGAGGGTATTTACATCCAAATCAGGAGAACATTGTAGGAATTAGAACAGTTTGCATATGTTCCTTCCACTTGTTAAGGAGCCAAAAGTAATGGGACAGAATAATAATCATAAATCAAACTTTAACTTTTTAATACTTGGTTGCAAATCCTTTGTAGTCAATCACAGCCTGAAGTCTGGAACGCATAGACATCACCAGACGCTGGGTTTCATCTCTGGTGATGCTCTGCCAGGCCTCTACTGCAACTGTCTTCAGTTCATGCTTGCTCTTGGGGCATTTTCCCTTCAGTTTTGTCTTCAGCAAGTGAAATGCATGCTCAATCGGATTCAGGTAAGGTGATTGACTTGGCCATTGCATAACATTCCACTTCTTTCCCTTAAAAAACGTTTTGGTTGCTTTTGCAGTATGCTTTGGGTCATTGTCCATCTGCACTGTGAAGCGCCGTCCAATGAGTTCTGAAGCATTTGGCTGAATATGAGCAGATAATATTCCCTGAAACACTTCAGAATTCATCCTGCTGCTTTTGTCAGCAGTCACATCATCAATAAATACAAGAGAACCAGTTCCATTGGCAGCAATACATACCCACGCCATGACACTACCACCAACATGCTTTACTGCTGAGGTGGTATGCTTAGGATCATGAGCAGTTCCTTTCCTTCTCCCTACTCTTCTCATCACTCTGTACAGGTTGATCTTGGTCTCATCTGTCATAGGATTGTTGTTCCAGAACTGTGAAGGGCTTTTTTAGATTCATTTGGCAAACTCTAATCTGGCCTTCCTGTTTTTGAGGCTCACCAATGGTTTACATCTTGTGGTGAACCCTCTGTATTCACTCTGGTGAAGTCTTCTCTTGATTGTTGACTTTGACATACATACATCTACCTCCTGGAGAGTGTTCGTGATCTGTCCAACTGTTGTGAAGGGTGTTTTCTTCACCAGGGAAAGAATTCTTCGGTCATCCACCACAGTTGTTTTCCGTGGTCTTCCGGGTCTTTTGGTGTTGCTGAGCTCACCGGTGCGTTCCATATTTTTAAGAATGTTCCAAACAGTTGTTTTGGACATGCCTAATGTTTTTGCTATCTCTCTGATGGGTTTGTTTTGTTTTTTCAGCCTAATGATGGCTTGCTTCACTGATAGTGACAGCTCTTTGAATCTCATCTTGAGAGTTGACAGCAACAGATTCAAAATGCAAATAGCACAATTGAAATGAACTCTGGATCTTTTATCTGCTTATTGTAATTGGGATAATGAGGGAATAACACACACCTGGCCATGGAACAGCTGAGAAGGAAATTGTCCCATTACTTTTGGTCCCTTAACAAGTGGGAGGCACATATGCAAACTGTTCTAATTCCTACAATGTTCTCCTGATTTGGATGTAAATACCCTCAAATTAAAGCTGACAGTCTGCAGTTAAAGCACATCTTGTTTGTTTCATTTCAAATCCATTGTGGTGGTGTATAGAGCCAAAAATGTTACAATTATGTTGATGTCCCAATATTTATGGACCTTACTGTACATGTTGGAGACCACTGCCCTACCCAATCAATACCTTTCTGGTAGAGAAAAGAACATTCATTGCACGGGCAACAGCTCTGGTAGACATTCCTGCAGTCAGCATGCCAATTGCACGCTCCCTCAAACATTGCAACATCTGTGGCATTGTGCTGTGTGATCAAACTGCACATTTTGGAGTGGCCTTTTATTGTGGGCAGTCTAAGGCACACCTGTGCAATATTTCATGCTGTCTAAACAACACCATGATATGCCACACCTGTGAGGTGGAATGGATTATCTCGACAAAGGAAAAAGCGCTCACTAACACAGATTTAAGACAGATTTGTGAACTATATTTGAGAGTAATAGGTCTTTTGTGGATGTAGAAAATGTTTCAGATCTTTGAGTTCAGCTTATGCAAAATGGGAGCAAAACAAAAGTGTTGCGTTTATATTTTTGCTCAGTGCAAATTTGATATAAAACTATCATACAAGTCCTAAAAGTAGATAAAATAGCCAAATTAAACAAATGAGTCCAAAATATTACACAATTACACGTCTGTGAGTGGCTTAATTGAGGAAATGATACAATTTTCACGTTGGTGAGTGGCAAAAGTATGTGAACCTTTGCTTTCAATGTGTGGTATGACCCCCATGGTCCAACAATAACTGCAGTTAAACATTTCCAGTATTTGTTGATTAGTCTACAATCAGCTTGGAGGGAGTTTAGCCATTCCTCCAAGCAACTTGGTTATCTCCCATGAACTGCTTGCTTCAGGTCCTTCCACAACATTTCTAATGAATTAAGGTCAGGACTTTGACTTGGTCATTACAAAACTTTAACTTTATTCTTCTTTAACTATTCTTTGGTAGAACAACCTGTGTGTTTAGGCTGGGTTCAGACCTGAGCGTATTTGATATGCGCGTTTAACGCGCGTTTTTGTCGCGCGTTTTTATGCGCGTTTTTTGCAATAGTAAACGCGCGTTTGATGCGCGTTTGTGTGATTGACTGCAGTGTCCTATGGCCACAAACGCGCGTCAAAACGCCCCAAAGAAGCTCAAGAACTTGTTTGAGCGTAGGGCGTTTTCAGCGCGTTCAAACGCGCTGTAAAACGCTCAAGTGAGAACCAGGGCCATAGGGAAGCATTGGTTTTCATGTGTTGAGCGTTTTACAGCGCGTTTGAACGCGCTGTAAAACGCTCAAGTGTGAACCCAGCCTTAGGGTTGCTATTGTGCTGCATGACCCACATTTTCTTGAGTTTCAGTTCATGGACAGATGTCCTGACATTTTTCTTAGCTAGTTTCTGTGTTTAATTCAAAATTTATTGTTACATTAATGATGGCAAACCATCTTTGGCCAGATGCAATAAAACCTGACTATACTATATTGTGTTCAACATATTGGTTGAGGTTTTTAAGCTGGAATGCAGTGTTTTCCCTTCTCCAAACTAAACATTCTAAGTCAAACCAAAATGTCTCTTTAGGTCTCATATGTCCACAAAACATTGGTTTTCCAATAGCATTTTGGCATTCCAAGTGACCTTTAGCAAATTAAAGACAAGTTACAATGCAGTTTTTTTTTAGAAGCTTTACGTTTGCATCCCTAACATGCACAACATTGTTGTTCACTGTCCTGATGGTGGACTCATGAGTCATGAACATTAACATTAGCTAATGAGAGAAAGGCCTTTAGTTGACTAGAGATTACCTAGGGTTCCTTTGTGACCTGGCAGACTATTACACGTCTTGCTCTTGGTGTAATCTTTATTGGCGACCATTACTGGGGAGGGCAATAATGGTCTTGATTCCTCAATTTGTTCACAATCTGTCTGACTGTGGACTGATAGAGTCCAAACTGAAGATAATTTTGTAACCATTTTCAGCCTGATGAGCATCAACAACTCATTTTCTCAGGTCCTCAAAAATCTCCTATGTTCCGGCCATGAACAACTTCCACACACACATATTGTAAAGATCAGACTTTGATAGTTCCCTGTTGCTTAAAGAAAGCAGATTTTCCACTCACACCTGATTGTCATCCCATTGATTGAAAACACCTGACTCTAATTTCACCTTAAAATTACCTGCTAATCCTAAAGGTTTATACATTTTTGCCACTAGTAGACATGCTTTTATTGGATCATTTCCCCTCAATAAATCAATGACCAAGTCAAATATTTTGGGTTTATTAATTTGATTTGGATATATTTATCTACTTTTAGGGCTTGTGTGAAAAGTCTTGTGTAAAGGTTTTAAGTCAAGTTGTGTAAAAGTTTTAAGTCAAATTTATGTAGAAATATAAAAAATGTTAATTTCACAGACTTTCATACAACACTGTGTTTAGTCATTTAAGCACCACAGCAAGGAAAGTTTCTAACGCAGACAGCATTAAGATTGTGCAACATATTTTATTGCTATGTGAGTACAGAGGATTTAATATTAACATTTAAATGAGGCTAATACAAGAAGAATACATTTTTGTCTCTCCCATGCACAGAATATAAAGTACGAAATGTAATATTGATAGCAAATAGGATGGCCTGTTTTAATCAAGTAGTCTGGCAAGAAATAATCAATTAAAGAATAGTCTGATTCTCTGTGACATCAATGTATGAAAATCTACAAGACGCCAGATTGTGTCTCAAGACACATATGATGACTGAACAAAATGACCCACTAATGGGCTTTTACTGTAATAAACGCATCCATTATTGGTAATAATTCTGCCACATGGTAAATCAAACAAATTCCTGAGCCTGAAACCAAACGATTGTTACTGTAATTCTAGAAGGTCTCTGGATTCTTCCCCAGTGTTATACAGAAAATTTTATATGTGCGTTTAATATAAAGATTCCTGACGGAGATGCTAATTTTTAATTTACAAATAACATAAGCACAGAAGTTTCTGTGGAAGAGTGGAAGACGCCCTGGGAGCTGTGTGTTTTATTTAGGCTATTAGTCTTTGGAATGTAAATCTTAAAATATACATGGGACAATTCTCTGTCCACATTCTATATGATGCAATTCGAAAGCAATTTAAGGAATACTGACATAACCTATATATAATAAAGTTTAGTAATAATAACATCTATATACACAGTTTCTACTATATGTACAAATACTGTACTTTGAGTTCCAAAAAGTTACATTGTATTGTAACAATGAAGTTGCATTGACAACACAAATACAATACTTCCAACTACTGTATTATGATGATAGAGAGGCATACTCCCTTTCATAAATATAAACGGGATGACCTGACTTGTTCAGTCTTTTATAACCTTGTGGGTCACCCTGCCAGAAGGCGATTGTGGAGGATCTTGCTGCTTGGTGCACCCAATTACAATGATACAGGGTTATCAAACTGTTGCTGCATATTTGCTAATTCTATAAGTGCCATTTTCTAGACATGCATCAGATTTATTAGAGTGGCTCAGGCTGAATGAAAAATTTGGTTCATAGACAGACATTTTTTGTTTTACTTTATACAAACTATTGGTGAGCTTACTTTGCGACGGGATATAACTCCAGAATTATGGCATACATTTAGCAGCAAATGTGGCATGTTATACACTTTTCTTGTAGTGTTGATCTCGAATATTGTAATTTGCTAATTTTTATCGCGAATATTGGCACTTCGAGAATTCGCGAAGATGTAGAATATAAGATGTAGAATATAGTCCTATATCTTCATAATCGCGAATATTCTAGATTTTTTTTTCATCAGTAACCTCCCTTCTTGCTTGTGGGCCAATGAGAAGGCTGCAATGTCTTTGTCTGAGCTTAGCAACATCTCTAGCAACAAATAGGAAAGTTGCCTATTACTTAGTATATAAGAAACTCCCCAAAAGCCATTTTCTGCAGTTTTTTTGCAGTTCTGACAGAGAGAGCAGTGACATTGCTGTGCTCTGTGCCTTGCTGAGTCATCTGGATCCTTATCCAATTACATTAGATAGTTAGCTCGTATATATATATATAATACAAAATGTCAGTGTAGGTTAGAAAGTGATATAGTGTAGCTGATAGGAATTATTGTACTGTGCATTTTCTCCAGTCTCAGGAAACTTCTAGCAGCTTGAAAAATGAAGCAAAAGTGAGCCACTCCTGTATTGAGCATGCAATACGCGCATATTACATTGCCGATTTTCACAATCAAGAAAATAATGACTGGAGATCACGAATTCTAGAATTTGCGATTATATGGTTAATATTAGGCCAAAAATTAACTAGTCTCTTGCTAAGAGAGTTTCAAATTCACCATGATCCAGTTGGAGTCACTACTGAGAGAATGCAGACTTTGGTGAGAGACTTGGATTTGATGCTTATATTGCAATATCTTTGAGTCCTCCTGGCTTTATTGCATTCTTAAGTCCTTCTTTCTAGTATTGCACAATCCTCTGTAAGCATCTTTAAGTGTGGACACATGTTACCTGCCTCCATTTTTAAGTGGAATTCATGATGTACAAGGAAGAAGCTGCACCAGTACACATGACATCCTTTTGAGGGCAAAACATCTACTTAGTCTAGTTACACATATATGGTAACGGCATTATATAGGGCTAAAAATAATTGTGTATTTAAGAATAGATAGATCTAAGGCTAATTTCACACTAGCGTTAAAATCTTCTGGCTGGCTGTTCTGGTAGGGAAACCTGTCAGAGCACATTGACTATAATAGGACCTGGCGGGTATCCGGCCTATTTCTGGCATTAGTGCTTCAGCGGGATTTAGCCAGACAGAATACGTGGCAAGCATTGTTTTTTGTCCATCCCAACTCTGGCACTAATGCCACAAATAGGCCGGATGACCACCAGGTTCCATTATACTCAATGGGGCCTGGTGGCGCCCTTTTCAACTATGCCATGATAAACTCTGGCAGGTTGTTCCTCTGCTGGAGATGTAACTAGCACATAAACTACAGAGGACAAACTGGAACTACTCGCTTACAAGCCAAACTGCAAAATCCGTGTTTTAAAGGCGACCAGGGATCCAATGTGCATCGCACTTTGTCGAAAGTATCACAGAGTCTCCACTTGCTTAAGCAGGTCGACCTCTGCCATACATTCCTTAATATAAGGAGGCATGGATGACATCCAGTGTGTGGGAAGGACAGTTCGCACTGCTGAGAGAAAATGACGCAGCAGGTCATGTTTGATTGATGATAAGGAGTCTGGCAGCAATCTGGGGATAGTGTCTTACATGTTTTCCTGAGACCTGGAAGTAGATGTCAAATATGTTTTGCCATAAATATTAGATGGATGAGCAGGACCACCAGATATGCATCATGTGGCCTACTTCATTGTTGCAATGACAGCAGACATCTGAAACTTCATGGTAGAATGAATGTAGGGCCTCTGGACACCTATAACATCTGAACAAAATCTTATAGTTTTTCTCCTGCACAGTATGCTGTAGTCACCTTGTGATGCCAATCTGCATCAGAAAGGGACAAACCCAGTTCTGTCTCCCAGGTTGAGACAAAGGTTAGCACTTCACTTTCTACCTTAAGGAGGATCATGTTGTATGAAAGGGAATTCAAATGAGCAGGAGGGGTTGACTGAGTCAAAAGCCACTCAAAATCTGAGAGTCTTAGGAGTAAGGCCCTTGGGGAATACTGAGCAAAGATATTTGCAGAGCTGAGCATACTCTAACCAGGAAAGAGTCCCTCTCTGGCAAGGAAGTCATCAGTCATAACCTGGTGTAGGCAAGGGTGAGACAATGCTGCCCAAACCAAAAAAAGAATCCCTACCGCCAGGTGGAAGGCAGGGTTCCCAAAAAACAGACTAAATGGGCCCGGACAATAGGATAAGCCATATTCAACCATTGACCTATCCCAAAGCAAGACAAGATGGTGTGTCAATAAGGGAAACTGTTTCAGAGGAGGCCTATGATCAGGCAATATCCAAGGCAAAGAGGTTGGGTTAAGGGGGAAACATCTTTGTCAACTTGTTTGCGCAATTTATTATTAAACCAGTCCACAAGTCTCATAAAGAGTGAGGGGCTGTTGATAGAGATCAAAATCAGGAAAGCCAGCTCCTCCAGCCAGTTTATGCTTGATCAGAGTCTTATATCTGATACAAGGTATAAGAGCGCCCAATATGAACTTGCATATTGCCCTTTGCAGGCTGTAGAAAAAGCTTCTAGGAGGCAAAATCAAGACAGTTTGAAATAAATACAAAAAGCGCGGCAATATATCTATCTCGACCAAGTTTATTCGGCCAAACCTCAACAGCTGCATATTACTGTAGCGGGACAGGTGTTGTATTGTTTTTTGAAGGAGAGATGTAAAATTAATTGAAAATTAAGAGGATAGGTCTGATGGAGTTTGGGTTCCAAGATACTTAATGGTATGTTGATACCAACCAAAGGAAAAAGAAGCTTTAAGGCTTCTGTTTTTGACTATTTGACTTTAAAGTTACTCAATTAGTCAAAAATCAAATTCATTGATTAAAACAAGTAAGGACATCTGGGGATTCATTAGATATTACAGGAGGTCATCAGCATAGAGAGCAATTTTGTAATTATGGGGGCCTATCTGGATCCCTGAGATATCAGGGGAATTGCGAAGAGCTACTGCTAGGTGTTTTATAGCTATTACACAAAGTAAGGGTGATAGTGAGCAACCTGGCCTAGCACCATTGGCCAAAGAGAAGGAAGAGGGGAAAAAAAGCCATTCACATGTCACATAAACCCTTGCCGTTGGGTTATGATATAATAAATTTAAGATTCTCCCCAGTAACTTGGGGCCTATGCCAAGCTGAACAAGCACCCACCAGAGAAAAATCCAGTGAACACTTTTTCGGCATCACCGAAATTAAACATGCAGGAATATTATGTTTCCTAAGGTGGGGTTGAGAAGGAGAGTTTTAGTGCTATTATTCCTTGCCTCCCCTGCAGGAAAATTTTAACGCTAGTGTGAAGCTAGCCTAATTTGGATAAAAAAAAACTGTCGATACTGAGAGAGAGAAAGGGATAGTTAGATTAGAAAGTGGTTGTAAAACTGAAGATCAGAATCCAAAACCAACTCAGAGCTTAAACTTTTACCTCCAAACAGTTCCAGTAGACAGCCACATAAACCAAGCAGTGCAAGAAGTGTGGCTTAATTTACATAACAAGCATAAATGTGCTTTGCGCATGTTCTCATGTATCATGAGAAAAGCCTAAAGTATTTTGAAATTTGGGATTTAATTGTTGGGCAGTATGTGAACATAACCAAGACATGAAAATAAAATAGCAACTAAGACAAAGATTTCAATGCACATCTCTACAAATTCTCACACCCCCAGCACTAGTCTTATTAAAAAAAATAAGGTTTTAAGGTTACCACTTTGGAGTAGGTGTAAAATAAAACCAGGGGTAGGTCAATTTTACCCAGAATCACCACAATGAACACCAGATGCCTTGCTGACATAATGGGGGGGAATTGGTCATGAGGAAAAATTTGAAGTCAGTTTGTTGGAGTCTGTGTTGGAGTACTTTATGCCACATTTATCATATGTCTCATGTTACTGGATACATTTGTCTTATCCTTAATCCCAACACTTTTGTCTACGGAAGCTACTCTAATTTTCCTACTCCACCATCCTCCTGGAGTGAGATTGCGACTTTAAAAAAAAAATGTGTTAAATATGGAGTGAAACTAATTAACATAGCTAACCACACCAACTTTTCTACCCACATTACAAAACTGAAGTGAGTAGTGTAAAAATTCAAAAAGTTGCAAAGTTTTGCATAAGCGAGTGCAAAACAGTCACAAAATTTGTGCAATCGCTTAAATTTTGCACAAGCTACTGCAAAAAGTCACAAAAGCCCTATTTTGGTGACTTTTTGAAGCCAGAATTCTGGAGTTAAAGTATGATAAATCAGGGCCCATGACTTTTTCTTAATAATTATATGGTATGGATGAGTCTGGCTTAGGCTTCTTTCATACTCACATAATGCTTGTCCTGTAGGCTGTTCCGGCAGAGGAACAGCCTGCCGAATCCATACTAACTTGCACACGTGTTCTGCCGTGTGTCCGTCCCCAGGCCCCATTCACTGAAGTCTTTTTCCAACCGCATCTCCGGGCTGTCCCCATTTTAGTGAATGGGTCCAGGGAGGACTTCCTCACATGTGTGCAAACATTAGTACGGATCCGGCAGGCTGTTCCCCTGCCAGAGCAGCCTGCTGTACAAGCCTAAGGAGAGTTTGAAAGAAGCCTTACTAGGTTTGTTGTAACACTAATCAGTTTTATTTCTGGTTGACCACATTCATTTCTGATATTTATTTTTTTCATTTTAACTTATGGATTAAATCATTAAAAGTTATGCTTTGGCATTTTCTGCAGTGATCAACCCAGTTCCGAAGAAAACAAAGTACAAAGCATATTAGCGCCCCACTCTCATCATTTTCATTTAAATGTTCTAGTAATTTCAAAAGTTTGCATATAGTACACTCTATTGCCAGTTAGAGATCGGTTTGAGTACTGCTTCACTCACAGGTGCTCCTGGTAATCCATAAAACAGTCAGGAACCTCTAGAAAACAGGGACTCTGGACAATTACCTACTTTGCCACCCACTTAAAACCAGCTCTGCTTCCACCATCACCCACTACATTCTGAAAGAAATTACTTTTTAATTTCTTTTTTTAAATCCCATAGCTATTGGTTCTTCAGGTCAAATACACTGACACAAAGGTCTGTATATCTACAGACTATCAATGTAACCATTAGCATGCAATACCATTTTTTGCAAATGACCAGGTTGTAGCTTTTATGTCACACTTTTCCTAAAATTTCCAAATCAGCTTTCCAAAGGTGAAGACCTAAAGGATTTGTGTCCATCCAAGTGAAAATCTCTATGTTAAGCTGTGGTAGTTTCAGTCAATTTACATGCACATGTAGCTACTCTTTTTCTAAACAGCTACAGAAGAACAGTTAACTAAGAAAGTAGCCAGATTTTTGGTCTATCTCCAGCAGATTTCTGTTCCCACATATATCAGCCGTTCTGCATTGCGAGAAAAACACTTAATGTTTATGATTTTGTGATCGCTATATAAACTTTCCAAAAGAGCTTTCAGTAGCAAGTCATAGAGTGTCACTAGATGAGCTAAGTATGGGTAGCACATGGAGAACTCTTCAAATACTTTACAAATGCTTTACTCCCCTCCCCCACAACATCCATTCTAATGTTTTTTTCAGTACCAGTTGCTCTGTACTCCCGTCACGATTTGGCATTCAAGGAAAGCTAGGAAAGGCCCGCTTACTGGCTTAGCTGGTCATCTAGCATTTCTGGCATGTTGAGCCAATATAGGATGTACAGAGCATCAGGGACTGGAGCAGCATCCGAATTGAAGTGGTGGGAATCGGTAAAAGTGAGTAAAGTGCCTTTGTAATTTATACCTTGTTCTAGCCTGTTTTATTTATTTTTATTACATCCTAGTTCACATTACTAGTATTCCCCCAGGTAGCCCAAAAATAACACCCACTCTTACAAGGTAGGCACCAAGCTGCCATTTAGTATGGTTACCCTACCATAACCCTTATTTAAGCTCAACTAAGTGCTCCCCAGGTGGTGGGTAGCAAAATGGCATCTGATCAGCAACCAACCCTTTACTGTATAAAAAAATAAAAAAATTGACACAAAATTGTAAGCATTGTTTAACCACCTCAGCTCCCCTAGCTTAAACACCCTTAATGACCAGGCCACTTTTTACACTTCTGCAGTACACTATTTTCACTGTTTATTGCTCGGTCATGCAACTTATCACCCAAATGAATTTTACCTCCTTTTCTTCTCACTAATAGAGCTTTCATTTGGTGGTATTTCATTGCTGCTGACATTTTTACTTTTTTGTTATTAATCGAAATTTAATGAAATTTTTGCAAAAAAATTAAATTTTTCACTTTCAGTTGTAATTTAAAAAAAAAAAAAAACACATATATACATTTTTCTCAAAATTTATTGTTCTACATGTCTTTGATAAAAAAAAATGTTTGGGTAAAAAAAAAAAATGGTTTGGGTAAAAGTTATAGCGTTTACAAACTATGGTACAAAAATGTGAATTTCCGCTTTTTGAAGCAGCTCTGACTTTCTGAGCACCTGTCATGTTTCCTGAGGTTCTACAATGGCCAGACAGTACAAACACCCCACAAATGACCCCATTTCGGAAAGTAGACACCCTAAAGTATTCGCTGATGGGCATAGTGAGTTCATAGAACTTTTTATTTTTTGTCACAAGTTAGCGGAAAATGATGATTTTTTATTTTTTTATTTTTCCTTACAAAGTCTCATATTCCACTAACTTGTGACAAAAAATAAAAACTTCCATGAACTTACTATGCCCATCACGAAATACCTGGGGGTGTCTTCTTTCCAAAATGGGGTCACTTGTGGGGTAGTTATTCTGCGCTGGCATTTTAGGGGCCCGAATGCATGAGAAGTAGTTTGAAATCAAAATCTGTAAAAAATGGCCGGTGAAATCCAAAAGGTGCTCTTTGGAATGTGGGCCCCTTTGCCCACCTAGGCTGCAAGAAAGTGTATTTCCGTACTCAGGAGAAGTTGGGCAATGTGTTTTGGGGTGTCATTTTACATATACCCATGCTGGGTGAGATAAATATCTCGGCAAAAGACAACTTTTCCTATTTTTTTATACAAAGTTGGCATTGGACCGAGATATTTATCTCACCCAGCATGGGTATATGTAAAATGACACCCCAAAACACATTGCCAACTTCTCCTGAGTACGGCGATACCAGATGTGTGACACTTTTTTGCAGCCTAGGTGAGCAAAGGGGCCCACATTCCAAAGAGCACCTTTAGGATTTCACAGGTCATTTTTTACACATTTTGATTTCAAACTACTTACCACACATTAGGGCCCCTAGAATGCCAGGGCAGTATAACTACCCCACAAGTGACCCCATTTTGGAAAGAAGACACCCCAAGGTATTTCGTGATGGGCATAGTGAGTTCATGGAAGTTTTTATTTTTTGTCACAAGTTAGTGGAATATGAGACTTTGTAAGAAAAAAAAAAATCATCATTTTCCGCTAACTTGTGACAAAAAATAAAAAATTCTAGGAACTCGCCATGCCCCTCACGGAATTCCTTGGGGTGTATTCTTTCCAAAATGGGGTCACTTGTGGGGTAGTTATACTGCCCTGGCAATTTAGGGACCCTAATGTGTGGTAAGTAGTTTGAAATCAAAATGTTTAAAAAATGACCTGTGAAATCCTAAAGGTGCTCTTTGGAATGTGGGCCCCTTTGCCCACCTAGGCTGCAAAAAAGTGTCACACATCTGGTATCGCCGTACTCAGGAGAAGTTGGGCAATGTGTTTTGGGGTGTCATTTTACATATACCCATGCTGGGTGAGATAAATATCTCGGCAAAAAACAACTTTTCCCATTTTTTTTTACAAAGTTGGCATTTGACCGAGATATTTCTCTCACCCAGCATGGGTATATGTAAAATGACACCCCAAAACACATTCCCCAACTTCTCCTGAGTACGGCAATACCAGATGTGTGACACTTTTTTGCAGCCTAGATGCGCAAAGGGGCCCAAATTCCTTTTAGGAGGGCATGTTTAGACATTTGGATCCCATACTTCTTCTCACGCTTTAGGGCCCCTAAAATGCCAGGGCAGTATAAATACCCAACATGTGACCCCATTTTGGAAAGAAGACACCCCAAGGTATTCAATGAGGGGCATGTCGAGTTCATAGAATTTTTTTTTTTTTGCCACAAGTTAGCGGAAATTTATTTATTTATTTTTTTCTCACAAAGTCTCCCTTTCTGCTAACTTGGGACAAAAATTTCAATCTTTCATGGACTCAATATGCCCCTCAGCGAATACCTTGGGGTGTCTTCTTTCCAAAATGGGGTCATTTGTGGGGTGTTTGTACTGCCCTGGCATTTGAGAGTCTCCGCATTCATTACATGTATGGCCAGCATTAGTAGTTTCTGCTATTCTCCTTATATTGAGCATACGGGTTATGCGATTATTTTTTTCCGTTCAGCCTCTGGGCTGAAAGAAAAAATGAACGGCACAGATTTCTTCATTCGCATCGATCAATGTGGATGAAAAAATCTCTGCCAAAAAAAAAAAAGGAGGGGAAAGGCGTCTGCCAGGACATAGGAGCTCCGCCCAACATCCATACCCACTTAGCTCGTATGCCCTGGCAAACCCAATTTCTCCATTCACATCAATCGATGTGGATGAATAAATAATTGCCGGGATTTATTTTTATTTTTTTTATATACAAAGTGTTTGCCAAAGTATATGAACACCGCCGCCTCCTCAGCTCATATGCCTCGGCAAACATATCTTTTACTGCAGAGGAGAAATCTCGTCTTCCAGCGCCGCATACACCGACTTTTGTGTAATCTGACAGCAGCGCAATGCTTCTGTCAGAATGCACATCAGTGCTGCAGCTAGTCGATCGGTTGGTCCACCTGGAAGGTAAAAAAAACAAAAGAAAAAACCAGGCCGCAACGCATAAAATTTATTAACTTTATAATAAAATTTGAACGGAACATATAAACTTTATTTAACTTTTTGAACTGAACGTTAACTTTTTTGATTACCAGTGATTATTTTTATTTTTTTTCCTTTATAGGACAAACCTCTCCTTCCCCATGGGACAATGTGCAAAGCGCAAATCGCCCAAAGATGTGGCGAAGTACATTATGCACTTTATCCCAGGTGAAAGGAGAGGTTTGCAGCAGCTGTGAGTGTAAGGGCCCTAATAGCCCTGTGTGCCTGTCCTGTGAGATGCAATCCCTATGCTAAGTGTACCTGTGTGTGGTACTTCCGGAAACACTACCCTAAGCATAGGGCAGGGTGGTCAGGGCAGTCAGGACAGAAATAGCGGGTGTCACGCCTTATTCCACTCCTGCTACAGACACAACATCTTTTTCGGGGTGACGGTTGGGTTGAGGTACCAGCAACGACATTGGGGAAATGTCTTTCGTGTAGACGGCTCACTATACTGGTGGTTGGGGCCACGGAACCTCCTGGATACAGGAGGTTCTCGATGATCTCTTCCTGAAATTTGAGGAAGGATCCTGTTCTCCAAGCCTTACTGTAGAGAACAAAACTATTATATGCAGCCAATTGAATCAAATATACAGACACCTTCTTATACCAGCGTCTGGTGCGTCGGGAAACTAAATAGGGAGCCAACATCTGGTCATTGAAGTCCACCCCTCCCATGTGAAGGTTATAGTCGTGGACTGAGAAGGGCTTTTCAATGACACTGGTTGCCCGTTCAATTTGTATTGTCGTGTCTGCGTGAAAGGAGGAGAGCATGTAAACGTAAAGCTTGTCTCTCCATTTCACCGCGAGCAGTTCTTCGTTACACAAGGCAGCCCTCTCCCCTCTTGCAAGACGGGTGGTAACGAGCCGTTGGGGGAAGCCCCGGCGACTAGGTCGCGCGGTGCCACAGCAGCCAATCTGTTCTAGGAACAAATGCCTGAAGAGGGGCACACTTGTGTAAAAATTGTCCACATAAAGATGGTACCCCTTGCCAAATAAGGGTGACACCAAGTCCCAGACTGTCTTCCCACTGCTCCCCAGGTAGTCAGGGCAACCGACCGGCTCCAGGGTCTGATCTTTTCCCTCATAGATCCGAAATTTGTGGGTATAGCCTGTGCCCTTTCACAGAGCTTATACAATTTGACCCCATACCGGGCGCGCTTGCTTGGGATGTATTGTTTGAAGCCAAGGCGCCCGGTAAAATGTATAAGGGACTCGTCTACGCAGATGTTTTGCTCAGGGGTATACAAATCTGCAAATTTGTTGCTGAAGTGGTCTATGAGGGGCTGAATTTTGTGGAGCCGGTCAAAAGCTGGGTGGCCTCTGGGACGGGAGGTGCTGTTGTCGCTAGAGTGCAGGAAACGCAGGGTGGTCTCAAATTGTGTCCTAGACATAGCAGCAGAGAACATGGGCATGTGATGAATTGGGTTTGTGGACCAATATGACCGCAATTCATGCTTTTTGGTTAGACCCATGTTGAGGAGAAGGCCCAGAAAAATTTTAATTTCGGAAACTTGGACTGGTTTCCACCGGAAAGGCTGGGCATAAAAGCTTCCCGGGTTGGCGGCTATAAATTGAGTGGCATACCGATTTGTTTCTGCCACGACTAAGTCCAAGAGCTCCGCAGTCAAGAACAGCTCAAAAAATCCCAGTGCCGAACCGATCTGAGCTGTCTCAACCCGAACTCCAGACTGGGCGGTGAAAGGGGGAACTACAGGTGCGGCTGAAGTTGGGGACTGCCAATCAGGGTTTGCCAGCACCTCAGGGACTCTAGGAGCTCTACGGGCCTGTCTGTGCGGTGGCTGCGATGGGGTAACTATTGCACGTGCCACCGTACCAGCTTCAACTGCCCTTCTGGTGCTCGCCACTTCACTATGTTGTACGGCAGTGCTAGTACTAGGTCCAGGATGGGCTGCGCTGCTGGTGTATGCCTCACCACGTAATCCGACAGCGCCAGCCCCACTCTTCTGCCCTTGAAACGGATCCTGCGCAACCTGTGGTCTAGCGACACGGGGCCGGGTACGCCTGGTGCTATCAGGGACCTCAACCTCCTCGTCCGAACTTTGGGTCAGACTGCCACTGCTTTCAACAGGTTCATATTCTGACCTGCTAGATTCATCAGATGAGGGTTCCCATTCCTCATCCGACTGGGTCAGAATCCTGTAGGCCTCTTCAGAAGAATACCCCCTGTTTGACATTTGGACTACTAAATTTAGGGGTATTCCCTGAGACTACCCAAGAAAAAAAGCAAGCCTGTCTTACAAATGGGAGGCTAGCGAAGTACCGGAGGCCGCTGCGATTGATCAAAAATATCAAAACTGATTTTTTTTTTATCGCCGCAGCGCTTTTAAAGTGATTGTGCAGTGATCAAAAATAAATAAAAAAAATTTCACTGCGGCGGGGCGGGCGTGGGTGAACGCACATGTGGGCGACCGATCAGGGTGGAGGACGAACTAAGGTGACACTAATACAATTATAGATCTGACTGTGATCAGTTTTGATCACTTACAGATACTGCGGTGCGGTGGGCTGGGCGCTAAACGACGCTAACTACCTAACCAAGGGGCCTAAACTATCCTAAAACCTATCAGTCAATACCAGTGAAAAAAAAAAGTGACAGTTTACACTGATCACTTTTTTCCCTTTCACTAGGTGATTGACAGGGGCGATCAAGGGGTGATCAAGGGGTTAATTGGGGTGATGGGGGTGATCTGGGGCTAAGTGTGGTGTTGGTGGGTACTCACTGAGATGTCTGCTCCTCTGCTGGAACCAACCGACCAAAAGGACCAGCAGAGGAGCAGAGAAGCCATTTAACACCTTATAAATATAAGGTGTTAGATGGCTTGTGATTTGATTTTTTAAAAATCAGCAACCTGCCAGCGACGATCATTGGCTGGCAGGTTGCTGACGAAATACTCCTCTAACTTTTGCCGGCCCGCGATGCGCATGCACGGGCCGGCTCTGACCGAAATCTCGCGTCTCGCGAGATGACGCACGGATGCGTCCAGGAGGAATGAATCGACCGCCTACAGGATGCATCCGTGCATTAGGCGGTCTGGAGGTATTTAACCACCTCCGGACCGCCTAACGCAGGATCGCGTTCCGGAGGTGGCAGCCCTGCGCAGAGTCACGCATATATGCGTCATCTCGCGATGGGCGAGATTTCCTGTGAACGCGCGCACACAGGCGCGCGCGCTCACAGGAACGGAAGGTAAGAGAGTTGATCTCCAGCCTGCCAGCGGCGATCGTTCGCTGGCAGGCTGGAGATGTGTTTTTTTTAACCCCTAACAGGTATATTAGACGCTGTTTTGATAACAGCGTCTAATATACCTGCTACCTGGTCCTCTGGTGGTCCCCTTTGTTTGGATCGACCACCAGAGGACACAGGTAGCTCAGTAAAGTCCCACCAAGCACCACTACACTACACTACACCCCCCCCCCCGTCACTTATTAACCCCTTATTAGCCCCTGATCACCCCTGATCACCCCATATAGACTCCCTGATCACCCCCCTGTCATTGATCACCCCCCTGTCATTGATTACCCCCCTGTAAAGCTCCATTCAGATGTCCGCATGATTTTTACGGATCCACTGATAGATGGATCAGATCCGCAAAACGCATCCGGACGTCTGAATGAAGCCTTACAGGGGCGTGATCAATGACTGTGGTTATCACCCCATATAGACTCCCTGATCACCCCCCCTGTCATTGATTACACCCCTGTCATTGATCAACCCCCTGTAAAGCTCCATTCAGACGTCCGCATGATTTTTACGGATGCACTGATAGATGGATCCGATCCTCAAAACGCATCCGGACGTCTGAATGAAGCCTTACAGGGGCATGATCAATGACTGTGGTGATCACCCCATATAGACTCCCTGATCACCCCCCTGTAAAGCTCCATTCAGATGTCCGCATGATTTTTACGGATGCACTGATAGATGGATCCGATCCTCAAAACGCATCCGGACGTCTGAATGAAGCCTTACAGGGGCATGATCAATGACTGTGGTGATCACCCCATATAGACTTCCCTGATCACCCCCCTGTAAAGCTCCATTCAGATGTCCGCATGATTTTTACGGATGCACTGATAGATGGATCCGATCCGCAAAACGCATCCGGACGTCTGAATGAAGCCTTACAGGGGCATGATCAATGACTGTGGTGATCACCCCATATAGACTCCCTGATCACCCTATGTAAAGCTCCATTCAGATGTCCGCATGATTTTTACGGATGCACTGATAGATGGATCCGATCCGCAAAACGCATCCGGACGTCTGAATGAAGCCTTACAGGGGCATGATCAATGACTGTGGTGATCACCCCATATAGACTCCCTGATCACCCCCCTGTCATTGATCACCCCGCTGTAAAGCTCCATTCAGATGTCCGCATGATTTTTACGGATGCACTGATAGATGGATCCGCAAAACGCATCCGGACGTCTGAATGAAGCCTTACAGGGGCATGATCAATGACTGTGGTGATCACCCCATATAGACTCCCTGATCACCCCCCTGTAAAGCTCCATTCAGATGTCCGCATGATTTTTACGGATGCACTGATAGATGGATCCGATCCTCAAAACGCATCCGGACGTCTGAATGAAGCCTTACAGGGGCATGATCAATGACTGTGGTGATCACCCCATATAGACTCCCTGATCACCCCCCTGTAAAGCTCCATTCAGATGTCCGCATGATTTTTACGGATGCACTGATAGATGGATCCGATCCGCAAAACGCATCCGGACGTCTGAATGAAGCCTTACAGGGGCATGATCAATGACTGTGGTGATCACCCCATATAGACTCCCTGATCACCCCCCTGTCATTGATCACCCCCCTGTAAAGCTCCATTCAGATGTCCGCATGATTTTTACGGATGCACTGATAGATGGATCCGATCCGCAAAACGCATCCGGACGTCTGAATGAAGCCTTACAGGGGCATGATCAATGACTGTGGTGATCACCCCATATAGACTCCCTGATCACCCCCCTGTCATTGATCACCCCCCTGTAAAGCTCCATTCAGATGTCCGCATGATTTTTACGGATGCACTGATAGATGGATCCGATCCGCAAAACGCATCCGGACGTCTGAATGAAGCCTTACAGGGGCATGATCAATGACTGTGGTGATCACCCCATATAGACTCCCTGATCACCCCCCTGTCATTGATTACCCCCCTGTAAAGCTCCATTCAGATGTCCGCATGATTTTTACGGATGCACTGATAGATGGATCGGATCCGCAAAACGCATCCGGACGTCTGAATGAAGCCTTACAGGGGCATGATCAATGACTGTGGTGATCACCCCATATAGACTCCCTGATCACCCCCCTGTCATTGATCAACCCCCCTGTCATTGATCAACCCCCCTGTCATTGATCACCCCCCCCTGTCATTGATCCCCCCCTCTGTAAGGCTCCATTCAGATATTTTTTTGGCCCAAGTTAGCAGAATTTTTTTTTTTTTTTCTTACAAAGTCTCATATTCCACTAACTTGTGTCAAAAAATAAAATCTCACATGAACTCACCATACCCCTCACGGAATCCAAATGCGTAAAATTTTTTAGACATTTATATTTCAGACTTCTTCTCACGCTTTAGGGCCCCTAGAATGCCAGGGCAGTATAAATACCCCACATGTGACCCCATTTCGGAAAGAAGACACCCCCAGGTATTCCGTGAGGGGCATATTGAGTCCATGAAAGATTGAATTTTTTGTCCCAAGTTAGCGGAACGGGAGACTTTGTGAGAAAAAAATTAAAAATATCAATTTCCGCTAACTTGTGCCAAAAAAAAAAAATTTCTATGAACTCGCCATGCCCCTCATTGAATACCTTGGGGTGTCTTCTTTCCAAAATGGGGTCACATGTGGGGTATTTATACTGCTCTGGCATTCTAGGGGCCCCAAAGCGTGAGAAGAAGTCTGGTATCCAAATGTCTAAAAATGCCCTCCTAAAAGGAATTTGGGCACCTTTGCGCATCTAGGCTGCAAAAAAGTGTCACACATCTGGTATCGCCGTACTCAGGAGAAGTTGGGGAATGTGTTTTGGGGTGTCATTTTACATATACCCATGCTGGGTGAGAGAAATATCTTGGTCAAATGCCAACTTTGTATAAAAAAATGGGAAAAGTTGTCTTTTGCCAAGATATTTCTCTCACCCAGCATGGGTATATGTAAAATGACACCCCAAAACACATTCCCCAACTTCTCCTGAATACGGCGATACCACATGTGTGACACTTTTTTGCAGCCTAGGTGGGCAAAGGGGCCCATATTCCAAAGAGCACCTTTAGGATTTCACAGGTCATTTACCTACTTACCACACATTAGGGCCCCTGGAAAATGCCAGGGCAGTATAACTACCCCACAAGTGACCCCATTTTGGAAAGAAGACACCCCAAGGTATTCCGTGAGGGGCATGGCGAGTTCCTAGAATTTTTTATTTTTTGTCACAAGTTAGTGGAAAATGCTTATTTTTTTTTTTATTTTTTTTTCATACAAAGTCTCATATTCCACTAACTTGTGACAAAAAATAAAAAGTTCCATGAACTCACTATGCCCATCAGCGAATACCTTGGGGTCTCTTCTTTCCAAAATGGGGTCACTTGTGGGGTAGTTATACTGCCCTGGCATTCTAGGGGCCCAAATGTGTGGTAAGGAGTTTGAAATCAAATTCTGTAAAAAATGACCTGTGAAATCCGAAAGGTGCTCTTTTGAATATGGGCCCCTTTGCCCACCTAGGCTGCAAAAAAGTGTCACACATCTGGTATCTCCGTAATCGGGAGAAGTTGGGGAATGTGTTTTGGGGTGTCATTTTACATATACCCATGCTGGGTGAGAGAAATATCTTGGCAAAAGACAACTTTTCCCATTTTTTTTATACAAAGTTGGCATTTGACCAAGATATTTATCTCACCCAGCATGGGTATATGTAAAAAGACACCCCAAAACACATTCCTCAACTTCTCCTGAATACAGAGATACCAGATGTGTGACACTTTTTTGCAGCCTAGGTGGGCAAAGGGGCCCACATTCCAAAGAGCACCTTTCGGATTTCACAGGTCATTTACCTACTTACCACACATTTGGGCCCCTAGAATGCCAGGGCAGTATAACTACCCCACAAGTGACCCCATTTTGGAAAGAAGAGACCCCAAGGTATTCGCTGATGGGCATAGTGAGTTCATGGAAGTTTTTATTTTTTGTCACAAGTTTGTGGAATATGAGACTTTGTATGAAAAAAAAAAATTAAAAAACAAATCATCATTTTCCACTAACTTGTGACAAAAAATAAAAAATTCTAGGAACTCGCCATGCCCCTCACGGAATACCTTGGGGTGTCTTCTTTCCAAAATGGGGTCACTTGTGGGGTAGTTATACTGCCCTGGTATTCTAGGGGCCCAAATGTGTGGTAAGGAGTTTGAAATCAAATTCAGGAAAAAATGAGGAGTGAAATCCGAAAGGTGCTCTTTGGAATATGGGCCCCTTTGCCCACCTAGGCTGCAAGAAAGTGTCACACATCTGGTATCCCCGTACTCAGGAGAAGTTGAGGAATGTGTTTTGGGGTGTCTTTTTACATATACCCATGCTGGGTGAGATAAATATCTTGGTCAAATGACAACTTTGTATAAAAAAATGGGAAAAGTTGTCTTTTGCCAAGATATTTCTCTCACCCAGCATGGGTATATATAAAATGACACCCCAAAACACATTCCCCACCTTCTCCTGAGTACGGAGATACCAGATGTGTGACACTTTTTTGCAGCCTAGGTGGGCAAAGGGGCCCATATTCCAAAGAGCACCTTTCGGATTTCACAGGTCATTTTTTACAGAATTTGATTTCAAACTCCTTACCACACATTTGGGCCCCTAGAATGCCAGGGCAGTATAACTACCCCACAAGTGACCCCATTTTGGAAAGAAGAGACCCCAAGGTATTCGCTGATGGGCATAGTGAGTTCATAAAACTTTTTATTTTTTGTCACAAGTTAGTGGAATATGAGACTTTGTAAGAAAAAAAAAAAAAAAAAAAAAAATCATAATTTTCCGCTAACTTGTGACAAAAAATAAAAAGTTCTATGAACTCACTATGCCCATCAGCGAATACCTTAGGGTGTGTACTTTCAGAAATGGGGTCATTTGTGGGGTGTTTGTACTGTCTGGGCATTGTAGAACCTCAGGAAACATGACAGGTGCTCAGAAAGTCAGAGCTGCTTCAAAAAGCGGAAATTCACATTTTTGTACCATAGTTTGTAAACGCTATAACTTTTACCCAAACCATTTTTTTTTACCCAAACATTTTTTTTTTATCAAAGACATGTAGAACTATAAATTTAGAGCAAAATTTCTATATGGATGTCGTTTTTTTTGCAAAATTTTACTACTGAAAGTGAAAAATGTCATTTTTTTGCAAAAAAATCGTTAAATTTCGATTAATAACAAAAAAAGTAAAAATGTCAGCAGCAATGAAATACCACCAAATGAAAGCTCTATTAGTGAGAAGAAAAGGAGGTAAAATTCATTTGGGTGGTAAGTTGCATGACCGAGCAATAAACGGTGAAAGTAGTGTAGGTCAGAAGTGTAAAAAGTGGCCTGGTCTTTCAGGGTGTTTAAGCACTGGGGGCTGAGGTGGTTAAAGAGGACCTGTTAGCCTTCTTGAACTAGTATTCTTCATGGCATGTATTCTTCCTCTTTTCATCTTGGAATAACTTCATAACTGGACATCTCCATCCCCTTGTAAATAGGACTTGTCACTCCACACTCGGACACCGTCCAGTCCATACTACCAGTATTAGGACACAACCTATTCACAACTAGAAATGTAACACCAAGTTGTGGAATGTATTTATATATTGCCAGGAGGCATAACAGAAAAGGTGCTCCAGAATTGTTAGTTCACAAATAAAATGTAAGCATTTACAAAAATAGGCTCCAACAGCGGCTACGGATAATTCTGCTTTCATATACCCGGCATCGTGTATACTTTTACTATTCTGGCTCAACTTGCAGAATAACAGGCGGAACTAGATGGATAAATGTCTTTTTTCGGCCTTATACACTATGTTACTATGTTATTATATTTTACAGCAGGATGCATAATTTGAATCTATATACTGTCATGACTCTTATCTTGACTACAATAGTTCCCAATATCTCTCCTGCTGTCTCCAAACGCGTGAGCCATGACCCCAAACACTTGATACCAGCGATTGCTACATCAGTGGACTAATGAAGGGCTATTTATCATATTGCAAATCTGCCATTTTCCCTCCATTTCCTAGGAGGAATGGCATGATCAGTGAAGACAGAAGCCTAATTGATTTGGTTAATCAACTGATCAAACAGAAATCTATGAACATGGGCAAAGGCTGTAGAGAAAAAAAACGAGATTCTTTATGCATGCACTTAACCTTTGTCATGCAAGCATAAAATAAGCGCTGTGTCAGTATTTCTGGTACATCTGGGGAATGAACGTAAACAACACGGTACAATTCTGGAAACTGCCATCGTAAAATATTTTAAGCGGCAAAGAAGAGTAAAATAAAATAAAAATGTCTTTCGATGTGATATCTGAGAGTAATTCAGGATTTATGGCATCTTAACCTTTAGAATCCCAAATATTAAGCTATGTTTCTTACAGATAATAACTCGGTTGTCCTCACTTCTGTGTCTTAGATAAAAGCCTACTGCCACAGAATCCATGAATGCTCAAATACCCTGGCGGGCCTTTAGTAGTAAATCTTATAGAATAGCTTATGGCCAATGTAATGGGCCACAGTAGTCTGCGAATACCATGAATTCTAATATTACTTACATCAGTAGGAACATGAAGTAATGTCTCCATTGTAATTAAATGATGTATTTAGAAGCAGTGCTCTAAATGGTCCCCAAGTGTGTTGGTGATATATTCTAATAGTCTTCTTTTTACAGCCCCACAAGGTAATATTCATGTTTTATTCTTGAGGGTTTTTGCTTCCTCCCGGAACATTTGAATTGCAACATTAAGTGGCAAAGTGCATTATAGGAAAATGCTAAGAATATGGGCTTGGATCAAAAACTCACCCAAATACACATAAAATAATCAGTTGCTTTGCAATAGGTTATGAAAACATTTTTTTTTAGCTTAGAATTTGCATCTTCATATCTGTTAAGATTATGGAATACATTTATTATCCAAGACTTAATATAATATATAAAAATTTTATTCATGTAATGGCAACATAGTCCTCAGTGCTTCATAACTGGAGAAACGACGAACAAGAAAAATGACAAGTAATCAAAGCAAATGTGAGACAAAAAAAGAGGGAATCACTCAGCATGTGTTCAATTTATCTGCAGCGCCACCACAGTATAAATAATGCATTACAGCATTCATATTGAAATCAGTGGGCTGCCCATGTACTGCAGGGACTTTACAGGTCAGGGCAAGAGATCCTCTGTGCTTCGGTTAATGAGAGTCCCCAATTTGATCACCCTTTCTCATATCTCTCTGAAACACCATTTAAAACTTTTTCTCCTAAACCGGACATTATTGTTTTCTTGCAGAGAAAAAAATATAAAAATCACTGTGATTTTTTTTGTTTGTTTCTGTAGTATATGCTTGAGGGAGTGGCACCTTCAAGTGTGAATGCGCTCCTATTTTATCTTGGGAGTGGCATTGCTGTGCACTTTTGCCTTTCCTATGTCATAGAGCGCCTTGATTAGGTGGTACATATAGGTGTGCCTGTTCCTCCTCCCATTGGTTATTTGATGCACATGGAGGTGACTAGGAGCAGCACGACTTTCGGCATCTGCGCTCCTGAACATAGAAGCCCAGTGGTTTAGGTAGGTTTAGCGTAGGACCCACCTGACCTGAGACCACCTTGGCGCTTGGTAGGCGGGCACAGATGTGTTTTGATCAAAATATATTGGCTAAGTGTCTCAGATTTTATCATATCAGAGTGAGGACTTTGTCCATATATCATGCTTGCGTCTACTTTATTTAGTGCATTATTACCTTATTTCTGTGATTTTCTTGCAGAGAACACAGTTTTGTCCAGAGCTAAATGTCAGGACAGCCTGCTAGGTTCTCTAGTGCAGCCATGCTCAACCTGCGTCCCTCCAGCTGTTGCAAAACTACAACTCCCATCATTCCCGGACAGCCTACAGCTATCATCCTACAGAAGGGCATGATGGGAGTTGTAGTTTTACAACAGCTGGAGGGCCACAGGTTGAGCATCCCTGCTCTAGTGCATTAGGGTAAGTTCACATGTGGCAGATTTGTCGCAGAAACTTCGGCAACAGAAAAACCAATGCAATACATTTGATTGCAGTAGTTTCTGCAGTGCACTTATTTTTGAAAGCCGTATTCAAATAAATTAGACAGTTGCATACATTTGTGTAACAGATCTGCAGCTTGTGAATACCCTCTTATACAGCTTCTTGTGAAATGGGTAGAGTAGTTTTAAAAAAAAAAACACTAGGATTAGGAAGATCCCTTGAGTTCTCTTCTTGTGCTAGATCATTTCAACCATTCAGTATTTATAAATAAATGTTTCTAGGAAAGCCGTTGACAACCAAAATGGCCACCATTACTATTCCCAAAGAGGCTGTCACCCATCTTTCTAAAACTTTTAAATATCAGATCAGATTATATGTGGTTATACTGTGTTAATGTAAATATAAAAATACATAAATCACTGCGAAAGGTGCACCACAATGATATGCAACTGACAACACTGGATAATCCCTCAAGCTGATGTGAAGAACTGAGATTTTAGCCAATGTATTCTTGTCAGGAACACATCGGAGTCCTTTTGCACCACCGTCAAGCGTGGCATGGGTTCCTACCACTAAACTACCTACGGAGTGTGAACACAGCCTGAGAGGTGCTAAGATAAAACTTACAGCCAAGCTGCCACATACCTCCATAGTGAGATCACTCAGGCAGTGGGAGAGATGATAAGGCTGATAAGGATGCCATTGTGGTGCATGTGGTCCGCTGTCGACATCCTCCATTGTATGCATTTTTGCTGGGTATTGCCGTTAGCAACGGATCCCATGCGGAGGGATTGCTCACCGGTTATACACACGCCACAGTGTTTGGGGTTTTTGAGCATTTCCTCCCATTTAGGCCACTATATTTCAGATATTTATACTGTGTTACTGAAAGAAATTAGTAATTTATGACTATAGAAAAGTGTGGTAGCTGTAATAGCGGTCATATTCGGTGTGATCATCACACCTAGAAACTGTTGAGATGACTTTTCAGCTTGTGTTGCTTAAACTGGGGGCACGGTCATCAGTCATTATCACCAGCAAGCGGGATTATAATTAAATCTTAAATATTTATTATAAAACTTACGAAAGATATTACAGATCACACTGAGTTAAAAGAAAAAGTGCAAGGAAATATTGAAACAGTATAAATGTTTTTTATTTTATATTGTAACAAATAAAATGTATTAAAGGCAATACGTAATCAAAAACACACACACACATATATATATATATATATATATACACTCACCTAAAGAATTATTAGGAACACCTGTTCTATTTCTTATTAATGCAATTATCTAGTCAACCAACCAATCTCACTTTTTGAGAGTAGTGTGTATATATATACACTGAACAAAAATATAAACGCAACACTTTCGGTTTTGCTCCCATTTTGCATGAGCTGAACTCAAAGATCTGAAACATTTTCTACATACACAAAAGACCCATTACTCTCAAATATTGTTCACAAATCTGTCTAAATCTGTGTTAGTGAGCACTTCTCCTTTGCGGAGATAATCCATCCCACCTCAAAGCTGTGGCATATCAGGGTGCTGATTAGACAGCATTAATATTGCACAGGTGTGCCTTAGACTTCCCACAATAAAAGTCCACTCTGAAATGTGCAGCTTGATCACAAAGCACAATGCCACAGATGTCGCAACGTTTGTGGGAGCGTGCAATTTGCATGCTGACTGCAGGAATGCCTACCAGAGATGTTGCCCGTGCAATGAATGTCCAAAGCCGTTTCAGAGAATTTGGCAGTATATCCAACCGACCTCACAACTGCAGACCACATGTAACCACCCCAGCCCAGGACCTCCACATTCAGCATGTTCACCTCCATTATCGTCTGAGACCAGCCACCCAGACAGTTGCAGCAACAATTGGTTTGCATAACCAAAGAATTTCTGCACAAACTGTCAGAAACCGTCTCAGGGAAGCTCATCTGCATGCTCGTCATCCTCATCGGGGTCTGGACCTGACTGCAGTTCGTCGTCATAACTTACTTGAGTGGGCAAATACTCACATTTGATGGCGTCTGGCACGTTGGAGAGGCGTTCTGTTCACGGATGAGTCCCGGTTTTCACTGTTCAGGGCAGACGGCAGACAGCGTGTGTGGCGTTGTGTGGGTGAGTGGTTTGCTAAAGTCAGCGTTGAGGATCGAATGGCCCATGAATAGATCGGTTGAATTGAGAAAGCTCGTTGGAAGAGCGAGTGAAACGTTTTCAAGAAATCTACAGTAAGTCCATTTGCCTTGATTTATTCTTTACAGATATACTATGACCTGGATAAATGAGAACCTTCACAGACAGTACACAGGGTGATAGCAAGACCATCCTCATCCGTCAGTTTCCTCCGCTACAGAGGGTAGTACCCATGGAAGTTTTATTCCATCTGTTCAGCATGGATGGGTAGAAGAGGAGGAATTTGATGAGGAGATTGAGAGTCATCCTCCTGGTGAGGACAGCGAAGTCTTGTCTGTTGGGACTCTGGCACATATGGCTGACTTTATGTTAGGTGGCCTTTCCTGTGACCCTCGCATTGTACACATTTTGGCAAACACCAATTACTGGTTGTTCATCCTTCTCGACCCCCGCTACAAAGAGAACTTCTCATCTCTCATTCCTGTGGTAGAAAGGACGAGCAAAACAGTGCAATACCAGAAGATCCTTGTGGAAAAATTGCTCCAAATATTTCCAGCTGACAATGCAGGCTGCCGACTATGTAGTTCCTTGGCCAACCGAGGAGGGGATACGAGGGGAACACATAGCAGTTCCAAAAGAGACAGGACAACACTCTCCAAGGCCTGGGACAGTTTTATGACACTCCGCCAGCACCCTCAACCTGATGCGCGGCCTAGTGTCATAAGGAGGGAAAATTTTTGGAAGATGGTGAAGGTGTACATAGCAGACTGTGTCAGCGTCCTCAGTGATCCCTCTGTGCCTTACAACTATTGGGTGTCCAAGCTGGACACGTGGCATGAACTGGCGCTCTACACCTTAGAGGTGCTGGCCTGTCCCGCTGCCAGCATTTTGTCAGAGCGGGTATTTAGTGCTGCTGGGGGCATAATAACTGATAAGCGCATCCGCCTGTCAACTGAAAATGCTGACCGGTTGACTCTTATAAAAATGAACAAGACCTGGATTGCCCCTGTTTTCTTTACTTCACCAGAGGAAAGTGGCTGAATATAAAGGCACTCTAAATGTGGCTTTTATGGTGTATTGAATACACTGTATTGCCATGCACCCCTTCCACCACTAAAAGGGTCATGTTTTAGCTGGTCAGCTCAGCAGCAGGCCCTCGCCCATAATGTTTTTGAGGGTCACCAGCAGGCCCTCAACCATAATGTTTTAACCTCTTAAGGACATAGGGCGTACAGGTACGCCCTTGTGCCCTGGTACTTAAGGACACAGGGCGTACATCAGGGCAGTGATCGGAACCCGGTGCCTGCTCAAATCATTGAGCAGGCACCTAGGCTATATGCCTAAAAAAAAAGTTTTATTCACCCCCCCCTGCACCCCCGAATGATTTTTATGGTGGCGGGAGGTGCAGGGGGAGGGTTGCGGGCGGTGTGGGCGGTGCGGGAGGCGGGCGGTGCGGCAGGCGGGATCGCGATCCCCCGCCCGCCTCCCCTTGTATAATCGTTGGTGTCTAGTGGGGATACCAGGGTGCCAGCACATTGCTGGCACCCTGGTATAAACGGCTGACATCTGCGATGCGATGTCAGCCGTTTAACCCTTTCCATACAGCGGTCCGTACGGACCGCTGTATGGAAAAGGTTAACAGCGCAGGGAGCTCCCTCCCTCTCCCATCGGGGGGCTGCTGTGCCTTTGCAGCCCCCCGATGGAGAGGGAGAGAGCCCCCAGAGAGCCCCCCGAGAGATCCCCTCCTTACCCTTCCCCGTCTGCGAAGTTCTGAGCAGTACTGAGCAGACGGGGAAGGTTCCCATGGCAACAGGACGCCTCTCAGGCGTCCTGCTGTCCATGGTGCTGAACAGATCTGTGCTGAAAGGCATAGATCTGTTCAGTGTAAGTAAAATACAGTACAGAACAATATATATTGTACTGTACTGTATTATACAGACATCAGACCCACTGGATCTTCAAGAACCAAGTGGGTCTGGGTCAAAAAAAAGTGAATAAAAGTGAAAAATAAGTAAAAATCAAAAAACACATTTATCACTGATAAAAAATGAAAAAAATAAAATTCCCTACACATGTTTGGTATCGCCGCGTCCGTAACGACCTGATCTATAAAACGGTCATGTTACTTTACCCGAACGGTGAACACCATAAAAATAAAAAATAAAAAACTATGATGAAATTGAAATTTTGCCCACCTTACTTCCCAAAAAAGGTAATAAAAGTGATCAAAAAAGTCGCATGTACGCCAAAATTTTAACAATCAAACCGTCATCTCATCCCGCAAAAATCATACCCTACCCAAGATAATCGCCCAAAAACTGAAAAAACTATGGCTCTTAGACTATGGAAACACTAAAACATGATTTTTTTTGTTTCAAAAATGAAATCATTGTGTAAAACTTACATAAATAAAAAAAAGTATACATATTAGGTATCGCCGCGTCCGTATCGCCCGGCTCTATAAAAATATCACATGATCTAACCCCTCAGATGACCACCGTAAAAAAATAAAAATAAAAACGGTGTAAAAAAAGCCATTTTTTGTCATCTTACGTCACAAAAAGTGTAATAGCAAGCAATCAAAAAGTCATATGCACCCCAAAATAGATGCCAATCAAACCGTCATCTCATCCCGCAAAAAATGAGACCCTACTTAAGATAATCGCCCAGAAACTGAAAAAACTATGGCTCTTAGACTATGGAGACACTAAAACATTTTTTTGGTTTTAAAAATGAAATCATTGTGTAAAACTTACATAAATAAAAAAAATTGTATACATATTAGGTATCTCCGCGTCCGTGACAACCTGCTCTATAAAATTACCACATGATCTAACCTGTCAGATGAATGTTGTAAATAACAAAAAAAAAAAACGGTGCCAAAAAAGCTATTTCTTGTTACCTTGCCGCACAAAAAGTGTAATATAGAGCAACCAAAAATCATATGTACCCTAAACTAGTACCAACAAAACTGCCACCCTATCCCGTAGTTTCTAAAATGTGGTCACTTTTTTGGAGTTTCTACTCTAGGGGTGCATCAGGGGGGCTTCAAATGGGACATGGTGTCAAAAAAACCAGTCCAGCAAAATATGCCTTCCAAAAACCATATGGTGTTCCTTTCCTTCTGCGCCCTGCCGTGTGCCCGTACAGCTGTTTACGACCACATATGGGGTGTTTCTGTAAACTACAGAATTAGGGCCATAAATAATGAGTTTTGTTTGGCTGTTAACCCTTGCTTTGTAACTGGAAAAAAAATATTAAAATGGAAAATCTGCCAAAAAAGTGAAATTTGTATCTCTATTTTCCATTAAATCTTGTGCAACACCTAAAGGGTTAACAAAGTTTGTAAAATCAGTTTTGAATACCTTGAGGGGTGTAGTTTCTTAGATGGGGTCACTTTTATGGAGTTTATAATCTAGGGGTGCATCAGGGGGGCTTCAAATGGGACATGGTGCCAAAAAAACAGTCCAGCAAAATCAGCCCTCCAAAAACCAAACGGCGCACCTTTCACTCTACGCCCCGCTGTGTGCCCGTACAGTAGTTTACGGCCACATATGGGGTGTTTCTGTAAACAGCAGAGTCAGGGCAATAAAGATACAGTCTTGTTTGGCTGTTAACCCTTGCTTTGTTAGTGTAAAAAATGGGTTAAAATGGAAAATTAGGCAAAAAAATTAAATTCTCAAATTTCATCGCCATTTGCCAATAACTCTTGTGCAACACCTAAAGGGTTAACGACGTATGTAAAATCAGTTTTGAATACCTTGAGGGGTGTAGTTTCTTAGATGGGGTCACTTTTAGGGAGTTTCTCCTCTAGGGGTGCATCAGGGGGCTTCAAATGGGACATGGTGTAAATAAACCAGTCCATAAAAATCAGCCTTCCAAAAACCAAACGGCGCACCTTTCACTCTACGCCCCGCTGTGTGGCCGTACAGTAGTTTACGGCCACATATTGGGTGTTTCTGTAAACGGCAGAGTCAGGGCAATAAAGATACAGTCTTGTTTGGCTGTTAACCCTTGGTTTGTTAGTGGAAAAAATGGGTTAAAATGAAAAATTAGACAAAAAAATGAAATTCTCAAATTTCCTCCCTATTTGCCAATAACTCTTGTGCAACACCTAAAGGGTTAACAATGTATGCAAAATCAGTTTTGAATACCTTGAGGGGTGTAGTTTCTTAGATGGGGTCATTTTTGGGTGGTTTCTATAATGTAAGCCTCGCAAAGTCACTTGAGACCTGAACTGGTCCCTAGAAATTGAGTTTTTGTAAATTTCGGAAAAATTTCAAGATTTGCTTCTAAACTTCTAAGCCTTATAACATCCCCAAAAAATAAAATATAATTCCCAAAACAATTCAAACATGAAGTAGACATATGGGGAATGTAAAGTCATCACAATTTTTGGGGGTATTACTATGTATTACAGAAGTAGAGAAACTGAAACTTTGAAATTTGCAAATGTTTTTCAAATTTTTGTTAAATTAGGTATTTTTTGGTGCAAAAAAAATTTTTTTTTTGACTCCATTTTACCAGTGTCATGAAGTACAATATGTGACGAAAAAACAATCTCAGAACGGCCTGGATAAGTCAAACCGTTTTAAAGTTATCAGCACTTAAAGGGACTCTGGTTAGATTTTCAAAAAATGGCCTGGTCCTAAGGTAAAGGTAAAAAGGCTGTGTCCTTAAGGGGTTAAGGGTCACCAGCAGGCCCTTACCCATAATGTTTTAGAGAGTCACCAGCAGGCCCTTGTTCATAATGTTTTTGAGGGTCACCAACAGGCCCTCAGCCCTAATGTTTTAGATGGTCAGATCAGCAGCAGGCACTCGCTCCTAATGTTTTTGAGGGTCAGCTCAGCAGCAGACCCTTACCCCTAATGTTTTAGATGGTCAGCTCAGCAACAGACCCTCACTTTTAATGTTTTAGATCAGTGGTCCCCAACCTTTTTGCACCAAGGACCAGTTTCATGTAAGACAATTTTTCCAGGGACCGGGTGGGGTGGGGGGGTTCTGGGGCGGGGCTTAGGGGGTGGGCGGGGGTTTATGTGGGTGCTGGTCGGCGCTGACTGATTCACGCGCACGACAAAACACAAGGTGCATATTAAAATATATAACACTATATAACGATTACATTTATTATTTAAATGTGACTCCAAAAAAAAAGTTTTGCAACACCAATTCGATACCATGAAAAAAAAATACTCACACGTTAACCCCATGTTGCATGGGGTTAACATGTGAGTATTTTTTAATTTTTACTTTTTGCAAAGTATCAATTGCCCATTATGTGAGGAGGTACTTGATGGGGTCACTTACTATTAATGTGAAGCAAATAGAGGTCTAAATTGATAAAGCCTTGTGCCTCATATTAATAGCAACACCAGCAAGTACTTCCTCACATAATGGACATTGAGCAGCATGGGGTTAATGTGTAGGCTGGTGTTGGGTACTACAGTATGATAAGGTTACTGGCTATTAATGTGAGGCACATGAAGTCTAAATTGATGAAACCATGTGCCACATATTAATAGCAACCTCGTCAAGTACCCCGCTTAACATAATGGACAACATGGGGTTAATGGCATCAGGTACTTGCTGTTAATATGAGGCACATTAGTTTATCAATTTGGACCTGCATGTGCTTTACATTAATAGTAAGAAACCTCATTATGTGTACCTCATATTAATGGTTAACCCAATGTTGCCCATTATTTGATGATGTGCTTGGGGGCCACATACTTTTAATCTGAGGTACATGGGGTACTAATGTAATAGCACCAGGAATATCAGATTAATAATAGGTGACCCCATCTGTGGGACAGTGTGTGGGTACCTGCACTTTCCAGATCACTAATGGCTGATGGGACTGGTCTGAGTCACACAAGAGTCAGGAGGAGGAGGCTGCCGCTGCTGCCGTTTGCCGAGCACATTAGCTGAGATGGTGCAGCGGTAAACCCTCCCCTGTCCCTCCTCCTACTTTATTGTTAGACATATTTATTGGTGGCAGTGGTGCGGCGCCTCAGAGCCCGCTCATTGTATTGGGCTCTGCAGCGGCCGCGTCATGGGAGGGAGGGATTCCCTCCCTCCGTCCCTTCCTTCGTCTCCACTAATGTTGGCAACATGTACGTGTCGGGCGCGCATGCGCCTGCCGTCTGCGCTCCTCTCTCCTCTTCGGCCCGGCAACATATCTCCCAGGGCCCGGTCATAGGGCCGCGGCCCGGCGGTTGGGGAACGCTGTTTTAGTAGCAGGCACTCGCCCCTAATGTTTTAGATGGTCAGATCAGCAGGCCCTTGCTCCAATAGTTTTTGAGGGACACCAGCAGGCCATCAATCATAATTTTTCAAGGGTGTGTAGGATGCCCACCTTTATGTGTAATAAAGGGTGTATTGGAGTGCCAACCTTGTAATTTTTGGCATCCCTTTCACTTAGTGCATAGGCTTTATGAGTGTATGAGTCCCACTACATGAACAATTGTACCACAATGTGAATGAGGCCCTCCTTTACGTGATATACAGGTTGCATCGAAGTGTCTTTTCCTTGCAATCTTTGGCAGCACTTGCACTTTATATACAAGTAAATATACAGGAAAGAATGTTTCCTAACAATTTTTCTTCTAAAATCGATTTAACTTTGGTTTTGTGCGTATTATTGTCAGTTTGTAAAAGTGGTGTACTACTCGAACAACATCGTTCCCATGAGCGACCTGCGAGTCCAAGATGCATCCAGACATCCTCCCCATGCTGTTCCCGAACCATTTCAGTGGTGTTTCCATCAATTTCTGACCTTTTCCTGTGAACCAGACACCCTCCCCTCTTCAGAGCAGGGGGTTCCTGGTTTAATGCTCTGGTTCTTCCATTGACTTCCATTGTGCTCGGGTGCTCTGTAGAGCACTCGAGCATTTCAAGGTGTGCAAATCAAGCACCTAAGCACTTTGGGGCTCAACCAACACTAATCTGTACACAGTTCCTGGAAGCTGAAAACATCCCAGTTCTTGCATGGCCAGTATACTCACCAGACATGTCACCCATTGAGCATGATTGAGACAGCCTGTTTCAGTTCCTGTCAATATTCTGCAACTTCGCACATCTATTGAAGAGGAGTGGACCACAATCAACAACCTGATTAACTCTATGCGACGGAGATGTGTTGCACTGCGTGAGGCAAATGGTGGCTACACCAGATACTGACTGGTTTTATGATCACATTTCAAAGTGGTCTTTTATTGTGGGCAGTCTAAGGCACACCTGTGCAATATTCATGCTGTCTAATCAGCACCTTGATATGCCACACCTGTGAGGTGGGATGGATTATCTCGGCAAAGGAGAAGTGCTCACTAACACAGATTTAGACAGATTTGTGAACAATATTTGAGAGTAATGGGTCTTTTGTGTAAGTAGAAAATGTTTCAGATCTTTGAGTTCAGCTCATGCAAAATGGGAGCAAAACCAAAAGTGTTGCGTTTATATATTTGTTCAGTGTATAAATTATATTTTTTTCCATTTTTATCTCATCTATATTATAAAATAATCTTGAGCCTCACACTAGGCTGATGCTTCATTTTGTTTAGAGTTAAAGTTTTCTCTTTTTTTTTTTAACTCTTTCAATTGCAGAGAACACAGCTTAGATGTAACAGTGATTACAATGGAGGGTAACCCATCTATTATACAGTTGGAGGAAAATAATACTTGGTCCACCATTGACAATAAGTGGTGGACACAGCTTTCCTTCTCTCCGTCACTGCACAGTGACCTTTGCATAGATCAAAGCATACCCACAATACTCTCCCATAAAGATCAATTAACCATTTCCAGACTGTTTCCTATATTCATGTGGCTGGTATAAGGAATATCTTTGAACTGTTGTCAACACAACTCTCCTCACGCCTGATGGCTGCCCCCATCATATTGAATAGAAAGCGGGAAAAAAAAAAACTTTAAATTATTGTTCTAATTGGTAAAACCTCTATACGGCAACTTCCCTTTAAGGAAAACCTGTATCATCTTCTTACTGATGATCTCCTCTTACAATAAACTTGCCTCACTATTCACAGAGCATTTACAATGAACATTAATATTTTTACATAAACGTACACGATGTCTCCAGCTTGTGAATCATATTTGCCACTTTTTTTTTCAAGGCTTAAAACTCTTTGGAGGATTATCTGTTGATTATTTCATGATACAAATTGCTAATATATGTTTTAATATTGTATATGCCCCCAGTAGAACCAGAACAATAAAGAAAAAGCTGGGAAAATGAAAGACCTAAGGCAAAGCTTCAGGCGATTTTGTGCATGCATTGCAGAAGAAATGGAGCAGCTATATATAATTCTTATGAATCATTTCAAATACAGTGGTGGTCTTACAAAAAAAAAGTTATTTCAAGATTTACAAAAACACATTTAAGATATTATCTTAAAGGGAACCTGTCACCTTGAAAGTGCAGTGCAATTAATTGGCAGCATGTTATGGAGCAGGAGAAGCTGAGCAGACTGATACATAGTTTTTTAGGAAAACATTCAGTAAAACTTTTGATATATTCATTTAAACTTCTGCTCTTCGATTGCTTAGCAGTCATGTTAGTGTCAGTTAACGCTGCATGCCTAAGCATATGGTGAATGCTGTTAATCAGTGAGTAGGACCACCCACATGACTCCTAAGCATGGAAAGGGCAACAGTATCAATTAATAAAATTACTTTAAAGTTTTACTTGGATCTGTTTCCTTAAAACGATTTGACAGTCTGCTTAGCTCCTCCTGCTCTAAGTTCTGCTGCCTGAAGACTGCACTGCATTTTTATGGTGACAGGTTCCCTTTAACATTGTTTTCTGGCATTGGAAAAAAAATTAGAGAGGAAGTGCATTGCATAAAATTAAAAAAAGAACAATTATCAAAATAGGGTTATTTTGTTTTTTTTAAAAAAAGATAGATGAGGGGCAATCTAATAACTATATATAATTATGACACTTTCATGATCTATTATATACCCTGGACTGTAGATATAAATGGTGGCATCCTCTGCATCTAGAGGAAAGAAGGTTTCTACAACAACATGGAATGGGATTTTTTACTGTAAGAGCAATGAGACTATGGAGCTCTCCACTAGAGGATGTTGTGATGATGAACACACTGAAAGAGTTCAAAAGGTAAAAGGATGTATTTCTGGAGTGTAATAATATTACGAGTTATAGTTACTAGAATTCTCAAGAGTGGCCAGAAAGAAGCCTATCCTCAGTAAAGGACACATGAAAACCCACCTGGAGATTGCAGAAAAAAAGAACCTAAAAGACTCTCAGACTTCGAGAAATGAGATTCTCTGGTCTGATGAAACCAACATTGAACTATTTGCCTCAATTCTAAACATCATATCTTGAGAAAACCAGACAGTGCTCATCATCTGCCCAAAACCATTCCTACAGTAATTATGATGGTGGCAGCATCGCACTGTAGGAATTTTATTCAGCGACTGCTTCAGGGAGACTGGTCAGAGTTAAGTGAAAGCCAAATGGAGCAAAGTACAGAGATATTCTCAATGAAAACTCAATGAAATTTTTTTTTATTTTATTGTAGCAAGACTGCAACATAACAAAATGTAAAAAAACTGAAGGGTCTGGAGACTTTTCGAATGCAGTGTACTTTCCAACAGTAGGTTTTATCTTAAATTTTATATAGGTCTTAAATATGCAAATAGACTGTATAGATCAGCCTAGGAGTAGGCATTTGGTTCTCATGTCCCTGATGTTTGCTCTTTGGGAAGAAACCTATCTCGCTAATGATGCCAAAACACAGCTTGCTCCAAACGGGATGTACACATTGGGGGTATGTATTAGACCTCCTGCAAAAAAAAAAGAAAAAGCTGAACCAAAAGTCACAAAATTTTATGTAAGTCCCATTTTGATTTGAAAAAAAAGTGCAACTTCACCATTGGTGCACATGACACGTCAGGTGCACGAATGGTGAAGGCCGGTTGCATGTCCACGCCTTGCGACTGGCGTCACTGATCACGTGTGGTCATGTGACGGGTCGCGTGACTCAGTGTGTACTGGTATCCTGGTTACCGGACATGCGCAATGACAGACATGGGACGCTGGGGCTGGTGCCATCCGATTACACTGCTGTGCAAGTAGTTTTTTCTTTAGCTTATGTGGCCGATTGGCTATTTACTAATCACACGCAGGTGATCACTTTGATTGATTTATGCACTATAGCACTTTATTTGAATATACAATGAAATATGCGATTTTTAACTATCAATAATCATGGCTTCACAAGTTACATAGAAGGTTTTTTTATCACTGGTCTGATTATGTACTTTATATTATCAGTTTTTTCACTTGATTGTATAATTATCACTAATTGGCTCACAAGGAATTGTGGGTATAAATGTGAATGTTTTGGCACTATCTTGTATGCATGATAAAGACTGCAATGAGCAGTTGAAACGTTGCAGAGGGAAAATAAAGCGGGTCTTTTCACTTTTTACACTGGAGTGCTGCCTCTTTTTTGGAGAACTACAACTATTGATGACTGCCCGTGGTCTGAGGAATTTGCACCAGGATTCACTATATAGTGCTGCTGCTTTTCTTTGTTGGATATATATATATCTTTCCATGCCTGGGAATGTGTTAGTTAGCAAGCATGTCCAGTATCTTTTTTTTACTTTACTACCACCGAAAATATCCCAGCAGCAAGTAGCAATTACCTTCAATCTCCCTGATCTCAACTAATCCTTGTTACATGCGTACTTCATTGTGAGTGATGAGGCCTCCTGTTTGCAGAGTCTAAAACCAAATGGTCTTTCACAGGCAAAATTTAAACTTGAAATAGGATTCTCGGACTCTTGATTCCTCGTCTATTTTTTTCTGCACTTTATATATTCCAAATAAGGTTCTGTCTAGCTACAGATGGTTCTGGGGTGTAATGAGTAGTGCTCGGGAACAGCTCCAATTCCCAAGTGAGAGGCTTGTAATGGAACTAACTATGTATTGTCCACCTCACAGAGTAGATTTGATTCCAGACTATTTGCCCATCTGTGTTTGTTTATTGCTTAGTAGTGAAGGGCCTTCCATTAACTGCAGCCTGATTGAACATAGGCTATGTAACCAGGAAGAACAGGATTTTTTCCACTGAATGCTGATGCAATCCATTTCTTTTTACATCTACTGACCAGCATTTTTAACTAGAAGCTGGGTTAAAATAGAACTGTCTACACTGTGTCAGACAGGGCAACGGCATATCCTGCATTTATGAGCATGGCAGTATTTGTAGATCTTTTTCTTTCTTTCTTTATTTTTTATTATGCTCAATACTATTTGTCTATCTTTATTCAGTTGGTGATTTTTTTAGGTGTTTTTTTTTTTTAAATACATTTAAAAAAAAACAAGTTAAAAAAATATTCCAAATCCTTTTTTGTGAGTTTGGGAAGTTCCATCTTCCTGTGAAATAAACATTTCCAGAGAAAGGGTGGCTATTTGTTTTCATCAATCTTTAAATTGCCTCTGTACAATCCCTTTAGAAAATTGTCCCCAGACTAGAATTGCAGCATGATGCTCTTTTTCCCCAGAAACCATTAATACAGATGAACTGGGTGGAGACAGATGCCAACATATACCACTTATTATTACTATTACTGATATGTATAGTAGTGTTGATCGAGCACCGTAGTGCTCGGGTGCTCGGGCCGAACACACTCGAGTATAATGGAAGTCATTGGGAGAACCCGAGCATTAAACCAGATACCCATGCTCTGAAGAGGGGAGGGTGCCTGGTTTATAGGAAAAGGTCAGAAATTTATGAAAACACCACCGAAATGGTTCTGTAAAAGCATGGGGAGGATGTCTGGATGCATCTTGTACTTGCAGGTCGCTGCTGGGAACGATGTTGTCCGAATAGTACGCCACTTTTACAGACTGACAATAATACGCACAATACCAAATAAAAAATTGATAGGAAACATTCTTTACTGTATATTTACTTGTATATAAAGTGCAAGTGCTGGCAATAATTACAAGGAAGAGGCACTCCGATACACCATTTATTACACATAAAGGAGGGCATCATACACACCATTGAAAAATTATGATTGATGGCCTGCTGTTGACCCTCAAAAACATTTGGATCAAGAGCCTGCTGATCTGACCATCTAAAACATTATGGGTGAGGGCCTGCTGCCACTTTGGTGACTTTAGTTAACCTGGGGCCGATCGCACGTCCCCGTGACGGCGACGATCCATTCGGATGTCTGGCCTATCAACTTTTGATGTTATTGTCAGCGCAAACAATTGTAACTACGGGTAACGGGGAATCAGTGTTTGATTCAGGAGAGGGGGCCTTAGAAACAGCTACGGCTACCACATCCAAGCAAGGCAGCATGCGAGTGCCTGCTGGTGAGCTGACCCTGTAAAACATTATATGCAAGGGCCTGCAGGTGAGCTGACCCTCTAAAAAATTATATGGGAGGGCCTTCAGGGGAGCTGACCCTGTAAAAGATTTGAGGTGCGTGCCTGCAGGTGAGCTGACCCTCTAAAAAAATAAATGTGAGGGCCTTCAGGTGAACTGACGCAGTAAAAGATTTTAGTTGCGGGCCTGCTGGTGAGCTGACCCTGTAAAAGATTTGAGGTGTGGACCTGCTGGTGAGCTGGCCCTGTAAAAGACTTTATGTGCGGGCCTGCTGGTGAGCTGACCCAGTAAAAGATTGTAGATGAAGGCCTGCTGGTGAGCTGACCCCCTAAAAAATTAAATGCAAGGGTCTTAAAGTGAGCTGACCCTTTAAAAGATTTGAGTTGCGGGCCTGCTGGTGAACTGACCCAGTAAAAGATTGTAGGTGAAGGCCTGCTGGTTAGCTGACCCTCTAAAAAATTATATGCGAGGGCCTGCAGCTGAGCTGACCCTCCTCTAAAAAATTATATGCGAGGGCCTGCAGGTGAGCTGACCCTGTAAAACATTATATTTGAAGGGCATTATATGTGATGAATAAGCATGTTGATATGATGGAAGAGGAGGAGGAGGATGAGAAAAGGAAGATTCAACCATATACCGTTGTTTGTGGTGGAAGGGGTGCATGGGAATACAGTGTATTCAGTGCATTATAAACAACACATTTTAAAGTGCCTTTATCATTTAAAGTGCCTTTATGTTCAGCCGCTTTCCTCTGGTGGAGTCGAGAAGTCATGGTCAATCCAGGCCTTGTTAATTTTTATAAGAGTCAACCTGTCAGCATTTTCAGATGACAGGCGGATACGCTTATCTGTTATAATGTCACTAAATACCCGCTCAGACAAAACGCTGGCGGCAGGGCAGGCCAGCACCTCCAAAGGGTAGAGCGCCAGTTAGTGCCACATGTCCAGCTTGGATACCCAAAAGGTGTAAGGCACTGAGGAACCATTGATGATGCTGACTGCTATGTACTCCTTCACCATCTTCCAAAATTTTTCTCTCCTTGTGACAGTAGGCTGCGCATCAGGATGAGGGTGCTGGCGGGGTGTCATGAAACTGTCCCAGGTTTTGAAGAGTGTTGCCCTGCCTCTGTTGGAACTGCTGTGTGTTCCCCTTGTCTGACCTCCTCGGTTGTCCAAAGAACTATGGAATCTGCCGCCAGCATTGTCAAATGGAAATTTTTGGAGCCATATTTCAACAAGGATCTTCTGGTATTGCACCTTTTTGCTCGTCCTCTCCACCAGCGGAATGAGAGATAAGATGTTCTCTTCATAGCGGGGGTCGAAAAGGGTGAACAAGCAGTAATCCCTGTTGTCTAAATTGCGTATAAAGTGCGGGTCACGGGAAAGGCAGCCTAATATGAAGTCAGCCATGTGTGCCAGAGTACCAACAGGCAAGACTTCACTGTCATCATCAGGAGGATCACTCTCAATCGCCTCATCCTCTTCCTCCTCTTCTGCCAACTCACGCTGAACAGATGAAATTAAACTTCCATGGGTACTACCCTATGTAGGGGAGGCAACCTTCTCCTGCTCCTCCTCCTTCTCTTCATCATCCAATACGCACTGAGAAGATGAACTGAGGGTGATCTGGCTATCACCCTGTGTAATGTCTTCCCCCATTTCCACCTCTTCCACATGCAAAGCGTTGTCCTTAATTGTGAGCAGCGAGCGTTTGAGTAGACACAGAAGTGGGATGGTTACGCTGATAATAGCGTTATCGCCACTCACCATCTGTGTTGATTCCTCAAAGTTGCGTAAAACCTCACAGAGGTCAGACATCAAGCTGACACCAGCTGACTGGAAAGGCAACGACAATGTTTTAGCTGGTATTCCACTACTGCCCTCTGCTGCTCACACAGCTTGGCCAACATGTGGAACGTGGAGTTCCAGTGCGTGCCCACGTCTCACAACAGCCGGTGAGTTGGCAATTTCAAACGCTGCTGCAGCGTTGACAAAACGGCGGCAGCTGTAAATGACTTGCGGAAATGTGCACACACGCGGTGCACCTTCACTAGTAGCTCAGGCAAATTGGGGTAGGTTTTGAGAAACCGCTGAACCACAAGGTTGAAGACATGGGCAAGGCATGGAATTTGTCTAAGCTTGACGAGCTCCAAAGCCACCACTAAGTTACGGGCATTATTAGACACAACCATGCCTGGTTCTAGGTTGAATGGCGAGAGCCACAGCTCAGTCTGGTCTCTTATCCCCTGCCACAGCTCTGCGGCAGTGTGCTGTTTGTCCCCTAAGCATATCAGCTTTAGCACGGCCTGTTGCCGCTTTTCCACTGCAGTGCTACACTGCTTCCAGCTATTGACTGATAACTGACTGGTGCTGCACGTAGATAAATCAGAGGTGACAATAGAGGAGGAGGCGGAGGAGGAGAAGTGGGGTTTGGAGCCACTAACGTAGGTGCTGGCGGAAACCCTGATCGACGTATGGCCCACAATCCTTGGCATCGGTAGCACCTGTGCCATCCCAGTGTACGACTCGTTCCCAGCCTCCACAACATTCACCCAGTGTGCCGTCAGGGAAATGTAGCATCCCTGGCAAAATGCACTTGTCCATGTTTCCGTGGTTAAGTGAACCTTCCCAGTCGCTGCGTTGGACAGGGCATGTGTGATGTTACGGGACACATGTTAGTGTAAGGCGGGCACGGCACACCTTGAAAAATAGTGGCGGCTGGGGACTGCGTAATGCAGGATGGCCGCCGACATCAGGCTGCGCAAGGCCTCAGTGTCCACTAGCCTAAATGTCAACATTTCCAGGGCCAGTAATTTGTAAAGCTGCACATTTAGTGCTATGGCCTGTGGGTGGGTGGCTGGGTATTTTTGCTTGCGTTCAAAGGCCTGGGGTAAGGACATTTGTACGCTGCTCTGGGACATGCTGATGGTGCTTGTGAAGGTTCAGATGCAGGGCGGGAGGCATCCAAGCCTGCTCCTTCGACAGGGTATTGGCCAGCACGTAACATAGGGGAAGAGGAGGCAGTGGTGTGACCTGCAGACACAGATTGTGGACCCAGGCATTCGTCCCACTTATTACGGTACTTGGATGCCATGTGGTGGTGTTCATGCTGGTGGTGGTGAGGTTGCTAGTGTTTATGCCCGGGCTCATTTTCGTAAGGCACAGGTTGCAAACTACTATTCTTTTTGGTGGGAGACAGGAGGATCAGGGTGAGGATTGTGTGGACCAGACTCCTGGCTGCTGAGACTGGACTTAGTGGAAGACAGGTTGGTGCTTAACTGACTGAAAGCATTATCTGCTGCAATCCAACCGACCAACTGCTCGCACTGGGCTGAGTGGTGTCCTGCGCCTTCCTGGAAACTAGGACATGAAGCTAGGTATCTTGGGTGATTGTTTTTCTTGTGCTCTGGCAGCATGCACAATTTCTCCACGCCCGGGGCCACGGCCTCTGCGTGCACCATCACAGCCACTTCGATCACAGCCACTTCCCCGTCCCCTACTGCTCGCCTTCTTCATTTTAAATGTGATATATTCTTGAAAGTATGTCACACGTACAGTAACGTATGATTTGGAAGTGTATGTGCAAAAAAACAGTATTTGTGATGAGGAAATGTTATACATGACAGGTTCCACAGGTAATGTCACAGTTCGCACTGTCTACGGAAAAACTGCACTGGATGTCACTGATATTTTAGGGATGTGCACACTTGAAACAGGACATGTGGCGCGGATCGTTTAACTGTCCGCAGCGGACACCGTCTATAGAAAAAGTGTACTGGATGTCACTGATATTTTAGGGATGCGCACACTTTAAACAGGAGATGTGGCGCGGATAATTTAACAGTCTGCAGCGGACACCGTCTACTGAAAAACTGCACTGGATGTCACTGATACTTTAGGTAAGCTCACACTTTAAACAGGAGATGTGGCACAGATAATTTAACACTCCGCAGCGGACACTGTCTACTGAAAAACTGTACTGGATGTCACGGATACTTTAGGTAAGCTCACACTTTAAATAGGAGATGTGGCACAGATAATTTAACACTCCGCAGCGGACACTGTCTACATTAAAAAAGTGTACTGGATGTCACTGATATTTTAGGGATGCGCACACTTTAAACAGGATATATGGCGAGGAAAATCTAACATTCCGCAACGGACACCGTCTACCGAAAAACTGCACTGGATGTCAATGATATTTTAGGGATGCGCACACTTTAGAAAGGAGATGTTGCGCGGATAATTTAACATTCCGCAGCGTACACCGTCTACGGAAAAACTGCACTGGATGTCAATGATATTTTAGGGATGCGCACACTTTAGAAAGGAGATGTTGCGCGGATAATTAACAGTCCGCAGGAGACACCGTCTACGGAAAAATTGTACTGGATGTCACTGATATTTTAGGGATGCGCACACTTTAAACAGGAGATGTGGCGCGGATAATTTAACAGTCTGCAGCGGACACCGTCTACTGAAAAACTGCACTGGATGTCACTGATACTTTAGGTAAGCTCACACTTTAAACAGGAGATGTGGCACAGATAATTTAACACTCCGCAGCGGACACTGTCTACGGAAAAAGTGTACTGGATGTCACTGATATTTTAGGGATGCGCACACTTTAAACAGGATATATGGCGAGGATAATCTAACATTCCGCAACGGACACCGTCTACCGAAAAACTGCACTGGATGTCAATGATATTTTAGGGATGCGCACACTTTAGAAAGGAGATGTTGCGCGGATAATTAACAGTCCGCAGGAGACACCGTCTACGGAAAAACTGTACTGGATGTCACTGATATTTTAGGGATGCGCACACTTTAAACAGGAGATGTGGCGCAGATAATTTAACAGTCCGCAGCTGACACCGTCTACTGAAAATCTGCACTGTATGTCACTGATATTTTAGGGATGCGCACACTTTAAACAGGAGATGTAGTGCGGATAATTTAACTGTTCGTAGCAGCCTATTAAACGGTATTTAGCGCAGGATGCGCTACACTCTGTCCCTTATTATCCTCAGCTCTCCCTGACTTAGAATGAGCTGAAGACGCGTCATCTACTGTATATAGCACCAAATGACGTATTCCGGCCAGCCAATCACTGTAATGCCAGCAGCCAACATGGCTACTGACATTACAGTGAGGGCAGTACTTACCTGCACGTTTATTGGCTGCTTAGCAACCGCGAAACGTGCAGGGAGGAGACTCGAGCATTGGGCTTAAGCACATGCGGTACTCGGGAGAGTACCGCAATGTGCCGAGCATAGCGATGCTCGAGCCGAACTGGTATTCGGCTGAACATGCTCGCTCAACACTAATGTATAGCCTATCCTCAGGATAGCAGATCAGTATCGGATTGGTGGGGTCTAAATCCTTGCACCTTAATCACTAAGTAGTTTAGTAGCTAAATCATTTTTGTCAACTTTTCTTAACTGCCTTCTGGGAGATTCAAGAAAGCAAGCAGCCGATTTTGTTATGGGTGACTCGTACATGATGTTGTGCCACCACCTGAAGATGCGTTTGCATGCCAATGCCATGCACAGGGAAACTCCACGGAGTGCTTCTTTTTGTGAGGTTTCTGCAGCATCCAGGAAATTTGCCAACTTTTTTGAGAGTCTAAGAGTTTTCTCTTTTTTCCAGTAGTCTCACCTACCCTACAGGAGAGTTTGCAAGTATGAGTTAAACAACTCACTACTAACCCATATGGGGATGACAGAGACATGTTCATGGGGCTTGTAGAGTGGAACATGGAGTCTAAAGAGTTTTGTGTGATAAAACCGTAGACTCAGTATTTTACTACACTGAACAAAAATATATATATATTGCTCCCATTTTGCATGAGCTGTCATTGAGCATGTTTAGGGTGCTCTGGATTGGCGTATATGACAGCGTGTTCCAGTTCCTTCCAATATTCTGCAACTTCGCACAGCTATTGAAGAGGAGTGGACCAACATTCCACAGGTCACAATCAACAACCTGATCAAATCTATGCGACGGAGATGTGTTGCACTATGTGAGGCAAATGGTAGTCACACCAGATACTAATTAGTTTTATGACCCCCCCCCCCCCCCCCAGTAAGGCAAAACTGTACACATTTCAGAGTGGTCTTTTATTGTGGGCAGTCTAAGGCACACCTGTGCAATATTCATGCTATCTAATCAGCACCTTGATATGCCACACCTGTGAGGTGGGATGGATTATCTCGGCAAAGGAGAAGTGCTCACTAACACAGATTTGTGAACAATATTTGAGAGTAGTGGGTCTTTTGTGTATATAGAAACATAGAAACATAGAATGTGTCGGCAGATAAGAACCGTTTGGCCTATCTAGTCTGCCCAATATATCTGAATCCTATTAATAGTCCCTGGCCCTATCTTATATGAAGGATAGCCTTATGCCTATCCCATGCATGCTTAAACTCCTTCACTGTATTTGCAGCTACCACTTCTGCAGGAAGGCTATTCCATGCATCCACAACTCTCTCATTAAAGTAATATGCCCCTCTAATTTAAAACTGTGTCCTCTTGTGGTAGTTTTTCTTCTTTTAAATATGCTCTCCTCCTTTACCGAGTTGATTCCCTTTATGTATTTAAAAGTTTCTATCATATCCCCTCTGTCTCTTCTTTCTTCCAAGCTATACATGTTAAGGTCCTTTAACCTTTCCTGGTAAGTTTTATCCTGCAATCCATGTACTAGTTTAGTAGCTCTTCTCTGAACTCTCTCTAGAGTATCTATATCCTTCTAGAGATATGGCCTCCAGTACTGCGCACAATACTCCAAGTGAGGTCTCACCAGTGTTCTGTACAGCGGCATAAGCACTTCACTCTTTCTACTGCTTATACCTCTCCCTATACATCCAAGCATTCTGCTGGCATTTCGTGCTGCCCTATTACATTGTCTTCCCACCTTTAAGTCTTCTGAAATAATTACTCCTAAATCCCTTTCCTCAGATACTGAGGTCAGGACTGTGTAAAATATTCTATATTCTGCCCTTGGGTTTTTACGCCCCAGGTGCATTATCTTGCACTTATCCACATTAAATTTCAGTTGCCAGAGTTCTGACCATTCTTCTAGTTTTCCTAAATCCTTTTCCATTTGGCGTTTCCCTCCAGGAACATCAACCCTGTTACATATCTTTGTGTCATCAGCAAAAAGACAAACCTTACTATTGAGGCCTTTTGCAATATCACTTATGAAGATATTAAACAAAATTGGTCCCAGTACAGATCCCTGTGGAACCCCACTGGTAACATGACCTTGTTTTGAATGTTCTCCATTGACTACAACCCTCTGCTGTCTGTCACTCAGCCACTGCCTAATCCACTCAACAATATGGGAGTCCATGCTCAATGACTGCAGTTTATTGATAAGTCTTCTATGTGGGACAGTGTCAAAAGCCTTACTAAAATCTAGATATGCGATGTCTACTGCACCTCCACCGTCTATTATTTTAGTCACCCAGTCAAAAAAATCTATAAGATTTGTTTGACATGATCTCCCTGAAGTAAACCCATGTTGTTTTTCATCTTGCAATGCATGGGATTTTAGATGTTCCACAATCCTATCCTTTAATAGGGTTTCCATTAATTTGCCTGCTATTGATGTCAGACTCACTGGTCTATAGTTTCTCGATTCCTCTCTACTACCTTTCTTGTGAATGGGCACTACATTTGCCAATTTCCAATCTTCCGGGACGACTCCTGTTACTAATGATTGGTTAAATAAATCTGTTAACGGTTTTGCCAGCTCACCACTAAGCTCTTTTAATAATTTTGGGTGTATCTCATCAGGCCCCTGTGACTTATTTGTCTTCACTTTAGACAGCAAACTTAGAACATCTTCCTCTGTAAAGACACATGCATCAAACGATTTATTAGTCATCCTTTCTAGTGGAGGTCCTTCTCCTACTTTTTCTTTTGTAAAAACTGAACAGAAGTATTCATTAAGGCAGTCGGCTAGCCCTTTATTCTCTTCTACATACCTTCCATCCTTTGTTTTTAATTTAGTTATTCCTTGTTTTAATTTCCTTTTTTCATTTATATATCTGAAGAATGTCTTATCCCCTTTTTTCATAGACTGAGCTAGTTTTTCTTCTGCCTGCGCTTTAGAAGTTCTTATAACTTGCTTGGCCTCTTTCTGCCTAATCTTGTAGATTTCCTTATCTTCATTGCTCTGGGTTTTTTTATAATTACAAAATGCTAGCTTTTTATTTTTAATGATTTGGGCCACTTCTGCTGAGTACCACAGTGGTCTCTTCCTTTTTTTGCTTTTACTGACAAGTCTAATGCAATTTTCTGTTGCCTTCAATAATGCACTTTTTAAGTAGTCCCATTTCTCCTGGACTCCATGTAATCCGTTCCAGTCTGATAAGGACTCATTTATGACTAATTTCATTTTTGAAAAGTCTGTTTTTCTAAAATCTAAAACTTTTGTTTTTGTGTTGTGGGACTCTTTCACAGTTCTTATATTAAACCACACTGACTGGTGATCACTAGATCCCAAGGTTTTGCCTACAATGACATCATATACCGAATCCCCATTTGTGAATACCAAATCCAAAATGGCCTCCCTCCGGGTTGGCTCCTCAACCACTTGTTGTAGAGATAACCCCAGTAGGGAATTTAGAATATCTGTACTCCTGGTAGAACTTGCTATTTTGGTTTTCCAGTTTATATCTGGAAGATTGAAATCTCCCATAATGATAACTTCTCCTTTCATTGTCATTTTAGCTATTTCTTCAACTAGTAGATCATCTAGTTCTTTAACTTGACCAGGTGGTCTATATATCACACCTACACGAGTTACTGCATGGTTAGCAAACTGCAACGTAACCTAAACTGACTCTATGTTGGCCTCAACAACTTGTATTAGGTTAGATTTAATGCTATCTTTCACATACAGGGCCACTCCTCCTCTTTTCTTGCCTTCTCTGTCTCTTCTGTATAAAGAGTACCCTGGTATGGTTATGTCCCAGTCATTTCTTTCATTAAACCATGTCTCCGTAACAGCCACTAAATCTACATTCGCAGATGCCATTATTGACCCAAGTTCATTGATTTTTTTACCTAAACTGCGAGCATTTGTAGACAGGACTCTGAGCTTATCATTTCTTAACCTCTGTGCTTCTGACCTGTACTGGCATTGTTTCGGGGGGCAATTGGACTCTTTTATTTTAACTCTTTTGCCCCCCCTTCCTAGTTTAAATACTCTTCCGCAAATTCTTGGAGTTGTTCACTAAGTACATTTGTTCCTTTGAGAGAAAGATGCAAACCATCTTTTTTGTACAGTTCCTTTCTATTCCAAGTAGAGCTATCATGAGAAACAAAGCCAAATCCTTGCTCTTGACACCATTTACCAAGCCATATGTTGAACTCCTTTATGCGCCTCTGCCTATCATTCTGAACATTATGCACAGGCAGAACTTCAGAAAATGAAATGGTGGATGCAAAATCCTGTACGTCATTACCAAGTGTGATAAAAGATTTTTTCACCTCTGACACTTCATTGCAAGCCAGGTCATTTGTCCCTAGATGGGCAAGAACATCCACGTCCCCTTCCTGCTTTGCTTGCTTAACAATATTAATAATACGTCTTCTATCTCTTCTAGCAGTAGCCCCAGGGAGACATCTCACAAAACCATTTTCTTTAAGCTCCACACTTCTTATGATTGAATCACCTAGCAACAGCTGCTTCCTTTGAGACTTCACTTTATCTTTTTTGTCCTTGGCTGCAGTCTTGCATACATTAGACATAGGAGTCGATGGTTTCTCACCCTCTGTGCTTGAGTCCATATTCATGTTGTCCTTACATTCTGAGAGTGCTGCAAATGAATTATGGAGAACCACCGACTGTGGGACATGTCTTCTATCCACCACTCTAAGTCTTTCAGAACTTACAGTAACCCATCTGCCATTTCTGGGGGTCCTCTGTGGCAGTGGCATTGCAGCAGTCCTAGCTGGAGTTTGTTTAACAGATAATTTAAATATCTCAGATTTCAAAAATGCAATTTCCTTCTGCAGTAAGGAGAACTGTCTACAGATCTGACAGCATCCGAATCTCCAAAGAGTGGATCATGAAATAAATGCACAACAATTCCTGCACTGAACCAAGTCTGCCATTTTAAAGAGGAGAAAAAAAAAATAATAATTTAAATTTAAATCAAACAAATCTTACCTTTTTTTTGTATTGTTTCCACCTTCCAGCCTACCTCCTGACTATCTCCTGCAATATCTCTACACTGTACTTAATGTAGTACTTGAAGTTAGTACTTGCAGCTAATGAATTAGGCCAGCTATTGAGTCTGTCTCTATATATACACACACTCCTTCACAAGCTCCTCCCCCAGCAACAAATGTAACACCTTAGTGAGCTAGGCTCATTAGCAAACGCACAATAGCAAACACCTGACCAAATTCCTTACCTCTTCTCAAGCAATGGTCAGCAAAAAAAACACAGATGAGCCAGTTGCAAACGCCAAGCCAATCTCTTGCAGTATCTCTTCAATCTCTTCAGTCTCCTGCAATATCTCTACACTGTACTTAATGTAGTACTTGAAGGTAGTATTTGCAGCTAATGAATTAGGCCAGCTAATGAGTCTGTCTCTATATATACACACACTCCTTCACAAGCTCCTCCCACAAGCAACAAATGTAACACCTTAGTGAGCTAGGCTCATTAGCAAACGCACAATAGCAAACACCTGACCAAATTCCTTACCTCTTCTCAAGCAATGGTCAGCAAAAAAAACACAGATGAGCCAGTTGCAAACTCCAAGCCAATCTCTTGCAGTATCTCTTCAATCTCTTCAGTCTCCTGCAATATCTCTACACTGTACTTAATGTAGTACTTGAAGGTAGTACTTGGAGCTAATGAATTAGGCCAGCTAATGAGTCTGTCTCTATATATACACACACTCCTTCACAAGGTCCTCCCCCAGCAACAAATGTAACACCTTAGTGAGCTAGGCTCATTAGCAAACGCACAATAGCAAACACCTGACCAAATTCCTTACCTCTTCTCAAGCAATGGTCAGCAAAAAAAACACAGATGAGCCAGTTGCAAACTCCAAGCCAATCTCTTGCAGTATCTCTTCAATCTCTTCAGTCTCCTGCAATATCTCTACACTGTACTTAATGTAGTACTTGAAGGTAGTACTTGCAGCTAATGAATTAGGCCAGCTAATGAGTCTGTCTCTATATATACACACACTCCTTCACAAGCTCCTCCCCCAGCAACAAATGTAACACCTTAGTGAGCTAGGCTCATTAGCAAACGCACAATAGCAAACACCTGACCAAATTCCTTACCTCTTCTCAAGCAATGGTCAGCAAAAAAAACACAGATGAGCCAGTTGCAAACGCCAAGCCAATCTCTTGCAGTATCTCTTCAATCTCTTCAGTCTCCTGCAATATCTCTACACTGTACTTAATGTAGTACTTGAAGGTAGTACTTGCAGCTAATGAATTAGGCCAGCTAATGAGTCTGTCTCTATATATACACACACTCCTTCACAAGCTCCTCCCCCAGCAACAAATGTAACACCTTAGTGAGCTAGGCTCATTAGCAAACGCACAATAGCAAACACCTGACCAAATTCCTTACCTCTTCTCAAGCAATGGTCAGCAAAAAAAACACAGATGAGCCAGTTGCAAACTCCAAGCCAATCTCTTGCAGTATCTCTTCAATCTCTTCAGTCTCCTGCAATATCTCTACACTGTACTTAATGTAGTACTTGAAGGTAGTACTTGCAGCTCTTCTCAAGCAATGGTCAGCAAAAAAAACACAGATGAGCCAGTTGCAAACTCCAAGCCAATCTCTTGCAGTATCTCTTCAATCTCTTCAGTCTCCTGCAATATCTCTACACTGTACTTAATGTAGTACTTGAAGGTAGTACTTGCAGCTAATGTACTTGCAGCTAATGTACTTGCAGCTAATGAATATAGAAAATGTTTCAGATCTTTGAGTTCAGATCATGCAAAATGGGAGCAAAACTGAAAGTTTTGCATTTATATTTTTGTTCAGTGTATATGGTGCAGCCATATTGCACTCTGCTATAGACCAATTTGTCTTGGTAACTGCTGTTCTGCCTCCAGCAGAGGGAGATCCATTTCAGTTCACATCTATTTCATTTCTAATTCATTCTGCTGTCATTTCTGTATTCCTGTAGTTATTAGTTAGGTAACAAATTTATTGCACCTTTTTTTCTTGTCAATAAAGATTACTGCTTTGTGGGAGGTGCTAGGCATTGTGGGTAGTGCAAGGCATTCTGGGAAGGGGAAGCCCAGTCTTCAGTCTACATACAGACTACAGGACATCAGCAGAGCTGTTCCATGCAGTTCTCCTTCTTAAACTCCACCATCTTTGTGCAAGTATATCTGGTGAGTGAGATCTACCTTGTTTCAGGGACAGTATGTTATGCAGAGCTGTTCTAGTAGTTTTAGTGTCACTCAGAGAGTTACCTCTGTTAGCTAGCCATGCATTCCTATGTATAGGCAGCCATTTTGGACATATGCCCAGTGTTAATGTAATGTTATATACAATCTGTTCTATGCTTCTGCTGATACATGTTATACCTTATACTTAGACAAGTTTTTGTATTCTTGTAGTTTTACCTTTTCACAATCCTGTTGACCAATAAACAAGTTAGACTACATAAAACAGTCCTCTTATTTGGAAGACAGGAATGGTTTATACTGAATGTCAGACTGCACACTGTGTGAACGTGTATGGAGAACAACTGCTATATTAATGCTGCAGTCAGTATGCATTTACTCCGAGCCATGAAGAGAACATAGTGCTGGCCTGGTATAGCACTGCACCCCCTTCTAATTTTTCTCTGCATAGCAGCACCCCGGCTATCCACCTGTGCAAGGGAATACAACCATTCCCATTAACTTAAATGAGATTTTGCTCTAGTTCCCTGCACAGCAGATTTATAGGTTACTGCTGTGGAAGAGAAAAACAGTGAAGGGGACACAGCACTATACCAGCTCTGCATCCTCTTTATTTTCAGTATGAATGGGTTTCAAGAGGCCAGAATGCTACCAATATGTCTACTGTTTTGACTGAGGCAACTTTGGATCTAGGATCAGAAGCTGGCTTCGCTCATCACTAGCCATTATAAATTATTTCAGCCACGTTTAATCTCTGCCCAGTTTGCCACTTTTCCATGATCCTTAACCTCCTGATGCCCCAAAACTGTTATCCTGCTGCAGCCTACAATACTGTACCCACTGTTACTCCTAGCACTGCCCCTCTATTTATAATTCTCCCCTTGTATTTTCACCAGTAGTGCTTTTGTATTATTACAGTGTTGCCCAGAAGTTTCCCCCTATAATTATAATGCCCCCTCTTTGTTCTGACTCAGTGGTGCCTCCTACATTATTACAATGTCCTCCAGCCCCTCCAACATACAGTCCCATGTAAACAGCATCATAGAGCCCCAGGTAATAACAATCCATGCTTTTAGCACTCTCCCTTCAGCCACCTTGAAAAAGTCCCAAATAAAAGACAAGTCATTTTTCCTATCTACAGTACACACCAACCTGCAAGGACCCACTATTCTCTCCACCAACATGCCCTGACGTTTCTCCTGCATTCCGGGAGGCCCTGTTTGAGTTGCCTGTGTCCTGGTGCAGGTTGTGAGCCAGGGTGCAGGCAGACATGACAATGTCATTGCACAACCTAAGACCTAAAGCATGTGGCTGCGATATGTGACCACCTGTGCCAGTATATTGCCTCAAATAATTCAGGCCTAGTGACCTGAGGCCTATGAGAGTGAATGGTGCCCCACCATCAACTAGTGCTGTCTGACTCACCTGTCAAGGGGCCCAGAGGAGCCCCCTGACAGGCAGGGGGCCCCGCGCATTTGCTTGGTGATCAAGACCGCCACTGTATAAATCTATAGTACAAGTGTCTCTATCTGTCCTTAATCCTAGTTCAGATCTTACAAGGCAACTACATCTTATTTCTAAAATTAATGATTATAAAAAAAATACTTTCTTAAAAGAATCTTAACTTTCTTAATTGCCCTGATTTAAATGGGTTGTGCAGTGCTACCATCTTGATGGCCTAATCCTCGGGATTGGTCATCAGTACCAGATCAGCAGTTGTCTGACTACCGACACCCCCACTGATCTGCTGTTCGAAGTTGCAGCTGTGCTGCAGTGTCAATACAACTACTTGTCCCATTCACCTGAATGGGACAATTATGAGTGCTGCTACTCCTTCAAACAACTCATTGGCGGGGAGGAGTCCTGAAGATCAGTCATCAATATTGTATCACTAAACAACTCCTTTAATATTCGAATTTGGAAAAATTGTAACATTTAAAAAAAATCCTGAGCCTTTATTAAACAAAATGTTACAAAGAAACAGTGTTACAATGGAATGAAAATAAAAGAATAATTATTATCAATAATCATGCTAAATAGCCGTAAATATGTTTATACAACATGGGGGAGATAGTTACTGCATACAGTACATCGTTTATTTAGTATGTGTGCGGGAAGACAAGTGTGACCACTTTGGGGACCTTATGCAGTAAGTTACAGTGATGGAGCATGACAGTCAGAATAGGACAGGCTATTAGCTTCACCTCAACTCTATTACATCGCTATGCGCAGTGACATAGAATCAGGAGACTCAAGGATGCAGGGTCAAAGGTAGCACAACATTACATTAATCTGTGCAGTTGGTAGACACCACTCGTGTGGCCTCTAAATAAACTGCAATGTGCATTGTTTAATTAGAGAAACATGGAGACAAGTCTGGAATTAGGAGCTTATTAAACAGAAACAACATGAGTCACTGCAGTATTTACCAGTATTATCCCATGCAAATTATAAAAACAGTCATAATTGTCCTTATTAATATGGCAGAGTACTTAGCTTTTAGTTAGGAAAAATACTTCTATCAATGTATCTGTCTGTGTCTATCTATCTATTTATTATCTATCTGTCTATTTCATATCTATCTATTCCATATTTATCTATTCCATATCTATTATCTATTTATCTCAATATATTCACAGTATCTATCTATCTATCTATCTATCTATCTACAGGGAGTGCAGAATTATTAGGCAAGTTGTATTTTTGAGGATTAATTTTATTATTGAACAACAACCATGTTCTCAATGAACCCAAAAAACTCATTAATATCAAAGCTGAATATTTTTGGAAGTAGTTTTTAGTTTGTTTTTAGTTTTAGCTATTTTAGGGGGATATCTGTGTGTGCAGGTGACTATTACTGTGCATAATTATTAGGCAACTTAACAAAAAACAAATATATACCCATTTCAATTATTTATTTTTACCAGTGAAACCAATATAACATCTCAACATTCACAAATATACATTTCTGACATTCAAAAACAAAACAAAAACAAATCAGTGACCAATATAGCCACCTTTCTTTGCAAGGACACTCAAAAGCCTGCCATCCATGGATTCTGTCAGTGTTTTGATCTGTTCACCATCAACATTGCGTGCAGCAGCAACCACAGCCTCCCAGACACTGTTCAGAGAGGTGTACTGTTTTCCCTCCTTGTAAATCTCACATTTGATGATGGACCACAGGTTCTCAATGGGGTTCAGATCAGGTGAACAAGGAGGCCATGTCATTAGATTTTCTTCTTTTATACCCTTTCTTGCCAGCCACGCTGTGGAGTACTTGGACGCGTGTGATGGAGCATTGTCCTGCATGAAAATCATGTTTTTCTTGAAGGATGCAGACTTCTTCCTGTACCACTGCTTGAAGAAGGTGTCTTCCAGAAACTGGCAGTAGGACTGGGAGTTGAGCTTGACTCCATCCTCAACCCGAAAAGGCCCCACAAGCTCATCTTTGATGATACCAGCCCAAACCAGTACTCCACCTCCACCTTGCTGGCATCTGAGTCGGACTGGAGCTCTCTGCCCTTTACCAATCCAGCCACGGGCCCATCCATCTGGCCCATCAAGACTCACTCTCATTTCATCAGTCCATAAAACCTTAGAAAAATCAGTCTTGATCTATTTCTTGGCCCAGTCTTGACGTTTCAGCTTGTGTGTCTTGTTCAGTGGTGGTCGTCTTTCAGCCTTTCTTACCTTGGCCATGTCTCTGAGTATTGCACACCTTGTGCTTTTGGCCACTCCAGTGATGTTGCAGCTCTGAAATATGGCCAAACTGGTGGCAAGTGGCATCTTGGCAGCTGCACGCTTGACTTTTCTCAGTTCATGGGCAGTTATTTTGCGCCTTGTTTTTCCACACGCTTCTTGCGACCCTGTTGACTATTTTGAATGAAACGCTTGATTGTTCGATGATCACACTTCAGAAGCTTTGCAATTTTAAGAGTGCTGCATCCCTCTGCAAGATATCTCACTATTTTTGACTTTTCTGAGCCTGTCAAGTCCTTCTTTTGACCCATTTTGCCAAAGGAAAGGAAGTTGCCTAATAATTATGCACACCTGATATAGGGTGTTGATGTCATTAGACCACACCCCTTCTCATTACAGAGATGCACATCACCTAATATGCTTAATTGGTAGTAGGCTTTCGAGCCTATACAGCTTGGAGTAAGACAACATGCATAAAGAGGATGATGTGGTCAAAATACTCATTTGCCTAATAATTCTGCACTCACTGTATCTATCATCTATCTATTATCTGCCTATCTTTCTGCCTGCCTATCCCATATATCTAAATTTTCTATCTACTAATCAATTTATCAATAAATCAATGAATCTATCTATCATCTATGCATCTATCATTTATCTGTCTATTCCATACCTATAATCAATCTACCTACTGTATCTATCTATCGATCTATCTATCTATCTATCTATCTCATATCTATCTATCTATCTATCTATTGTCTATATCTATCTATCTATCTATCTATCTATCTATCTATCTATCTATCTATCTTCTAATATCTAGCTTTCTATTTGTTTTCAGTAGTCATGCACTAATTTGACAAGACTTTCCAATTTTAATACCATACCCAGGGGTCTAGTCTCCTGCCCCTTTTCTGTAAAAAATAAATAAAATCCAGGGCTTTAAAGAAGAACTCCCCCCCCCAAAAAAAAAAAAAAAGTATTTTCTGACCTGCTAGAAAGGTACATGATTTAATCTGTAGGGAATAGAAATTTCCAACCAGTGGCAGTCCCCTTCCTTATACTTCTCACCTGTGTCATGTGAACAGCAATCAGACTCTCCAAATAACACGGCATCTTATGTGTGGACAGGAAGTCAGTTTTCTCTATGTATTCCTATAGGAGCCTCACTCTCAGTCTCATAGGAATGAATAGAGAAGTAGGTGACTTCCTGTCCTGTGTCCGTTGGAGATCAGAGAGGTGGTCACATGACACAGCTACAATTAGAAGAGAGAGGATAGCTCACAAATACAGTCAGTGATGAGAAGATTATCTTCACTACAGATGACATCATGTAACTTTCTAACAGGTCAGAGAATAAACATTTTTGCGGGAGTTCTTCTTTAAGATCTGAGGTAGCACAAGTAGAGCTAACCAGTTACCAATACATTTGTCGGTTGGTTTTGAAAAAATAAAAACAGGACGTGGCTATCCAAAATTTGGAGTGTGGTAAGTTATTGCATGATACCACTAGAAAGTGACAGTGGTAGAAACCAGTTCATCTGCATGGAGTTTGTATGTTATCCCCGTGATTGTGTGGCTTTACTTAGGGTACTCCAGTTTCCTTCCACCCTCCACCCTCTCACCTTAGATTGTGAGCCCCATTGGGGACAGTGTGATGATAATATCTGTAAAGCGTTGCGGAATATGTCATAAGTGAGTATAATAAATAAATAATAATAAATACACAGGTGCTCTGCAGACTATATATGTGATAACAGTATAGATAGCATGCAATAGACAAGTGCCCTCTGCCCTGTGAGGTAGATTGGATCCTCCAGCATGCTGACTAGCCACTATCACTTGAAAGTGGTTGGATACAGTCTGAGGAGACCCCAGGGTGTTATACATGATTTTTCAGAGCAATTGGAGTACTTTCAATTTGGGTCAAATTTATTCAGACCGAATCAAATCTGACTGAATTGAATTGAATCTAACCCAAAACAAATTTTGAGAAATGTGCTCTCTTCTAATCAGCATGCATCTTTTCTGCAACTATCCCAACACATCCAAAGCTGAACTATAGAAGACTTTTTATGGAATTACCAGTGAAAAGTGATGGCAAGTATAAAAATGGCTCAAACTGAATTATACAACTCAGGCAGTTGGATCATCAGGTGCTATATATACCCATTAGAGATTAGCAAATCGAAGCTGATGAAGTGGAATTGTTCCGAATTTCGGGAAAAATTTGATTTGCTCCAAATGTGAATTTCCTCGCGCTTCCTAGTAACATATCGCATTTTTTCCTAAAATGGCTGCTGCACGTGTGAGGACATGGAGAAAGGAACTCTGGGAAGGCCGGATCATCCATACTGACATGCATGCAGCCAATGAGCAGCCAGCCCTGTGATGTCACAGCCCTATAAATATGGCAGCCATCCTAGATTCTGCCATTTACCAGTGTACTTAGTGCAGGGAGAGAATGTCTGCAGGCGCTAGGGACAGTGATAGAAAAAACGTCATTGTGCTAAAAAAAAAAACACATTTACACCATTTACAAGGGCAGTGAAAGATTATTCAAGGTGTAGGGAAAGGATAGGGAGGAATCATTCCACAGCATTTCTGTTGAACAGGGTTCAGTCAGGGAGATGACAGCCTGGGTAATAGGAACAATCCTATTACACCTTGCTGCACTGACTGGGGATCCAAATTGCCATTATATAGCTCTGTAATTCCAGCAAACTGTTTTTATTAGGGTGTAAGTGCTGGTGTGTTAGCACAAAAAGAAAAAAATACATTTGCCGCTCTACTGTGCAGTTATTTCTTGCTAAGGCTTTTGTGATGTGTATTAGCGCATAAAATATATAATTTGCCGCTTGCGGTGCAGTAATCTGTAGTAAAGGCTTTTGTGGGGTATTTTAGCGGAAAAAGAAAATATATATCTGCCGCTCAGCGGTGCAGTAATTTCTTGTAAAGACTTTTGTGACGTGTTTTAGCGTAAATAGAAAAAATATATTTTCTGCTCAGCAGTGCAGTTATTTCTTGTAAAGTCTTTTGTGACGTGTTAGCGCAAAAAGAAAAAATACGTTTGCTGCTCAGCGGTGCAGTTATTTTTTGTTAAGCCTTTTGTGACGTGTATTAGAGCAAAAAGAAAAATACATTTGCTGCTCAGCGGTGCAGTTATTTCTTGTTAAGATTTTTTGAATTAGCGCAAAAAGATAAAATACATTTGCCGCTAAGCAGTGCAGTTATTTCTTGTAAACCCTTTTGTGACTTGTATTAATGTAAAAATAAAAAATACATTTGCCGCTCGGAGGTGCAGTAATCTGCAGTATAGGCTTTTGTGGGGTGTTTTAGTGGAAAAAGAAAAAATATATTTGCCGCTCTGCGGTGCAGTAATCTGTTGTAAAGGATTTTGTGGGGTGTTTTAGCGGAAAAAGAAAAAATACATTTGCCGCTCTGCGGTGTACTAATCTGCAGTAAAGGATTTTGAGGGTTGTTTTAGAGGAAAAAGAAAAAATAAATTTGCCACTATGCGGTGCAGTAATCTGTAGTAAAGGCTTTTGTGGTGTGTTTTAGCGGAAAAAGAAAAAATATATTTGCCGCTCAGTGGTGCAGTTATCTGTAGAAAAAGCTTATGTGGGGTGTTTTAATATCCTTTTTATTTATTTGATCTAACAGTATGTCTGACAGAGAAGTGCCAGGCCCTGCATAGGGGAGTGGCAGAGGCCTAAATGTTTCTGGCGCAGGCAGAGTAAGGGACCGTGGCAGCAGGGTTCACTTCAAGAGGCATGAGCTCCCAGTGTCAGCTAGCGGTCATGTTGTGACCAGCGGTTCTTGAGTGTATGACACGATCTTCGACTTCATTGCAAGTGACATCAGACACCCCCAGCCAAGAGTCAGTGGGTTCGTCAGACACAACCCTTAATTGGCATGGCCCGGGAGCAGGCACTATGCCCTCACCTGTCATCAACCTGCCTCTGTCCTTTTCTGTTCCCCGACCCACAGAAGTATTGTATGCTATGGGCTCAGCTCCACTATACAGCAAGGATGAGGTACTAGAGGACAGTTAGCAGCTACTACCCAGCCAAGATCTGGAGGAGACATCTGCCGCTTCCTCCACTAGGCAGGCAAGTAGTGATAAGGAGAGTGGCATGGAAGCTGGGGTTGCGAGCGGTCAGGCTCCTGACCAAGAGACGGTTGTGGAGGACATCAGTGACGTGCAGACAGTACTTAAATTTGATGATGTAGCTGAATGCACTTGGGAGCCGGGTGACGAAGGGGCTTCATCATCATCGGGAGAAGAGGGTGGCAACTTGCCCGTGAGCCAGCGGCGGAGCCAGCAAATTGCTAGCATGGCCAGGAGTCAGCAGGGTGGCAGCAGTAAGAGGTCAGGAGCCAAACGTACTCGGGGTAGACCACTCGCTTTGCGGGAACCTAGCTGACTGGCAAGTAGCGGTGTAGGGGTTCATGGAGGCAGCAGCGGTAGCATTCAGTCAGTGCGTAGTTTTGGTGGTAAAATCGCCTACTCGGCGGTGTGGCAGTTTTTTTATTAAGCTGCCGGAGCAGGTGAACGTGGCCATATGTAGAGTCTGTGGGCAGAAGGTAAATCGTGGCCAGGGTGCCAATGTTGGCACTATGGCCCTGTGTCAACATATTCAGCATCGCCATAGAGTGGCCTGGGAGAACAGTGGCTCCAATGTGGTGGTCCAGCCTGCTGTAGCAACCGCTGCATCACCCAGTGGCACGCACCCGGTTTCAGGCAGTCAAGGCTCCATCACCTCAGCCGAAGAGAGCTGTCTGTCTTTCCCATCATCTGCTGGTCCCGATGCTCCTGCTCCCCCTTCTCCTACTCCTCGTCACTCATTCCATCAGCAATCAATCACCGAAGCGATTGCCAAGAGACAACAGTATGCGTGCACTCATCCAACGGCGTAGAAGCTGAATGTGCTCCTGGCCAAGTTGCTGGTGCTGCAGTTTCTTCCTTTTCAAAGTGGTGGACCCTGCACCATTCAGAGAACTGATGGCTTGTGCCGAGCCGAGGTGGAGAGTCCCAAGCCGTCATTGCCAAAAATCCAGTACCAGCCCTGCACGCACATGTAGAACAGAATGTTGGCCAGTTCTTGAGCCTGTCGGTGTCTGCCAAAGTACATTGCAGCGCCGATGTGTGGAGATGTACATGTCCTTTACGGCCCACTGGTTGAATATGATTCCTGCACAGCCACACCAGCAACTTGGCCAGGTGACACCGCTTCCGCCTTCACGTTGCCACGCCGTTGGTCAAGCGACAATGTCCGCCTCTGCCTCCTCATCCTCCGCCGTGTCCTTAGCCCCCACTACAGGGACAATACATAGTGCCCCTCCAGTATACCACATGTGCAGGGCACCGCAATGTCACACGGTTCTGCACCTTGTTTGCCTGGGAACGGAGTCACACAAGGGAGGAATTGCTATTTGTCCTTTAGCAAGAAATAGAATCCTGGCTTTCTCCATGACAACTGAAAATCGGAACCATGGTGACCGACAACGGGAAGAACATTGTTTCGGCGCTGTGTCAAGGAGGGCTGAGCCATGCGCCCTGCATGGCACACGTGTTCAATCTGGTTGTCAAGCAGTTCCTGAAGTCTTCCACCCATCTGCAAGACATCATAAAAATGGCAAGGAAACTTTGCATGCATTTCAGCCACTCATATACCGCGAAGCACACCCTCCATGAGCTGCAGCGGCAGAACGGCATCCCCCAACATAGGCTGATATGCGAAGTTTCCAACCGTTAGAATTTCACCCTCCATATGTTGGACCAAGCGGACAGGAGTACTCTCCTGTGTAACTTTGATGTCAGCCAGTGGCAGCTCATGCGTGACACCTGCCGCTTGCTCAGGCCCTTTGAGGATGACACGTTATTTGTCAGTGGCCATGACTACAGGATGAACTATGTCATTCCACTGCTTCATGCCCTGGAACAGATGCTGCTAAATATGGCTGGTCAAGGGACTGGAGACGTATCGCCTAGATCTCATGGCCACATCATCCCTGTGGGGGCTGAATTGGAGGAGGAGGAGGACATTGGAGCACAAGCAATGTGTAGCAAAATGGGTGGTTTTTAGACACAGGTGACAGGAAAGGAGGAGCGGGAGGAGCAAGAGGGAGATGAGGAAGACGAGGCAGATGACCCAGTTACACCATGGCAGTATGCATTGGAGATGGAGGCAGGGAGTCCCTCCTAGACACTTGCACAAATGGCCTGATGCATGCTCACTTGCTTGGGTAGTGACAGCCGAATTGTCACCATTCGGCAGAGGGATGACTTCTGGCTCTCCACCTTGTTGGACCCTCGCTACCAGTCCAAAATGGGGCCTTTTTTTACACCCACTGAGAGAGAGGACAAACTAAACTACTATAGAGACATCCTATGTAGTCAGTTGGACGCTTCCTATCTGCACCATCGTCCATCCTCTGGCAGGTCTGACCGGGGGGGGGGGCCCTCTGCTCTTACGTTCCACTGCCATGGCTGCTGGGGAGGAGTGGGGTGACAGGAGCAGTACCAGCTCAATCTGCAGCAGCCTGAGTCTAGAGTCACTGATGAGCAGCTTCATTCACCCGCATAGTGAAGAACCTACTCACCAGCAGCTAGACATAGAGCAGGACCTGAACCAGCAGGTGGTGGCATACTTGGACAGCACCCTGCCACCCCACATTGAAGATCCACTGGACTACTGGGCAGCCAAACTGGACTTGTGGCCGCAACTAGCAAAGTTTGCCCTGGAAAAAGCTGTCCTGCCCGGCCAGTATTGTGGCATCAGAGCTGGTGTTTAGTGTGGCAGGGGCCATAGTTACCCCAAGAAGAACTCGCCTGTCCACCCAAAATGTGAAGAGACTGACCTTTGTCAATATGAAATAGAAAAATTAAAACTCCTGTACTCCACTGGATTGCTTCAAGTGTTGTATTTTATTAAACAAGCGGCTTTCCAGTTCAAATGAAATATACTGAACATTTTCGTCATTTAGCCTTCTTCAGAACACTGGAATAATTTACAAAAATACAATAATTAGAAAATAGGCATTCTATCATAATAGAATGTGATATACATACAATAATCAATTGGACAATGTTTTAGTCAAAGCATCAAATCGCACCGTGAGTAATCCTGAGAGACCATAAACAATAATAATCATTATACAGCAATATGCTTAATCGAGGAGGGGTATTCTCCGTTGAGTCCAGGTGGTTAGCTGGATAAAATCCATGGCTGTGATTGGCCGGTGCATCATGTGACCCAGTCTCTATATAAGCTGGATCACGTGTAGCACCGCCCATCAGCTCTCAGTAGTGAAGGGACAGAAAGCAGGCGGCTGAAGTGAGGGACAGTGTTAGTTTGATTTTTTGTGTGGGTGCAATACACCATCTTTGCACCCCTGACACAGAAAGATAATCATAAATCTGGCTGTTAATTCTGTGGGTGATCTACAGCGATTTCTTTTTTGTGGGTGCAGTGCAACATTGTACTTTGTACCCCTGACACACAAATATAATAGTTAATCCATCTGTTAGGTGCACGTCATATACCCATTTATTGCGTGAAGCACACCTGAACTGTATACGTGACAGGGAAATTAATATAGTTTATCTGTCTGTTAGTTCAGTGGGTGACATAAAAAAATGAGGAGAGCATCAAATAAGGGACGTGGCCGTGGTCATGGTGTTGCTGCTGCATGTGGAGCTCCTGTTGCAGGGAGAGGATGTGGTCGATCTGTGCCAGCTACATGGCCAAATGAAACACCTTCCTCAGGTGCACGTAGGCGACCGAACATTCAGCGTTATTTTGCAGGCCCGAATACCGGTGTACGAATGGTGAGGCCAGAACAAGTAGAGGCGGTAGTAGATTGGGTGGCTGACAGTGCCTCCAGTTCCTTCACATTGTCTCCCACCCGATCCCCTGCTGAAAGCACAGAGTTGGCACCTGCAACCCATGGGCATCTGTCTTTCACCTCACCGCCTTGCAAATCAGCCAAGCAGTCTGAGCCCCAAGTCATGCAGCAGTCTCTTATGCTTTTTGATGACTCTACTGGCAGGGTTTCCAAGGGCCGTCCACATAGCCCTGCTCCAGAAGTGGAAGAGATTGAGTGCACTGATGCCCAACCACTTATGTTTCAGAATGTGGACATGGGAGGACCTGGAGCTCACTGGAGCGTGATCGAAAGATGCGTGAGTACAAGCGCACGCTGGTAGACATGCTGCTGAAGGCATTCCCACCTGACAGCGGGAGCTCAGTGGAAGCACAAGGCAAAGGCAGAGGAGGAGGAAGAAGTCGCCAACGCAGCTGGGGCACCATTAACACCTCAGAAGGGAGGGTTAGCATAGCCAAAATGTGGAAAAGCTTTGTCAGCACGCCACAACAACCAGCACCACCAGCTGACATGGAACGTCTTAGCAGGAGGCAGCATTTCAGCAATATGTGGAGCAGTATGTGTGCACACGCCTACACGTACTGACTGATGGGTCTGGTCCATTCAACTTCGGGGGCCAGTGTATTGTCCGAACGTGTGTTCAGCATGGCGGGGGGGGGGGGGGTGATCACAGACAAGCGCAGCCGGCTGTCCACAGCCAATGTGGACAAGCTCACGTTCATTAAAAAGAACCAGGCATGGCTCCCACAGGACTTGTCCGTACTCTCTACAAAATAGACAAGTATACCGGCCACACCCAGCCATTGTTATACTCCAGCGCACTTTCTCTTTGTTTTCTTTTTTATATTTCCCAATGTTTTAGGGTCTTCCCAAATTTATAAAAAACAAAAAAATAAATAAAAAAAATACTAAAATAGTGTTGGCTACCTCCTCCTCTACCACCGCTTCCACCTACACCGCCACGTCCACCACCTCCTGAACAACCTACTCCACTTTGACCTCCGCCTCCTAGTTCAAGATCATTATTTTTCAATTCTATGTTATTTTAATTAATTTCCCTATCCACATTTGTTTGCAATTGTCCTGCTCTTACCCCTATTTTGCTTCCTTTTGCAGCCCTCTAGCCCAGGCATCCTCAAACTGCGGCCCTCCAGCTGTTGTAAAACTACAACTCCCACAATGCCCTGCTGTAGACTGATACCTGTAGGCTGTTCGGGCATGCTGGGAGTTGTAGTTTTGCAACAGCTGGAGGGCCGCAGTTTGAGGATGCCTGCTCTAGCCCTTTCTTTTTAGAGACATTTTAGTGCCCCAAAGTTCAGGTCCCCATTGACTTCAATGGGGTTCGGGGTCACGTTCGGGTCAAGTTCGGGTCCCGAACCTGAACTTTGCGGCGAATTTCGGCCGAACCCAGCGAGCCCGAAATTCCAGGTGTTCGCTCAACCCTAATTACTGACCAAATGCTGACCGAATGAAGGCAGATGCTCCACAGACAGGGTCAGTTTTTTGTGGGTTATTGTTCTGACGGATCAGAGGAAGGGCAAAATAATCTGTGACGTCAACACAAACTTACTGCTGACACCCTCTTCACTCTGTCCGGGGGGCTCTACTTGTATAAGCGTTTAATAGAACAGGGTTTGTAGACATCTATGTGGAATTAGCTGATGACGGTGTAAAAGGAGTGCACTTCTTCTTGGCACTAACATCGACCTGTAAGGCTGAGTTCATACTTGAGGTATTTGGTCAGTTTTGGCCCCATGACTGCCCAAATAACTGAAGAGATACGCCTGTTATCTGCATGTCATACGGACTCGCAGTATTATTTCACTACCAAAGCAGACTCCCTATGCGTGTTACTGCAAGGCACAGTGTTCTGCACCACTATAAAGGCTCTCTGCAGCCAGGAAATAGAAGTTTTTTTATGTAATTCACCACAAATTTATTTGGTTCGAACCAAATTTTTCCCCAAAATTTGGGCAAATCTGCGAATCAAATTTTTTAAAAAATTCACTCATCTCTAGTATCCATCACTGCCCTGTGCCAATTGTCCCATTTGTAGAGTATCTGTGGGGATATAAAAGGAGGTGACGTACTAGCAGGGATATAGCCACTGAGGAAGGGGAGAGAAGTCCCCGAAACGCGTCTGGCGTTATATCTCTGCTTGAAGCAAGAATCCGGATACAATTGAGACCACATAAATCATCTTTTAAATTTGGAGCGCTCCATTTTTCATCCAATGTGAGTACCTCTTACAGGAACACCGGAACCAAGTTATCAAGTCCCGCGATATCTCTGGGGAGAACACGTGACAGACACCAGTAAGCGAGGACGCCGGAAGTAACTTCGAGCGGTGCGGTGAGCTGAACAACGGGATTGCCGGGGACTTACACATACCGGTAAGCGATATTTTCCCACAGCATTGAGCACCAGAGGTTACGGAGGTTCTCAAATACCTGATAAAGGTCCAGGTCGCTATATGCGATACACTGTGGACATTGAGAAATGAACCAACGGACCTAGTGACATCATTTACCTTTATTTAAAGGGACAGTACCCTCAGCACTAATTATTTAGACGCACATTGCCTTCATCTAAAGGGACATTGTTACCAGTGATATTACAGAATTTGCTGAACACAAGATTGCAAAAGTGGAATATTAGGAATATACCTAGGTGATAGGATCTCTTATCTACCAGACTGCGCTATAAACAGAGGATCTTCCCTATACATAGGACCCTACCACCAGTGCACTGCACTTTTCATATTTTATATTTTTAGGGGCATTTTTAATGTTATTTTAACATTGTGTCATCTTTATTATATGTTGTATATTTTTGCTGCTTACACTCCATTGTTGAGCTGGCGGCCATTAAATGCTGTTTGATGTGACCCATATAGTGAGTGCGAGTCATTCTTTATCCATTTCTATTTCTCTTGACTGATTGGGTGATCAGTTTTTTGACTAGAGCACCCCTGCCACACAGAGGAGGGTGGTGAGCTATCCACGACTACTATTTCAACAGCTTTATATAAATAATTATAGGCCTATGTGCTCAACAATCATTATTGCCGGAAAGAATAAATATGTTAATATTCTCTGTTGCTCAGCACTTACATATACATTTCAAGTGCATTACTTGTAAGTACGCTCCATAAAGCTGCACTAATAAGAACCATGGCATAAAAATGATATAGCAACTGGGAGTAAATCTTGGCATGTAAAACATTCTAACTGATTTATTAACAGCCTGCAATTATTTAAGTGCAAAATGCCCATAATGGTTTTATTTTCCAATATCTTTTACTGTTATTTTTGTTTAATTAATGACATTTTAAGCAATTTGGAGAAGAAATGTGTTGCTGCTGTGCAGAATGGAGTTAATTTGTTATTTGGCATAACCAGTGCCGTAACTAGAGTGTCATGGGCCCCGGTATAAACTTTAGATTGCCCCCCCACAATTTATACAAAGAGGCGTCTATTTTTTTTTACACTAAGCCCAATGCATGGCTACACTCACCAAGTCCTAACTAATAAAATCTGGTCCTACCTCATCCAGGGTGTCGCTGGCGTTGGCATGACGTCCACTGGATCCATAACAAGGTCCCTGTGGTGATAGAGAAAAAAATTATAATCACATAAGGAAGAGATGGTGACTGCCCCTGTGAAATCACCAGTAGGGGGCACTGTGCTGGCCTGTAAAACTGAGCCAAGCCAATGTATACCAGGGTAATCTAGGACCTTTCCCCTTAGTGCTACCACACAGTACAAATGCCCACATTGTGGCCCCTCACAGTAATGAAGCCCACCTTGTGGCGCCTTCGCAATAGTTATGTCCTCCTTGTGGCCCCTCACAGCAGTTATGCCCACCTTTGTTCCTGTCACTGTAGTTATGGCCATCTTTTGTGCCCCCTCTCACAGTAGTTATGCCAATATATGTGCCCCCTCACAGTAGTTAAACCCAAATATGTGCCCCCTTACAGTAGTTATGACCAGATATGTGCCCCCTCACAGTAGTAATGCCCAGATATGTGCCCCCTCACAGTACTTATGGCCAGATATGTGTCCCCTCACAGTACTTATGGCAGATATGTGCCCCCTCACAGTGGTTATGGCCAGATATGTGCCCCCTCACAGTGGTTATAGCCAGATATGTGCCCCCTCACAGTTGTTATGCCCAGTTATGTGCCCCCTTACAGTAGTTATGCCCAGTTATGTGCCTCCCTCATAGTAGTTATGCCCAGATATTTGTCCCCTCACAGTAGCTAGGCCCATATATGTGCCCCCTCACAGTACTTATGACAGATTAGGTGCTCCCTTAAAGTAGTTATGGCAGATTTGGTAACCCCTCAGTAAAATTCCCACTTTTGTGCCCCCTCACTCTTGTTGTGCTCCCCCCTTTTGCCTCCAGTCTGCAGCTTTATAAAAAAAAAAGCAAAAAAACCCACATACTTACCTTCTTCCCTGATGACGCGCTCCCACACTCACATTGCGCTGATGGCTGTGCTGGAGGCCAATTCCTGGGCTTTTTAGCACTCCTCCCACAGCCAGCAGCACTATGTGTGGCTTGCAGGGGGAGCGCAGGAGCTCAGAAGAAAAGTGAAGCATGGAGCGGAGAGAGCTCCCTGCTTCACTCTGGAGACGACAGCCCGGCAGTGACAAGAACTGCCGGATGAGTATGCATGCCCCCCACCATCACCCACTTGCCTCTGCGCCCCCTCTTGTCTGTGTGCCTGGGGCGCATAATATACATGTTTGAAGAGCGCTCTGATGGGGCCCGACATTGTCACTGTACTTCATGCCGGGCCCTGTCAGAGCGCTCCCATTACTCCGGGCCCGGTAGCAGTCGCATCCTCTTCGACCGCGATCGTCACACCCCTGGCCATAACATACACCAGATGAAGCAGAGAATAACTTAAAGGGGTTGTCTCATCAATACTTCCCCTGTTCATGTAATTTGAAGCCAGAATGGAGAGCAACTCTGTGGGAGCGACTTTTCCTCTGGTGGACTCAAGCCCCTCATGCTACAGGGGGTGGAGAGGGGCAGGCTTCTGCTCACCAAAAGCTGTAGAAAGCTGCGTACACAGTATATCCAGGTAATAGCTTGGCCTCCCTTTTGGAAACAGGAAAACATTCCCCCATTTTTCTTTGGCTGGCTAGTTATCAGCGGATAGCTTGATGGTAAGGACATGCTTGTCATTACGAAAGCAAGCAAGCATTCAGCTTACCATTCTGGGCAGTGTGCCAAAGGAAAGAGTTCTTTCAGCTCCACCCAACTGAGATGATTAATTATGTCCGGTGTCATCACCAATAGCCTCCTACTTCTCCTTCTCCTCCTCACAGCTTCCAGACAGCCAGCAGGATGTGGAAGCTGTTCTTCTTCTGCTTTCCCTTGTTGTATCAGTGTGAGCATCTGCTCTAACATAAATATAATGGGTATGACCATCTTTGTTGCCATAGTTGTAACTACTGACAAATCTGGTGGCCTATTCAAAGAGCCTGAGTATGTGACAGATATATGTATATATACAACATATGCTCCCTGCTGATGTGGTCTTGTGTATGATAAATAATCCATAGCTTTACACCGCTTGTACAGATGCTCTAGCATATGCAATGTGGAATTCCAATGAGTTGGAGAGTGTAACTGCAGAATGTTCTGTCACGGGAAGTCCAGGAGGAAGTTCCTTGACACATAAGAATGATTGAAATAAGAGGACAGTCTTCTGGACATGGCCTTAACCCTCTACAAGCCTGTGTACTTTTATTTTTATTTTTTAAGTTGCACAACTAAATTGATCACATCAGGGGCGTAGCTAGCAGAGACTGGGCCCCACAGCAAATTTTTGTATGCCCCCCCCCCCCACGTTTCACAACTCCCTCCTCCTCTGTAAACTCCACTCCTTTGGCTAGTCATGATCTAGACCAGACCAGGCTGCCACGCCATCCTTTTCATATATATATATATATATATATATACATATACATATACATATACATATACACACATACACACTGTCTGTCATGTAGTGTTATTGTACATGGCAGCCTCCCCTTTATGCCCGCTGTTTCCGCCATGTACTAGTGCTTATTATGGAACATATAAGCGCACACCCTCTGCATATACACTCACCTAAAGAATTATAGGAACACCTGTTTCTATTTCTCATTAATGCAATTATCTAGATCTACCAATCACATGGCAGTTGCTTCAATGCATTTAGTGGGGTGGTCCTGGTCAAGACAATCTCCTGAACTCCAAACTGAATGTCAGAATGGGAAAGAAAGGTGATTTAAGCAATTTTGAGCGTGGCATGGTTGTTGGTGCCAGACGGGCTGGTCTGAGTATTTCGCAATCTGCTCAGTTACTGGGATTTTCACGCACAATCATTTCTAGGGTTTACAAAGAATGGTGTGAAAAGGGAAAAACATCCAGTATGCGGCAGTCCTGTGGGAGAAAGATGCCTTGTGGATGCTAGAGGTCAGAGGAGAATGGGCCGACTGATTCAAGCTGATAGAAGAGCAACGTGACTGAAATAACCACTCGTTACAGACCGAGGTATGCAGCAAAGCATTGTGAAGCCACAACACACACAACCTTGAGGCGGTGGGCTACAACAGCAGAAGACCCCACCGGGTACCACTCATCTCCACTACAAATAGGAAAAGAGGCTACAATTTGCACGAGCTCACCAAAATTGGACTGTTGAAGACTGGAAAAATGTTGCCTGGTCTGATGAGTCTCGATTTCTGTTGAGACATTCAAATGGTCGAGTCTGAATTTGGCATAAACAGAATGAGAACATGTATCCATCATGCCTTGTTACCACTGTGCAGGCTGGTGGTGGTGGTGTAATGGTGTGGGGGGATGTTTTCTGGGCACACTTTAGGCCCCTTAGTGCCAATTGGGCATCGTTTAAATGCCACGGGCTACCTGAGCAATTGTTTCTGACCATGTCCATCCTTCATGACCACCATGTACCCATCCTCTGATGGCTACTTCCAGCAGGATAATGCACCATGTCACAAAGCTCGAATCATTTCAAATGTGTTTCTTGAACATGGACAATGAGTTCACTGTACTAAAATGGCCCCCACAGTCACCAGATCTCAACCCAATAGAGCATCTTTTGGATGTGGTGGAACGGGAGCTTCGTGCCCTTGATGTGCATCCCTCAAATCTCCATCAACTGCAAGATGCTATCCTATCAATATGGGCCAACATCACTAAATCAGCACCTTGTTGAATCAATTCCATGTAGAATTAAGGCAGTTCTGAAGGCAAAAGGGGGTCCAACACCATATTAGTATGGTGTTCCTAATAATTCTTTAGGTGAGTGTATAAGAGTAACAAAATAAGCAGTAGTTGATGGCAGAACAGCAAGCAGGGGGGCAAAGACAGGGGCCTGGGGGTGCAGACAAGGGCTGGGGGGCACAGGTCGGGGCCAGGGGGGAGCATATAAGGGCCAGGTGCTGCACTGAAATGGCCAGGGTTGCGTACACAGGAGCCAAGGGGGCACAGGTAAGGGCCAGGGAGGTGCACACAGGGGCCAGGGGTGCATACAAAGGTCCAAGGGTGCACAGATAAGGGCCAGGGGCGCAGACAAGGGCCAGGTTGGGGCAAAGATATGGGCCAGGGGGCACAGACAAGGGTCAGGGAGGAGGGCACAGATAAGGGCCATGTGCTCAGGGGTGCAGACAGGGGCCAGGGGAGGCGCAGACAGAGGCCAGGGGGCACAGGCCAGGGCCAGGGGGGTGCAGATATGGGCCAGGGGCTGCACTGAAAGGGCCAGGGTGGTGCACACAGAAGCCAAGGGTGGCACAGACAAAATGTCCAGGGAGGCGCAAACAGGGCCAGGGGAAAACAGGCCAGGACGGGCACAGACAAGGCCCAGAGGGGAGCAGCCAGGCAGGGATGTGCTGAAAGAGCCAGGGGTGCAGACAGAGGCAAGGGAGGCACAGACAGTGGCCAGGAGGGCACAGGCCAGGGCCAGGGGGGTGCAGATTAGAGCCAGGGGGTGCAGATAAGAGCCAGGGGCTGCGCTGAAAGGGCCAGGGTGGCGCACACAGGGGCCAAGGGGGCACAGACAAGAGCCAGGGAGGCACACCACAGAGGCCAGTGGCGCAAAAAAAGGCCAGGTGGGGGCACAGATAAGGGCCAGGGGTGCAGACAAGGGTCAGGGAGGGGGCACAGATAAGGGCCAGGGTGGCGCACACAGGGGCCAGGGAGGTGCAGAGAGAGGCCAAGGGGGGCACAGGCCAGGGCTGGGGGTGCAGACAAGGGCCAGGGACTGGCACAGATAAGGGGCAGGGCCCAGGGGTGCAGACAGAGGGCCAGGGAGGCGCAGTCCAGTGGCCAGGGGATCCACAGAAAGGGCCAGGGTGGTGCACACAGGGGCCAAGGGGGCATAGACAAGGGCCAGGGAGGCACAGAACAGGGGCCAGGTGGCACAGACAAAGGCTGGGAGGGCATTAATAAGCGCCAGGGCCCAGGGGAGGAGAAAGGGGCCAGGGAGGCACAGACAGGGGCCAGGAGCGCATAAAAAAGTGGCGGGGGCATAATAACTGCCAGGAAACAGGGGAGCAGAAAGGGGCCAGGAAGGCACAGACAGTGGCCTGGGGGCCTCAGGCCAGGACGGGCACAGACAAGGCCCAGAGGGGCGCAGCCGCCAGATTAGGGTCAGGCCAAGGATTGTGCTGAAAGAGCCAGGAGGGGTAAGGGGGGCACACAGGCAGCGGGCACAGACACAACCTAAAAAGTATATATAGTGAGAGTTGCAGAGCTGGGTGGCACTGACACGTGTATTTTTGATTCCGCACTAGGCCTGTCACAGCCGCGTCAAAATAGAAACAGTAACGGTGGTGCTCAGCATAAAAAAAAGTATCAATGAAGTTCAACAGTAGAAATAAATGAAGGCGGCACTCACCACTGTAGAAAAAATGCATCACTTTATTCTTCCATGAGTTAAAAAGGCAGGGTTGGAGCATACATGCAGTAAATCACAGCAGGTGTAGCAGCTACAGCTGGTTTCACGCTGGACTAGACGCTTCATCTGGCCACTGACTGACAGTGCCAGATGAAGCGCTAGTCCAACGCGAAACTGCAGTCGCTACTACACCTGCTTTTGATTTACTGCATGTATGCTCCAACCCTGCTTTTTAACTCATGGAAGAATATAGTGAGTGCATTTTTCTACAGTAGTGAGTGACGCCTTCTTTTCTTTCTACTGTTGAACATACCTGAAAAGCCCAGTCACAGTGACTGATGTGCACTGCGCTGCTGTGCCGCTGCCGTGCCTGCCGCACTGTTTCTCCTGCCTGCTGCTCCCTCCTCCTCCTCAGGTCAGGTCTGAACTTGGTAGGCATGCCTAATTAGACCAGTGCGATGCCGGCTTGTACCGGCTTGCACTGTCTGACAGTAAGATGCACGGAAGGGGGGGGGGGTGTTACCGCAGCTGTATGTGAAGATGTGAAGGGCCCGCCTCTTTAACGTGAAGGGGCCGCCCGAGCGCCGCCCGCTGTATTAAATAATTTTACTATCTGAGACTGACTGATATGCTGCTGGGAGCCGGGCCCCTTGTCACCCGGGCCCTGAAGCAGCCGCTTCCCCTGCTTCCCCCGGGTAGTTACGCCACTGGATCACCATGCTCCGTGCAGGGAGCATGTGTTATTTCCCCCAAAATGGCGGGTGGGATTGTTTCTCTGCTTGATGCAACTGATCATCTATGTGCATACTCTCGCACAGGCCTATCAGCTCCAACACCACATGGCAACGCTTCATTTTACACATATGATAGGAGGAAAGAAGTTAAGTGGGAACTAAGCTCTGCACCACTTCAGTTGGGGACAGGAGGATGTTCATGCCAGAGGATGTGGTGGAGACTGATAATTGCCTGGTATGTGAACCAGACCAACACAAATCTGAAGGGAACAATAGGATCTGGCCTTCTTGCTGTGGTGCTGCCTTTCCGCTGCTTAAAAAAAAAAAAAATTGATACGGTGGGCCATGAAGGACATGTACTGTCCCTGTCTATAACATCTGCTCCAGGTGTACACCATGGCATTCACCTTGTTGCCGAAGTGAGATTTGCAAGAAGAGGCCCAAGTTCTCCACTACATGTGAGGTACAAGGTAGTATGGATTTTTGAGAAATATTACTGGCTAGGAAGCTTTCAGCGAGGCTGAGCACACACTATCAGCTCCCTAAAGGCAGCAGAATGCATTAAGTGGTAGGCAGCGACTACACGTGGACAATGTTCAGCATGTGGATATGGCTTGCTGCCGAAAAAGAGACTGGGATAAGAATTATGCTATTGTTGCGCTAGAGACAGTTTTAGGAAAGACTTTATTGTGCTGAAAAAAAGATTACAAGTTCAGGAAAGATCATTCAAGGTGTAGGGAAAGGATTGGGAGGCATTATCTACACTAAAAAAGGAGAACAGGATCCAATAGGGGGAGGTGTACAGCTGGGCAATAGGAGCGATTCTATTACACCTTGGTGCACTGACTGGGGATCCAAATTGCTGTTATACTGCTGCTTTTTAGGATTGCACTATATGATAGCTCAGTAATGCCAGGCAAACCTTGCTTGTTATTGGGGTACACGTTCTGTGTGATACAGCCATTGACGTGGTGTATTAATAGGAACTATACATACGTCTTATTAGCCATTTGCAGGGAGACGTACATTGTTTTAGAGACATTTTTTGTGGTGTATTAAAAAAAAAAAGTAAGTTCTTAGCCGTTTTGCGCTAAACTTACATTGTTCTACTGCCATTTCTGGGGGTGTATTAATTTACTTTTAATTTAATTTAATTCTTTTTTTTTGCAGTATGTCAGACAGACAAGTGACAGGCCCCTCAAAGGAATGGGGCAGGGGCCCAAATGTTTCTGGCGCAGGCACAAGTAGCAGCAGAAGAAGGAGGGGAGTGGCAGCAGGAGTTGCAGCGAGAGGCCTGAGCTCGTAGTGTCTTCTAGCAGTCACTTCTTGACCAGCAACCCAGTGGCACTTGAGTGGTTGACTCGTCTTCTATTTTCGGTCTCAAGTGACATCAGATACCCCAGCCAAGAGTCGGTGGTTCTTCTTGACATTGACCGAGTAGTTGGTAGTGTTGATCACGAATATTCGAATTGCAAATTTTAATCGCGAATATCGGCACTTTGAGAATTTGCAAATATTAGAATATCGGCAAAATATATTCGTAATCACGAATATTCGATTTTTTATATAATACCAGTTTCATGCGAATTTTCCAGGCGAATTTTCGCATTTAAGAAAATAATAGCCTGGAGATCATGAATTTGCGAATTCTCGAATATATGGCGAATATTCACCAAATATTCGCGAAATATTGCGAATTCGAATATTGCCCCTGCCGCTCATCACTACTAGTTGGCATGGCCCGATAACTGCCCAAATAAGTTAACTGTGAAGTGATTCTAAGAGTGACGCCTGTCATCTGCGTAATAGAAAATGTAAGCTGCAGCAGCGTCTCCAAACACAGAGCTTCTTTATTCAAACTTCCATGGTACGATGTACAAAAGTGGCAACGTTTCGGCTACTTTTGTACATCGTACCATGGAAGTTTGAATAAAGAAGCTCTGTGTTTGGAGATGCTGCTGCAGCTTACATTTTCTATTGCTTTCATCTTGACCGCCTTGGATCTGGGGTCTTTTGGCTCGGCTGCTGCATTCCTACAATCTAAAAGTCCGGTAAACCTGCTTCTGTGTGCTGCTCTTATCTCCTTTTTTCTTCGCCTGTCATCTGCGTGTCATACTGACTCACAGTATTGTTTTTCACTACCACAGAAGACTCCCTATGCGTGTTAGGCCTCATGCCCACAACCATTTTTCGGGTCCGCATCCGAGCCGCAGTTTTTGCGGCTCAGGTGCGGACCCATTCACTTTAATGGGGCCGCAAAAGATGCGGACAGCACTCCGTGTGCTGTCCGCATCTGTTGTTCCGTTCCGAGGCCCGCCCATAAAAATATAGCATGTCCTATTCTTGTCCGTTTTGTGGACAAGAATAGGCATGTCTACAATGGACCGCAAAAAATGGCACGGTCGTGTGCATGTAGTGTTCTACAACCACTATAAAGGCTCTCAGCAGCCAGGAAATAGCATTTTTTTTAAAGTGATTTGTCACCAAAAAAATTTGATCAAATTGAATCTTTTTAGAAAATTCGCTCATCTCTACTGCAGATTTTGCACACAGCAATTCTTTCGTCTTCTGGCCCTGTGGAGAAAAACTGTCAGACAGGAGATGCTCACACACTCTTCAGCCGGGCATGGCTTAGGTCTGGCATGTTTTTAGCCTGTGTCCAAAGTATCAGTGGCATCACCAGTTCCCGAGCTGACCATAGTAGAAGCAGGCCTGGACTTGGCAGCTTTTTGGGAGGTTCTGTCCATACGTTGCCTCTTTATTGCTCTTGTTGCTGCCACGTTCCTTCTCTGATGTTACCGCTAGAGATGAGCAAATCTAAGTTGACAAAGTGGAATTTGATACGAATTTCAGGAAAAATTTTATTCGCACTGAATCCGAATTTCCTCACGCTTTGTGGTAACAAATCGAATTTTTTCCTAAAATGGATGCTGCACGTGTGAGGACATGGAGAAAGGAACTCTGGGAACGAGGGATCACCCACAATGCCATGCATGCAGCCAATCAGCAGCCAGCCAGCCCTGTGATGTCACAGCCCTATAAATAGCCTCAGCCATCTTGGATTCTTCCATTTTCCAGTGTACTTAGTGCAGGGAGAGACATCAGCAGGCACTAGGGACAGTGGTAGAAAAGACTTTAAAACTTGTATTTTGCTGTATAAAAGTTCAGGGAAAGGATAGGGAGGAATCATTCCACAGTATTGAAGCAGAACAGGGTTCAGTAGGGGAGTTTACAGTCTGGGTAATAGGAACAATCCAAATTGCCATTATACAGCTCTGTAATGCCAGCAAACTGTTCTTGTTAGTGGGGTGCAAGTGCTGTTTGATACAGCCATTAAATAGGGTTTATTACAAGGAAATATTTCTACGTCATATTTGCCCTTGTGCGGTTGCAGTTATATGTTCTTAAAAGCCTTTTTTGGCTTGTATTAGTGGGAAAAAATGGCTTATTAGCCGTTGTGTGGTAAAGTGAGAAAAATTACAGCCCTTTTTGGCGTGTATTAGTGGCACAAAAATATTAATTATTTGCCTTTTAGCGTGCATTATATTATAGCCTTTTTGGCATGTATTAGTGGCAAAAAAAATATATTTTTTCCGTTCAGCGGTGCAGTTATATGTTCTAAAGCCTTTTTTGCGTGTATTAGAGGCACCCAAAAAGTAATTGCTGTTGTGAGTAAAGTGAAAAAATTACAGCCCTTTTTGGCGTGTATTAATGGTTAAAAAATTATATGTCATCGGCGGTGCAGTTAATATGTTCTAAAGCCTTTTTTGCCATGTATAAGTGGAAAAAAATAAGGGCCTATTTGCCATTCAGCGGTGCAGTTATATGTTCTAAAGCCCTTTTTGGCGTGTATTAGTGGATAAAAAGGGGCTTATTATCCGTTGTGTGGTGACGTGAGAAAATTACAGACTTTTTTTGTGTGTTTTAATTTCTTTTTTATTTATTTATTTGATCTAACCAGTTTGTCAGACAGAGAAGTGCCAGGACCAGCACAGGGGAAGGGCAGAGGCCTGGAATCGGTTTCTGGCAGCACAGTAAGGGGGGGTGGCAGCAGGAGTCGCAGTGAGAGTCCTGAGCTCCGTGGTCATCTAGCAGTCGTGTCTTGACCAGCAACCCAGTGGTTCTTGAATAGTTGACACGGTCATCCGCTTTGCCCCAAGTGACATTAGACACATCCAGCCAAGAGTAGGGTGGGTTCGTCAGACACAACCCTAAGTTTGCATGGCCCAGGAGCAGGCCCTGTGCCTCGCCTGTCCTCAACCTGCAATCTGTTCTTTTCCACTATATAGCGAGGATGAGCTACTAATGGACAGTCAGCAGCTACTTGTCGGCAAGATGTGTAGGAGACATCTGCTGCTTCCTGCGGCAGGCGGGCAAGTAGTGATGAGTAGAGTGGCGTGGTAGCTGGGTATTGCGAGCGGTGAGGCTCCTGACCAGATACTGATGAGGAGGACATCAGTGATCGTTTGCAGACAGTGCTAGATGATGATGATGAGCTGATCGCACTTGGTAGCCTGGGTGAATTAGGGGCTTCATCATCATCGGGGAGAAGAGGGTGGCAGGTTGGTCCTGAGGCAGCGGTGGAGCCAGCAAGGACGGGATTCAGCAGGGTGGCAGCGGTGGGAGTCAGGGAGCCAAACGTGCACGGGGTAGACTACCTGCTTCGCAGGAGCCTATATGCCCGGAAAAGTAGTTGTGCAGGGGTTCACAGTAGCAGTGAGTCAGTGCGGAGTGTTGGTGGTTAGTGATGGACGAACATCTGCCGGGATGGTTCGCGAATGTTCGCGAACCGCAAGTTCGCGGCGAGTCCCATTCATTCATTAATAATTTAACTATGAGGGTCCATTCACGCGTCAGCAAAACACGGACACCGGCAATGTGCTTTCCGCAATTTCTGGACCGCACATCGCTGGCACTATAATAGAAAATGTCTAATCTTGTCTGAAATTGCGGACAAGAATAGGACATGTTCTATTTTTTTGCGGAAACGGATGCAAAAGTGTGGATCCGCAAATGCGGATGCGGATCCGCAAATGCAGATGCGGACAGAACATACCGGCCCCTTTGAACATAAATGGGTCTGCGGACCCATTTTGCGGAGGTGTGAATGGAAAAGATATCCCTCAAAATGAAAATAAATGTAATTATTAAAGTTAAAGGGGTTCTGCACTTTGTTTTAACTGATGATCTATCCTCTGGATAGATCATCAGCATCTGATCGGCGGGGGTCCGACACCCAGGACCCCCGCTGATCAGCTGTTTGAGAAGGCAGCGGCGCGGCCTTCTCACTGTTTACCGCTGGCCCAGTGACATCACGACTAGTATCAACTAGTGTGGGCGGGGCTAAGCTCCATTCAAGTGAAAAGAGCTTAGCCCCGCCCACGCTAGTTGATACTAGTCGTGACGTCACTGGGCCAGCGGTAAACAGCGAGAAGGCCGTGGCGCTGCTTAAGCGCCACTGCCTTCTCAACAGCTGATCGGCGGGTGTCCCGGGTGTCAGACCCCGCCGATCAGATGCTGATGATCTATCCAGAGGATAGATCATCAGTTAAAACAAAGTGCAGAACCCCTTTAACTTTAATAATTTAATTTATTTTCATTTTGGGGATATCTTTTCCATTCACATGTCCGCAAAATGGGTCCGCATCCGTTCCGCAATTTAGATCATCAGTTAAAACAAAGTGCAGAACCCCTTTAAGCAAAAAGCATAGATGTGGTAGGCTATAACAAGTGCTTGGCGGCACCAAATCAGAAACCATATGTTCTACCACAATCCGGGGGGTTCCAGTGCACTTCCATGAATCCTGGAGGGAAAGCAAAAACCATCTATCCCTATGCTAGATGATGATGTGGTATTGAAGGACAGGGTGGGCAAAGAACTGTCCCTGATATTGCCCGACAGGGGGGTGCTATTCTGACCCTGATAGCCTAACCACAGACCACCCGCCCTGATAAGAGCAACCCCGTCCGGAACCTTACATTTATATAAAAATGGCCCTAGTAAGCCCCTAGCCCCCTAGGCCCCTGACTTCCAGGTGATCACTATATAGATCTATGTGTTTTTGACTCATTATAAAAGTATAAGTATATTGCACACCTCTGTGTATCACACATATAGATAGCACACCTATACTAGTCCTTAAAATTACTTTTGTGGCCCTATTAGCTAGCGTTTGGTGTCCCTAACAGCCTGTCCCTGCTCCACACAGCAACCTCTCTCTACACTGGCAAAACACTGGAATGTAAAATGGCGGCCAGATCAGGTTTATTTATAAGGTAGGGGGTATGTCCATGTGCTGAAATGTCTCAATTGGCTGTCCTGTACCACCTGATGGATGTGTCCATTGGTCAAAGTTCTTCACAATGTAAAAGAATATTGGCGGGCGCAAATTTCTCCATATGTTCGCATGTTCGGCGAATCGCAAACACGTAAAGTTTCGCCGCAAAACGACCACCGGGCGAACCGCAAGGCCATCTCTATTGGTGGTAAAGTCACCTACTCAGCGGTGTGGCAGTTTTTTGTTAAGCCGCCGGAGGAGGTGAACATGGCTATATGTAGAATCTGTGGGCAGAAGGTAAAGAGTGGCCAGGGTACGACCCTGTGTCAACATATGCAGCGTCACCATAAAGTGGCCTGGGAGAACCGTGGCTCTGATGTGGTGGTCCAGCCTGCCGCAGCAACTCTACATCACCCAGTGGCACGCACCTGATTTCAGGTAGTCAAGGCTCCACCACCTCAGCCTAAGGGAGCTGTCTGTCCTTCCCATCGTCTGCTGGTCTTGATGCTTCTGCTCATCCTCCTACTCCTCATCAGTCATTCTGTCAGCAATCGATCACCGAAGCGATTGTCAAGAGACATCAGTATGCGTGCACTCATCCAACAGCGCAGAAGCTGAATGTGCTCCTGGCTAAGTTGCTGGTGTTGCAGTCCCTCCCTTTCCAAGTGGTGGACTCTGCTACACCTTTCAGAGAACTGATGGCTTGTGCCGAGCTGAGGTGAAGAGTCCCAAGCCATCATTTCTTTGCCAAAAAGGCAGTACCAGCCCTGCACACGTATGCAGAACAGAAGGTGGGCCAGTCCTTGAGCCTGTCAGTGTCTGCCAAAGTGCACGGCAGCGCCGACACGTGGAGCTATAACTACGGTCCGGGACAATACATGTCCTTTATGACCCACTGGGTGAATGTGGTTCCTGCATAGCCACACCAGCAACTTGGCCAGGTGACACCTTCACGTTCTCATGCCGTTGGTCCTGCGACAATGTCTGCATCTGCCTCCTCATTCTCCACTGTGTCCTCAGCCTCCACTGCAAGGACAATTCACAGTGCCCCTCCAGCATACCACATGTGCAGGGTACGGAGTTGTCATGCTGTTCTGCACCTCATTGGCGTGGCGAATGAAGTCACACAGGGGAGGAACTACTCAGTGTCCTTCATCAAGAAATCAAATTCTGGCTTTCTCTGCGACAACTCAAAATCGGAACCATGGTGACCAACCATGGGAAGAACATGGTGTTCGCACTGCGTCAAGGACGGCTGAGCCATGCGCCCTGCATGGCACACGTGTTTAATCTGGCTGTCAAGTGGTTCCTGAAGTCTGGACCCTGCCACCCCACATTGAAGATCCACTGGACTACTGGGCAGCCAAACTGGATTTGTTGCTGCAACTGGCAGAGTTTGTCCTAGAAAAGCTGTCCTGCCCGGCCAGTAGTGTGGCATCAGAGCGGGTGTTTAGTGTGGCGGGGGCCATAGTTATTAGAGATGAGCGAATCGAAGCTGACAAAGTCGGATTCATTCCGAATTTCAGGAAATATTCGATTCTGAACTAATGAGAATTTCCTTGCGCTTCGTGGTAACTAATCGCAATTTTTCCTAACATGGCGGCTAGCCGGCTTCAGTTGCAGCTAAAATGGCGGCTACACGTGTGATGCAAGGAACTCTGGGAAGGCGTGATGACCCATAATGCCATGCATGCAGCCAATCAGCAGCCAGCCAGCCCGGTGATGTCACAGCCCTATAAATAGGGCGCCCATCTTAGAGTCTGCCATTCACTATCGTACTTTCTTCAGGGACAGACGTGTATGCAGGCGCTAGGGAGAGTGAAAGAAAAACTAATTGTTAAAGCGATTTACTAGTGCAGGGAAAAGATAGTGAGATAATTCATTTCACAGGCAGGGAGAGACATCTGCAGATGCTAGGGAGAGTCATAGGAAAATCTTCATTGTTAAAAAAAAAAGCGATTAACAAGTGCAGGGGATCCAGAAAGTCTCATAATATAGCTCTGTCATTCCAGCAATTAGTTATTGGGGTGCAAGTGCTATGTTGAAAAGCTTTTAGTGGCTTTTATCTGTGGATAAAGATAAATATATACGCAGGTCACTTTTGTTGTTATTTGTGCTAAAAGCATTTATTGCCATATTTCTAGAGAAAAATAGACTAAGTTCATATTTGCTGTTATTTACGCTAAAAGCGTTTCTTGTCATATTTCACCACAATACGAGAAAAATACAAATATATTTGGTGCTTTTAGGGGTGTTTTAATTTGCTTTTAATTTATTTAGTTCAGCTAAAAGTATGTCAGACAGAGAAGTGCCAGACCCTGCACAGGGGAGTATCAGAGGAGTAAATGATTCTGGCGCAGGCACAGGTCACAGCAGAGTAAGGGGGCATAGCAGCAGGGGTTTCTTCCCGAGGCCTCAGGTCCACATGTCAGCTAGCGGCCGTGTCTTGACCAGCAACCCAGCGGTACTTGATTGGTTGACTGGATCTTCAACTTTGTTGCAAGTGACAGCAGCACCAGCAGCCTGAGTCTAGAGTCGCTGATGAGCAGCTTTCTTAACCTGCATAGTGAAGAAACTACCAGCAGCAGCAGCAGAAAGACCTGGAGCAGGACCTAAACCAGCAGTTAGTGGCATACTTTGACAGCACCCTGCCAGCCATCATAGAAGATCCGCTGGACTACTGGGCAGCCAAACTGGATTAGTGTCCGCAACTGGCCGAGTTTGCCCTGGAAAAGCTGTCCTGCCCGGCCAGCAGGGCCGGTGCAAGGATTTTTGCCGCCCTAGGCAAGATAAAAATTGCCGCCCCTTCTTATCAGATAATCTGCCCATATCATGACATCACATATGTTCCACCCCTTTCTCAGCTTTTAAATAAAAAGAACTGCTATGTTTCCCTTATGGTTAATCCAGCTTCTTGTAGCTGTCTTTTTTTGCGGAACGGAATTGCGGACCCATACATTTCTATGGGGCCGCATGACGTGCGGCCCCGATCCGGAATTGCGGATCCGCAATTCCGATCCGGAAAAAAATAGAACATGTCCTATTCTTGTCTGCAATAGCAGACAAGAATAGGCATATTCTGTTAGTGCCGGCAATGTGCGGTCCGCAAAATGCGGAACGCACATTGCTGCTGTCCGTGTTTTGCGGATCCGTGGATCCGCAAAACACACATGGATGTGTGAATGGACCCTAAATGTGAGGTAAATTAGTTTCCAATGTAGTATTAATAACTAAACAATTACATAATAAGCATATTGCATTGTCTACTTACCACCAGGACAATAAGATGATCTGTTCTCTGGCTGCAGTCTGGCTCTTGGTCTGGCTCTGGGGACTTCCTTGTCACTCTCTTCTCCCCCACTCCCTCCCTTGTCACTCTCATTATTCCACCCCGGCACCGCCCTCCCTTGTCACTCTCATTATTCCACCCCCCCTCCTTTGTCACTCTCATTATTCCACCCCCCCTCCCTTGTCACTCTCATTATTCCCCCCTCCCCCCTCCCTTGTCACTCTCATTATTCCCCCCTCCCCCCTTGTCACTCTCATTATTCCCCCCTCCCCCCTCCCTTGTCACTCTCATTATTCCCCCCCTCCCCCCTCCCTTGTCACTCTCATTATTCTCCCCCCTTGTCAATCTCATTATTCCCCCCCCTCCCTTGTCAATCTCATTATACCCCCCCCCCCTTGTCACTCTCATTATACCCCCCTCCCTTGTCACTCATTATTCCACCCCGGCACCCCCCTCCCTTGCCACTCTCATTATTCCACCCCGGCACCCCCCCTCCCTTGTCACTGTCATTATTCCACCCCGACACCCCCTCCCTTGTCACTCTCATTATTCCCCCCTCCCCCCTCCCTTGTCACTCTCATTATTCCCCCACCTTGTCAATCTCATTATTCCCCCCCCTCCCTTGTCAATCTCATTATACCCCCCCTCCCTTGTCAATCTCATTATACCCCCCTCCCTTGTCACTCTCATTATACCCCCCCCTCCCTTGTCACTCTCATTATTCCACCCCTCCCCCCTCCCTTGTCACTCTCATTATTCCCCCCTCCCCCCTCCCTTGTCACTCTCATTATTCCCCCCCCCTTGTCAATCTCATTATTCCCCCCCTCCCTTGTCACTCTCATTATACCCCCCCTCCCTTGTCACTCTCATTATTCCACCCCGGCACCCCCCTCCCTTGTCAATGTCATTATTCCCCCCCTCCCTTGTCAATCTCATTATTCCCCCCCTCCCTTGTCAATCTCATTATACCCCCCTTCCCTTGTCACTCTCATTATACCCCCCCCCTCCCTTGTCACTCTCATTATTCCACCCCAGCACCCCCCTCCCTTGTCACTCTCATTATTCCACCCCGGCACCCCCCTCCCTTGTCAATGTCATTATCCCCCCCCCCTCCTTGTCAATGTCATTATTCCCCCCCTCCCTTGTCAATGTCATTATTCCCCCCCTCCCTTGTCAATGTCATTATTCCCCCCCTTCCTTGTCAATCTCATTATTCCCCCCTCCCTTGTCAATCTCATTATACCCCCCTTCCCTTGTCACTCTCATTATACCCCCCCCTCCCTTGTCACTCTCATTATTCCACCCCAGCACCCCCCTCCCTTGTCACTCTCATTATTCCACCCCGGCACCCCCCTCCCTTGTCAATGTCATTATCCCCCCCCCCCCCTCCCTTGTCAATGTCATTATTCCCCCCTCCCTTGTCAATGTCATTATTCCCCCCCTCCCTTGTCAATGTCATTATTCCCCCCCCTCCCTTGTCAATCTCATTATTCCCCACACACACCTCTAATGTAGCGTGGCCGAGCTCTGTTCGGTCCGCAGTACAAGAGCATTTGTTTCCTGTACCTGGCTGGACTGACAGGAAGTGCACACTAAGTGAGCACTTCCTGTCAGTACGGCCGGGTACAGGAAACAAAAGCTCCTACCGCGTACCGAACAGAGCTTGGCCACACTACATTAACAAAAGCACAGAGCTGACACACAGCAGGCGCAGGCTGCGCAGCAATGAGCCGGCGCCGGAGATTCAGGAGGCGCAGCATGAGGGGCGCCGCCGGCCGAACTTATATAACCAATTTTTATTTATTTTTTACACCGCAACGGGCGCCCCCTGCTAAATGGCGCCCTAGGCGACTGCCTAAGTCGCCTTACTGGTGGCGCCGGCCCTGCCGGCCAGTAGTGTGGCATCAGAGCGAGTGTTTAGTGCGGCGAGGGCCATTGTTACCCCAAGAAGAACTCGCCTGTCCATCCAAAATGTGTGGAGACTTACTTTTGTCAAGATGAATCAGGCGTGGATCAGCCAGTATTTCCACCAATGCCTGATGCATCAGATTAGATCATACATCTCCACACTATGTCACCGTGCCATTCTGTGGTATCATGCTGCTGCTGTTGCTGCCATGTCCACACTATGTCACCATGCCACTCCGTGGCCTCCTGATGCTGCCATGTCCATACTATGTCACTTTTCCACTCTGTGGTATCATGCTGCTGTTGCTGCCATCTCCACACTATGTCACCTTGGCACTCTGTGGCCTCCTGATGCATCCATGTCCACACTATGTCACCATGCCACTTTGTGGTATCATGCTGCTACTGCTGTTGCTGCCATCTCCGCACTATGTCACCTTGCCAATCTGTGGCCTCCTGATGCCGCCATCTCCACACTATGTCACTGTGCCACTCTGTGGTCTAATCATACTGCTGCTGTCGCCTCCACACGTTGCCATTGTGCCACTCAGTGGCCTCCTGATGCTGCCGTCACCTCAAGACCCTGTTATTGTGCCACTTGGTGGTCTCCTCATGCTGCTTCCATCTCACCACTATGTCATAGGGCCACCAAGTGGACTTCTCATGCTGTTACCACCCTCCCCACTCTATGACGGGGTCGCTATTGTCCTTGTTTGGCCTTCTTGAAATCACCATTTATTTACCTTTCTTCTGATCGGTCAGAAGGAAGGAAAAATGAGACGCACAATGCATCCTGTCTGTGTGCTTATTTTAGAATGGTCAAACAGGGGGTAGTTGAGTACTAAAACAAGCGGTCGTCTCATTCACTATTGAAAAATCCCAGATGCTTGTGCAACCCAGCAGGGTTATTTTTAGGATTAATAGTGATGCTAGTATATTGAAATGGTATATTAAAGTTGGTATATTAAAAATGGTATATAAAAAATGCCCCCGTGGGAACAAAATACATTTTTCAATCAAGGTATTCTTTTTGAAAAAGATTTTTTTTAAATGCAATTTTCGAATGGAAATTTTCAAGTAAAAAAACTCACTTCACCCAGGAGGGGCAGGGTGGGATAAAGCACATAACACCCACTCTGCTTCCTCCTGCGCCTGGGTCGCCTAAAATATCATCTGGAAATAAACGGCAGTCACAGCTGGAACGTCTGGTAAATTTCCTCTTTATTAGCACAGGGTAGGGTGAAGGTAAAGGTAGGCTCAACGCGATGAAGGGGATCCTTGGTGACCATTTTTAATATACCATCTTTAATATACCATTTCAATATACTAGCATCACTATTAATCCTAAAAATAACCCTGCTGGGTTGCACAAGCATCTGGGATTTTTCAATAGTGAATGAGACGACCGCTTGTTTTAGTACTCAACTACCCCCTGTTTGACCATTCTAAAATAAGCAGCTGACTACCTCTGAGGGATTTGGCGCCGTATACAGGTTTCTTTTTTCCTTTATTTTGGATTTTCCTTCCTGTACCATGTCCACTTTAGATTAATTCTATCTGGACATTACACCTGTGGCAGCCTTCAACATCCGACAAAAAATATATTAATAAATATATATAAAAAAATAATAATAATAATATAAAAAAAAAAAAAAAAAAAGTATTCACCCGAAATATATTTTGGACCCTAGATACATCATATCACCACCTAACGGTCCGTTCCCTTTGGCGCCCTGCCTGGATATCCCAGACTCTCTAGACACCAAGGAGTCTGTGACTAATCCCCTCTTCTTTTTTCCCTATATCTCTGTCCTGTCTGTGTAGCAGCTGTAAGGCCTCTATGGTCGCATCAGAATTGGCTTATGATTTGGTAGCCAAGAGCAGGAGTGGGTTCAAAACACAGAAGACATGTAAATATTACCTTCACATGTCATCTCTGTTTTAGATCTACTCCTGTTTTTCTTGGCATTACCAATACTAATGGATTACTGAGCAAATGCTGACCGAGTGAAGGCGTATACTCCACTCTGTTGGGGGGCTCTACTTGTTTAAGCTTTTAATAGAACAGGTTCTGTAGACATCTATGTGGAATCAGCTGACAAGGGTGTAAAAGGAGTGCGCTTCTTCTTAATGCTAACATGGACCTGTAAGGCTGAGTTCACACTTGAGTTATTTGGTCAGTTTTGGCCTCGTGACTGCCCAAATAAGTGAAGTGTGCAATGATTCTAATAGCGGCACCTGTCATTTGCATGTCATACTGACTGACAGTATTATTTCACTACCCCAGCACACTCGCTATGCGTGTTACTGCAAGGCACAGTGTTCTACACCCATAAAAGGCTCTATGCAGCCCGGAAATAGCCGTTTTTTAAAGCGATTTGGCGCGAATATATTCGGATAGAAGCAAATTTTTTTTGAAAATTCGGCGAACCGGCCGAATCGAATTTGTGATAAATTCGCTCATCTCTAATAGTTACCCCAAGAAGAACTCGTCTGTCCGCCCATAATGTTGAGAGACTGACCTTTGTCAGGATGTATCAGGAGTGAATCAGCCAGGATATCCACCCATTAATGCCTGATGCATGAGACTAGATCATCCATGGTGCCACACCAACACTTTGACAAAAGAGACCGGTTTCTTCTGGCTACCTGCCTCAGCTACTATTCTGATGCTGCCACCCGCCTGATGCCACACATCTGATGCCAAGTACTCCTTCTTTCACTCACCATCTTAATAAGGTACTCGTATTGCCACCCACCTCAACATTATGTCACCGTGCCACTCTGTGGCCTTCTGATGCTGCTGCCACCTCCACACTATGACACCTTGCCACTCTGTGCCCTCCTCATGATTATGCTGCCACCTCCACACTATGTCATTGTGCCACTCTGCGGGCCCCTGATGCTGCTGCTGAAACCTCTACACTGTCATTGTGACACTCTGTGGCCTCCTCCTAATGCTGCTGCCACCTATAGACTCTGTCATTGGGCCACTCTTTGGTCTCCTCATGCTGCTTTCACCTTAACACTATGTTTTAGGGCCACTCTGTGGACTTACAGTATTGTGCTTTTCCCACCCTCTCCACTTCATGACTGGGCCACTATTTTGCCTTTCGGCCTGGCTGACATAATCATTTATTTGACCTTTCTTCTGATCTGGCAGAAGGAAGGAAAAATGAGACAAACAACGGATCCTGTCTATGTAACAGCTGTAAGGCAGGCATGACATAGTCCCTATTTTGCATCAGAATTGGCTTATGATTTGGTAGCCAAAAGAAGGAGTGGGTACAAAACATAGAAGACATGCAAATATTCCATTCACGTGTCATCTCTGTTTTGGATCCACTCCTGTTTATTTTGGCTTTAGCAATACTGACCAAATGCTGACCGAGTGAAGGCAGATGCTCCACAGACAGGATCTGTTTTTTGGGGGTTCTGACAGTTATGAGGAAGGGAAAAATAATCAGTGACATCAACGCAAACTTGCTGCTGACACCCTCTCCACTCTGTCGGGGGGGGCTCTACTTGTATAGGCGTTTAATAGAACAGGTTCTGTAGACATCTATGTGGAATCAGCTGACAACGGTGTAAAAGGAGTGCGCTTATTCTTGACGCTAACATTGACCTGTAAGGCTGAGTTCACACTTGAGTTATTTGGTCAGTTTTGGCACCGTAACTGCCCAAATAAGTGAAGTGTGCAGTGATTCTAAGAGCGACGCCTGTCATCTGCATGTCATACTGACTCACAGTATTGTTTCACTACCACAGCAGACTCCCTATACGTGTTACTGCAAGACATAGTGTTCTACACCACTATAAAGGCTCTCTGCAGCCAGGAAATATCAGTTTTTTTAATCAATTCGCTGCGAATCAATTCGGATCGAGCCGAATCGAATTTTTTAGAAATTCACTCTTTTCTAGTTACCGCCTCTTTAGCACTCCTATCTGTCTACTAGGTCCTGTTTAACACACAATCATCATCAATCTCCATACCACTTTTGTCAGATATGTAATATGTCATTGTGGGCTCCTTGTCCCCCTCCCAAGTCCCTGCTTTTTATTTCCTCAAGTGCCACTTTCACTACCACTGCCTCTACTGAGACCACCATGGCTACAGATGCCACTACTACCAACACAGCTATGCATGGGGTCCCCTTCTCCTAATGGCAGTCCAAATGCTGACTGTTCTCACACAAGTGAACAGGGAAACTATCTTGTCTATCTTTTATAGAACATGTTTTTTTGTTTCCTCTTCTTAGGAAAATAGCAGGTGCAGTGACATTGAAAAGCTGAATAGGTGTCACCGCCAGTTCTGTGAGAAGGTCTGTTAGACGTTCTTCTCTACCTCTAGCATGAGGTTCTTTGTTTTGGTTTCACTTTGTCATCTCCTTTTCTTCTCCCAGCTGTCACCTATTTACACTAATTGTCTCCCTTTATATTCCCTCCCATACTGCCTCACTTTGCAGTTTATACTTCTTCCTGGATGAGTTGTTCACTGCTGGAGGCTCCTACTGCTGATTCCTCAGATAAGTCCTTTTCCTTTATTTGTGTTTCCTTACTGGCTTTATTCTAGGTGACCCTGACTTCGTCCGTATTAAGTGCAGGGAGCCGGTGGTCGTGTCCCCTCACTATTATAGGGTTTTCAGGTGTCACACAGTATAAGGTACGTGGGCATGCAATCGTCTACCATAAAGACCTTTGCATGGGCATAGCAGTCAGGGAGAGCTCTAGGGGTTTTATAGGTCTCACCCATATGCTCCTTAGTTTGTGATCAAGCCAGTCGGATGTTTATTTATAAGTTCCAGCTTTCTGCATCACCATCCGTGACAATAGGAAGAGCATGGTTTCAAAAACACTGTGTCAGGCTCAGAAGTGATATCCACATAATCCGGCTATGACTGAGAGGAGGAGAGAGCCATCCAGCCTACAATCTCACCCTCTTTGTCCTCAATAATAATAATTATATTAATGTCCAGTTGACTGGTGCTGCAGCTGCTGTTATTTCCAACATTTTGACTCTGGGATAACGAGCCCTGTGTCTTTCATTTTGCACTTTTCCATTTTCCAGACATTTTACTATAAGGCCTGTAAATTAAAAGAGATATGTTTGTTACACAGATTATTAAACAGTATTAGCAGTATTAAATGCCCATCCCCTTCTACAAACACACTGCACACTGGTATTGACAATTTACTTTGCTAATAATGCAATTTTTTTAGTAAAATATCTTTGAACTATGCATTAATATCATAAAATGAATTTGAGTTTAACATTTTACAATTTTGATCACGTATTGGTACAATTTAATATTTTGCACAAGCTATATGGCTTTACAGATTTGGGTTAAGAGTAGTGTTGATCATGAATATTCGAATTGCAAATTTTTATCGTGAATATAGGTACTTCGAAAATTTGCGAATATTTAGAATATAGTCATATGTATTCGTAATTTCGAATATTCGAGATTTTTTTTATTGCAAATTTTGGTAATGCAAATTTTTATCGCAAATGTTTCAATTGCCGAGTAAAAACATGATTCCTCCCTGCTTCTTGCTTGTGGGCCAATGACTCATTGGCCCACAAGCAAGAAGCAGGGAGGAATCATGACTTTAAATGGGAAAAATGATGAATATTCTAAAAAATGAATATGTAGCACTATATTGAATATATTCGTTTTTTTGAATATTCGTAATATTCTAAAACAAGAATATATAGCAATATATTAGTTTTTCGAATATTCGCTATATTGCTATATATTCTTGTTTTAGAATATTACAAATATTCGAAAAAATGAATATATTCGTTTTTTGAATATTCGTAATATTCTAAAACAAGAATATATAGCAATATAGCGAATATTTGAAAAAACGAATATAGAGGAATTTAGCTAATATAGTGCTATAATATTCTTTGTCTAATAGTTGTAATTTTTTTCTCATCTGCAGTTCAGATTGGAAAAAAATTACAACTATTAAAAAAAAAGATTATAGCACTATATTAGCTAAATTGCTCTACATTCGTTTTTTTTTTCGAATATTCGCTGTATTGCTATATATTCTTGTTTTAGAATATTACGAATATTTGAAAAAACTATATATTCGATATAGTGCTATGACTATGTCTTACACTGACAATGACACTGTTTTTGCTCGGCAATTGAAAAATTTGCGATAAAAATTTGCATTACGAAAATTCGCATATTACACGATCATTACCTTGTCATTTTTCGAGTAAAAAAATCGTAGAATATGACGAATATTCAAATTCGCAAATATTCGCCGAATATTCTACAAAATATTTGCAAAATATTGCGAATTCGAATATGACCCCTGCCGCTGATCACTAGTTAAGAGGTGGTTCTAAGTGTCCTCGGTGTGACTCTCTTGGCGCTGATCATTTACATATGCTCTGGTCTTGTTCACAATTAAAACAGTACTGGATTACTATCCAAAATTTTGTTACTAATGAGTTTAGACTCCCGATTCCTTTTACGGTGGAGTGTTGGATATTAAGTGATCTTTCCAAGGTAAAATGTCATAAATATAAAAAGATTCTCCTGAATAGAATATGGTTCTTGGCGAGACTTTTGATCTCCCGAGTGTGGTTAATTGGATAAATTTGGTCAATAGAGTTAAAAGCTATGAGTATTTCTTATATACGCAAAGAAATAGTCGGGAGAAATGGATTAAGATATGGGAGGTTTGGAGATTTTCGACCTCTTCCCTCCCCCAGTTCTCCATGACCTTTACTTTTCTTCTCCTCTTCTTCTTACTTCCTGTATTGGAATAATAGAGGGTTTTTGAGACGCATCACAAGGGTAGGGACGGTTTGGAGGTTGGTGGTTATAAGCAATGCTAAAATAATAATAAGTTTGTATTATATGAATATGAGATTGTTGTATACTTTTTTGATACTTTAATAAAAAATAAATAATAAAATGCTTTTGCTATAATACATGTTTAATAACAAGCATATAATGCAGTGAAATGGCTGTTATAAGAAAAAAAATGTGCACTTGCTCAGTGTTTGCAGCAAAATGTTATTGTGGTGCTGTTCTGACAATAAGCCAATAAACTGTATTGAAAATTTGTTTATTTTTCTTCCAAGGGATTTTGTAATGCAGAACTGTCTGGCTATGCTGCTAGCAGCAGATGTATTAAAAACACAGCGTGACCAGCCCGTCACTCCCTTAAAGCTTTCCCTCACCAAATTCTCTATTCTCTACTCAATTATATCTTCTTATTCTCTCTCTATATATTGTTCGTATTACACTACATTAGTGGCTTGTGTCTGCTACGGCTTTCAGACACTGCCAGACACATCCTTCCAAGTCAGAAGCTGAACACAGTATGACAACATCCTTTCAGGTCCAAAGCTGAACACAGTATGGCGGTTCTTTTCGTTCAGCATAAGGATCTCACTGACTACTGTCACTTATTGGCTGATGAGGCTTTCAGCCTCTGAGCCAATCAAGGCAAGCCCTCAACCCTACTTCTTCTCAGGGACATCTGATCCCCCATCTTCTTCCACCGTCGTAATTTTACCTATCAATATTCACAGTAAAATGGCGCTGGGTGTCATTTTTATGCAATTTGTCCTAAAAAAAATCACAAAATATTGGGATTTGTTTGGAGGACACATTGTTAGGAAATTTGTAAAAAATCTGATTAGAATTGATTCACTCATCCTTAGTCCAATCATATCCAGAGCTGGAATATGAGATAGACACCCTCCAAAAACATGAACCACTAAACCACAGGACAAAGTTACTCTGTCTTTTTACTTCCTTAGTTACTACAGAGCTATTTTCCAAGAACACATTTGTAACAAAGAATTTTTTGGCTCTGGGAGTGAGGGCTAGACTGACGCCATGGGCCTTTACTCACCCTAAGAGTCCTTTGTTTTGTGCCAAAAGAATCACTCCATTCATTATCCCTACAGATGCTTGGCCTGAAGGCAGAAAGAGTCAGTAAAAACAACAAGTGACTACGTTCCCCACCAGTCTAGGCTATCATTATCTACACAAGAGATGATGAGTTTGTAATGAAGTTGACGAGGCTTATTCAGACACTAGCAGATTGGCAAGAGGATAAAAAGTATCTTAAATTTTTCGTGTTGTCTGATGTTGAAGTTAGCTGTCATCCTGCACTATATTAGTCACACTTTAAGGAAGGGCTTTGGAGAAAGGTTCAGAACAAAGCTACTGTACCATGATATTTCACAGCCAGAGGAAAAAAGCATACTAAATGTGCTCTGTAATTTAAATCAAGTTGCTGCTGTGGGAAACCTTTGCTGCTTTCACTTGAGGAATTAACGACGAGCACTGTGCTTCTTGACATTAGGCGACGGAACACAGAAGAAGTCCACAGAACTTTGCTCTTATAATTGGAATGAATGCAATGATTATATTGAATGGCTCTTGTGAAAGCAGCAGAATAAAGACTCCAGTCTTCACAGAGTGTACATTAGATTATATGTTTTCATGCTTTTATAATTCAATAGCAAAACTGGCTAAATACCAGGAAATGTTAACTGGAGACCCTTCACACTTTAGGGAAATGTGAACTAAAGTTGTGGCTACTGTTCTGTAAATAATAAATAAATACATACATAAATAATACTAATTATTATTACATATTTTAAGAACAAAAATAGCAAATATAAAGGTAAGCAGGCGTGTAACATTTACATTTCATAATTGTTTTGTGATATGAACATGAGAAAAATATATGTTTGGTCTGAATATATGTCCCACAAGGTAAAGAGGGAATTAGAAATCATCCCAGTTTTGTGAACTGTAACTCTCAAGCTATCTCAATCTAATCTATCTATCTATCTATCTATCTATCTATCTATCTATCTATTATCTATCAATCTATCTATCTCATCTATCTATCCATCTATCTAAAAAACAAAAAGAAACAGCAGCACAGTTGATTAGATAATGTTCGGGTGCAATCCCTCCAGGACAATAAATGATCGAAAATACAAAAATTAGGCAGCACTCCAGTTAAAGTGAATGGATGGTGACTCCTATTAAAAAATCACTGTGTTATCTCATGACATCTTGTGACAAAAGCCATTGCAAGACATTGAAAGAGTTAGTTAACCTTTTTGTGCCATATTTACTTAACGTGATAACCATCAAGTTTAGCACAGCTGCATCTACATATTTTTTCTATAATTATAATGCAATTTTTTATTTTAGGTAAAATAATCACATTTTAAAATACAAATACCCTCAAAACTGTTGACAAAATACAGAAAGAGATCAGAAAATAAAGAAATAAGAAATACATTAAACTGATATAAAGTATTGTATGTAAAAATAAGTTAAATATTGTTAAAAAAAATGTACTACACACTGTTAATTATTTTGCCCATTTTAACTCTTCTTGACTCAGCAAATGCATAAGGCATAGCTGGAATGAAAATAAAGACGTTGGATGAAGGCTTGTGTGAAGATCCAGAATCCTGATGCTGATTATCGATCAGATGATTAAGGCAGATGAAGAGGTTTTTTGAAAGTGAAGGTTGTGTGATTGTGTATCTCCAGTTTGCCCCAAAAGGGGTTGAGAAATCAATAGTCTCAATCACAGTGGAAAGCATTTCTCTGTCAGTCACACTGACTGAAATGATTAGAATTGAGTCATAAGGCAATGAATGACTCCAGTCTTGCTTCCTATCCTTTTTTACACTGCATAGAGAGCCTAATGAACTCTTCTAGATAACTGACTACAGGCGCTTTACAGCTTGTAAGAACATCAGTATTCTGTCTGATATTCTGAACAGGCATTGTGTTTTTTTCTGGTTAATACATCAGAAGCTAACATGCTTATTAGAGATAATCTCAATTTATCACTTCACTCCTGTGAAACAAAAGCCGAATCTCTGAGAGTGTGTTAACAATCAACTGTGAAATCAAAGAAGTGAAGCAAAAAAACAGGTCAGAATATTGAGCATCTAGGGCCAATTATATGCATTAAAGAGGACCCTACGGCTCTCTTCACATGTCTGTTTTAGTAAATACTTCTATTCCCCATGAAGTAGTAATTCTCAAGCATATTTTATTAGAACTACGCCATTCCTCTGCTATTCCTCTTGGAAAGGTGTAAATAAAATTTGTATTTGGTTGTTACCAATATATTTGCCAATGGGGAGTGTCCTACTCGTGACAATGTCAGACTATGTAGGGTTATACCCTGTTGAGATGGGAAATTGTGAAGCTGTGCTTCGGGCTATGTCTGTAGTGGCAACAGGATTTGGTGGGATTAAAAATGTATCAGAACTTTAAATGGGTTGTGAAGTGCTAAGATATTGATGACCCATCCTCAGAATAGTCATAGAAATGTGCGCCTACGTTTTAGGATGTGCTAACTTTTGTTTTTGTCCATCAGATCAGAGATCAGAGAATCCTCCAGTGGGCCAAGGCTCTGATACCATAGTGGGCTCCATAGATCCAGGAAAAAAAACTACTTAGCTGCCTTTGAACCTAATCACTTACTACTAGGGTCAATTTCTTCACTTCAAAACCTATTAAACTTTATTGATGATCAAGGGGTTGGGCGTTAAGAATAATTTTCTTCTGGTGGGCCCCAAGAACTCCAGTTTGACCTTGATCCTCAGAATAGGTCATTAATATCAGATTGGCAGGGCTTCCACTTCAAACAGCTGATACCTACCGATACACTACCGTGACATCCCTTCCAGCAATGTAAATATTGGCAGAGGCCTTACCTCACACACTTCCTGCTCTGCCTGCCCATTACCCATATCAATGCTCATGCACACGACCGTATATACAGTGAATATAAAAAGTCTACACACCCCTGTTAAATTGTCAGGTTTCTGTGCTGTAAAAAAATGAGACAAAGATAAATCATTTCAGAACTTTTTCCACCTTTAATAAAGTAAAACAGTGTCAGCGAGCACTAGTTGTCGCTGACACACAAAATTACCGGTTCTTATCTCACCGAGGCCAGGAACCTCAGTCACACGTACCTTCCGTCAATGACGTACCCCTGCGTCTTCCTACATACCTCCTCCCTTTGTTCAACCCTGAGGGGGTGAACACACGCCAGACAGTGTACTCGAAAAAGGGATCCGCGTTTCCCTGTAACCGGCCTGCCCTGTGTTCTACTTCGAAGGCATCAGTCTGTACCACAAATTCCCTCTTGAAGTCGGGCGTCACCAAAACCGGGGACCCACACAGGGCCGACTTCAAAGCGGAGAAAGCCTCTTCCGCCTGGTCATTCCAGCAGACTATCACAGACTTCCGTCCCTTTAATAGCCCTGTCAACGGAGCCGCTAAAGTGGCAAAATTGGGGACAAACCTCATGTAATAGCCCACCATTCCCAGGAACGACTTTACTTGTCTAGAGGTGGCAGGTCGGGGCCAATTCTGTATCGCCTCTATTTTGCTTACTTGGGGTTTAATGACTCTGTGCCCAATGACATTTCCAAGGTATTTAGTCTCCTCTAACCCTATCGCACATTTCTTTGGGTTAGCTGTTAGTCCCGCCTTTCGAAGGGAGTCCACTACGGCCTGTACTTTGGGAAGTTGACCTTCCCAGTCGGTACTGTGAATGATAATATCGTCCAGGTAAGCCGAGGCGTACCGCCAATGGGGACGAAGTACGATATCCATTAGACATTGGAAAGTGGCAGGGGCGCAATGTAGGCCAAAGGGTAACACCTCATACTGGTACAGCCCCTCTGCTGTAATGAAGGCAGTTTTCTCTTTGGCAGCCTCCATCAAGGGTACCTGCCAAAACCCTTTGGTGAGGACCAAAGTAGAAAAATACCTGGCTTGGCCTAATTTCTCAATTAGTTCATCTACCTAAGGCATTGGATATGCATCGAACTTTGATATTTCATTTAATTTCTGAAAATCGTTACAAAATCGTAACGTCCTGTCTGGCTTAGGAATTAAGACTATAGGACTGGCCCACTCACTTTTAGACTCCTCAATGACGTCCAGCCGCAACATGAGCTGCACTTCCTCCGAGCTTTTCGCTGAGCCTCGGATACTCGGTATGGCTTTAACCAGATTTTTGCCTGAGGATTAGTGACAATGTCATGTTGGATTACGGAAGTGCGTCCAGGGAGGTCCGACTAACGAACTCCCTGGTTTCCTGAGCCTGTTTAGAGGAGAGGCTGTCAGCAATTTTTATTGTGGCAACCGCTTCCCTTGCATCAGATATAGGAGCTTGAATCTCTTGTCCAAGAAAGCCTGGCCGCGGGCTGTCTTCCGTACAGGTTTCCCTATCCTTTCAAGATTTTAGTAAATTAACATGGTAAACCTGCTCAGCTTTCGCCTCCCCGGCTTGTGTACCTTGTAATTTACCTCAGGACCTCTTTAGGCAGCCCCACTCGGGAGAACATCTCCATTAACTCTTTCGCTATAATGTTTGCCGATGTATGTCACAGTGCCACTTCCTCCGGGCACCGAGTAGCGTAATCAAGGACAACCAAAAAGTTTTGGTGTCTGCTAGCGCAGCGGTCCCCAACCGCAGGGCCGCGGCCCAGGACCAGGCCCTGGAAGATGGTTTTCCGGGCCGCGGCGATCAGGGCAGTCTTTAACTCTGTACTAATGAAGCGCTTTCATTATGGAAGCGCTTCATTAGTACAGAAGGACCAGGAAGCGGTGAAGGATCTGTACTCACCACTTCCTGGTCCACGGCTCGGCTATAGGCTGTGCAGGGCTGCGCACAGCGTGAGGTCGCTCTGTGACCTCACACTGTGCGCCGCTATACACGGCCAGTCGACAGCAGAATGAAGAGGATCGCGATGGTGACCAGGAGCAGGAGAGGTAAGTGTTTTTTTTTTATTTTTTTATTTGCACTAGGGGCTGATGGCTGACCTGGGGGACATATGGCTGACATGAGGGTCAGACATGAGGGTCAGACATAAGGGTCAGACATGAGGAGCAGGCATGAGGGGCAGGCATGAGGGGCAGGCATGAGGGGCAGGCATATGGCTGACATGAGGGGCAGACATATTGCTGACATGAGGGGCAGGCATATGGCTGACATGAGGGGCAGGCATATGGCTGACATGAGGGGCAGGCATGAGTGGCAGGCATATGGCTGACATAAGGGGCAGGCATGAGGGGCAGACATATGGCAGGCATGAGGGGCAGACATATGGCTGACATGAGGGGCAGGCATGAGGGGCAGACATATGGCTGACATGAGAGGCAGGCATAAAAGACAGGCATATGGCTGACATGAGGGGCAGGCATATGACTGACATGAGGGGCAGGCATATGGCTGACATGAGGGGCAGGCATATGGCTGACATGAGGGGCAGACATGAGGAGCAGGCATGAGGGGCAGGCATATGGCTGACATGAGGGGCAGGCATGAGGGGCAGACATATGGCTGACATGAGGGGCAGGCATGAGGGGCAGGCATGAGGGGCAGACATGAGGGGCAGGCATGAGGGGCAGGCATATGGCTGACATGAGGGGCAGGCATGAGGGGCAGACATATGGCTGACATGAGGGGCAGGCATGAGGGGCAGACATGAGGGGCAGGCATGAGGGGCAGGCATATGGCTGACATGAGGGGCAGACATATGGCTGACATGAGGGGCAGACATATGGCTGACATTGGGGGGCTTATGGCTGACATTGGGGGGGCTTATGGCTGACATTGGGAGGGCTTATGGCTGACATTGGGGGGCTGATAGATGGCTAAAGGTTTGGGGGTTGATCTGAGCCATTGAGGGTCTGATCTGAGGTCTGATTAACATTGGGGGTCTGATTGCTGGTCTGACCTGAGGTGTAATGAAAAATATATTTTTCTTATTGTTCTCCTCTAAAACCTAGGTGCATCTTATAGGGCGAAAAATACGGTACAGTGCAGCAGAGACCAGTGCAGCAGAGGCCAGTGCAGCAGAGACCATAGTCAGTTTATATAGTCGTTATATAGTGTTATATATTCTAATATGCACCTTGTGTTTTGTTATTCGTGTGAATCAGTCAGCCCCGTCTACCCCCTCAGAAAAGGAGCGACGACCTCAGCCCACTGGTCTTGGGGCAGCTTTTCCCTGGTAGCCACTTTTTCATACATCGCCAGGTAGGTCTCAACGTCATCTGCGGGGGTCATTTTAGGGATCGCTGCACGGACTGCTTTCCAGGCATTGTGTACGCTTGGGGTTGCTCCTGCTGTATGCAAAGCCATCGTGTGTTGTAGCAGCAACTGGTTGGTCTCCTGCTGCTGCTTATTAGCCTCGCGTTTCTGCAGGTTAGCCTCCATGAGGGCCTTCATAACAGCCTCCATTTCGTCACGTGACACAGGTTTAAATCTAGCCGGTTTGATAAATGACATACAACCGTGTGCAAACCAAAAATATTTCGGCGTTCACGCCAGCCTCACTGCGCTTGCCCGCTCCAAGCCACCAATAATAGGTATTTGCTCTGGTAGGCAGGGTAAGTGGATGCAATACAGAGGCAAAACCACGGTTGAAAAGCAAGTCTGCGTTTATTCACACAAAAAGGCAGAAAAGAAACACAATACTTGGCAGGGCCCTGGTGTTAATTCACACAGCAAAAGTTCACAGAACTCAAAAACACGTCACCTGGCAGTCCACAGCAGGCTTTAGACACAGAGCTCCACTATCACCTGGAGGTTCATTCCACACCCAGCTGAGCTGCTGGCTGGGTTTTTAAACCCCAGCCCAAAACCTGGCCTGGACGTGGGGAACAGCCACCCACCCTGCTCTTTGGCTGCTCCCAATAAGAACCGGCCCGGATTGGCTTTATAGCCACACTAAGTAAAACAGTGTCAGCCAGCACTAGCTGCCGCTGACACTCAAAATTCCCGGTTCTTATCTCACCGAGGCCAGGAACCTCGGTGACACGTACCTTCCGTCAATGAGGGACCCCTACACCTTCCTACAGTTGTAATAACTTTAGAATGCTTTTCCTTATCCAAGCAATTACGAGACTGCTTTTCCACGACACATTATACTTCATGTTAGTGGTAAATTTTGGTTGATTAGTTATATCTTTATTTTATTTTTATTTTTTCCCTTCACTTGGTTTGTGAAGATTCCGTTGTCTGATTGCTGTACAATACACTGCAATAAAAGTGTATTTTAATGTTAATTTTACACTGACACTAGGCCAGATCAGCCTAGAGGCCTTTGTAAGGGATATGGCTGCAACCATTGGGACCCTGCAATTCTGTCGCGGGTGCCCAATGGCAGAGAAAAGGGAGCTCAGTCCCTCTATAAATCCTATGGATGCCATGATGGCTACTGACTGTGGTATCAAAAGGGTTAAAAAGCCAGAATCAGTGCCAGAAGAATTATGTTACAGCTGACACCCCCTGCTAATGGTGGCGGCTCAGTTCCTGAGACACTGCCATCTCTATTCCGTAATGGTGCACTGAGGAGGGACAAAATGACAAACAGAGGGGACACTGAAGGGGCTGCAGAGGGGAAAATAATGGCTGTAGGGGTCATAATGGAGGGCTGCAGGGGGCAAAGAATGTACCTAGATACAGGCTCTAATCTCTGTCAGGAACTGTGGTCATCAGAGCCTGAAACCAGCATTTTTTTTTGTAATTATGTGATCAGAGTGATTGCTGAAAAGGGAACACCAGAACGGGGTCCCCAAAGGGAAGAAGAGCCATCCACATGCATGCAGTGTGCTCTCTATTCATTGCTATGGGAGTTCTGAAAATAGCTTAGCGAGTAAAATCAGCTATTTTCCGAATTCCCAGCAGTGAGCGAAGAATACACCATGCAAACATGGCTACCGCGCCATTCAACACTATAAAACTGCCGGAAATAGCTGAGCCAGCACTCAACTATTTTTGGAACTCTCATTGTGGTGAACAGAAGGTGGCTGCACATGCACAACTTCTCTCCATTCACTTGGGGGCCCCATTCTGGAGATAAAATTGGACCCCAGAGGTGAGACCCGCACCTATCTGACACTGACACTGATTTCCCGGTGATATAACATCAATGTCTGAGATGAGCCAACCCCTTTAAGCACCAGCATCTGGCAGAATACAAGTTCACATTCTCAAAACACTGAATATTTAAAACCCCTCAAAAATTATGTTTGTACTGCTCTCCCCAACACCTACCTAGTGCTCATAGGTGTAACTTTTAGCTTTTGCAATAGCAGCTATGGGGCCCAGAGGTTGGGAGGTTGGGTGGTCGAGGGTTGGAGGGGGGCAATCAGGTGTAAGAACATTGTACCTTTTGAGGAATAACAATATGGTGGCTTTTTGCAATAATGTGGGTTTTCTAATGAATGATGTTATTATACATACCTATATTTTTTTAATTTTTGCTACTTATGCTGCTGCCATAATTTTCTTACATGATGAGGTAGGGCCCCATCTTATTTTGCTATGGGGCCCTATAAATGATAGTTATGCTCCTGTTAGTGCTGGCTGCAATTTAGTCAAAACTGCTGACAGATTACTGTTAAGTGACACTCTCTGCCGTGCATATAGACAGGCTAGATTCTATAGAAAGGATCTAGAAAACATGGGGGAAGATTTATCAAAACTGGTGCAAATCTTATTGCAGCCAATAAGATTCCACCCTTTATTTGTCAGAGCTCCTTTTCAAAATGAAAAGTGGACTTCAAAAAATGATATCCATAAAACCATCCACCCGTTCATATAAAAAAATATAAAAAAAATTAGATATTGTTGTTAATATAATTAGAGATGAGCAAAGTATTAGAAACTTTGATTCGCCTGCTTCACCAAATTTTACAAAACAATTTGGTCCATGATGAATTACTTTTTCAGGAAGCGCATTAAAAAGGCATTTCAAGTAGTGGGTGCAATGCCAAGGAGTGGCGATTGAGCCGCCCCCCCCCCCTGTCATTGTACCCCTCAGATGCCGCGTTCATACATGATAGCGGCATCTGATATACATAACGTACAAAGGTGTAAAATTGAAAAAACAAACAAAAAAAAATCATACTTACCTGCTCCGTTTGCTTGCAACGGGCCAGCCTCCGCCATCTTGCTTGGAGATCTAGTGTGAAATCTTGCATCACGTCATCACACCGGCTGTTGTGGTCACTTCATACATCACCACACACAGAAATTTGGCTGAGATCTTCAAGCAAGATGGTGACGGCTGGCCTGTCGGGAGTAAATGGAGCAGGTAAGTATGTTTGTTTTTTTTGTGAATTGATTTTTATCAGGTTAAATCGATTCACTACCACGAAGCACAAGGAAATTCAGCTTTGCAGCGAATTGAATTTATCCACTTTGTGGACTTTGATTTGCCCAACACTAAATATAATATACAATAAAAGAAAATGATGGAAGTCCCACAGCCTTCAGTTCATTCATAAATTAACAGACTAGGGAGGTGGATTTTTATTATTATTATTTTTTATTATTATTATTATTATTATTATTATAAAGCATATGCAGAAATTTGCAAGTTTAAGCATTCATTTACAAAGCTTATGGCAGCAGCACCACAAAATACAGACCTGTTTCAAACGAATGTGCAGAGGAGACATCACGTTCTAAAGGCTGCAAAGTAAAAAGAAATGACTTTCAGCGTGCAAATGACACAATGATAAATGTGAATACTGTTCCGCTCATTAAGGCTGGTATCACATGGATTATTCTGCACGATGCAGTTTTACAGCCACTGAAACATGGCATTCAGAGAGTGTTCAAAGGTCTGCGCCTTGTTTGTAGTGCTCCATGGGAATTTCTGAGGGACAAGTGGCAGTGTAACATTCCTGTCTGACACATTCCAATGTAAATCACCTGCGCTCATATATAAGAAATCACGTCAATAGCCACCCTGCAAATCATAGAAAGGGTGCCTCCTCACTTAAAGGGGTTCTCCAGCAAAACAAAAAAAATAAAGAAAATATTGATAAAAACATGTTAATATTAAAAAAATTAGGAGTTTGTTTATTTATTTATATTAGCATGTTTTATTTAATATTTTCAGTAGTTTTCTCGTTTTCTCCTAGAGAACCCCTTATATCTTCTGGTGACATAATGGGCGAGTGATATTGTCCCTACATATTATGTCAATGCGTTGCTTGTTCAGTTATGTTAATAGTAAGTAAGGTGACATTTCCGTTCTTGAAGCTTATAGCCAAAGTCTTCACTTTCCAATATTGAATTGTTATCCTTGACGAGAAGACAATTTGCTCAGATGAATAGGTAAAAGGGCAGGATGGCTAATAGCAGCAAGTAGCTGCCCAGAGGCTGAATCTTTTCTTGTGGTTTGAAAACTGCCATTCTGAAACTTTGGCTGTAGGCAATGTATCCTGAACTTTGAAATAGTCCCTTGTGCCAGGGAAAGTCGTCGCTATTTTCATGGCTAGGTAATTAAATATTTGTGTTCGTGTATATAAGATGTAAGCTGGATACACTATTATATGCATATATTCATGTGTATCTGCCTTTATAGGAATACAGGTAGAAGTCTTGACCTATTACTTGCCAATCAGAATGGTCAAGAATATTTGCGCACAGTAGACCAATTTTGGTCTCTTTTGTAGAGAAATACCATAGCAAAAGTAAAATACCCCAGCCCCCAAAAATTAAAGCTGTTTTACCCCGCTGTACATCTGAATTAAAGGGTGGTTGTCAGTAATCCAGAAAGAGCTGACCTCTTAAAGGGGATATCCCATGATTAATGCTAAATGACAGACATCATAAAGTACATGACAATCTCTTTCTAACAAAGCTAGAACCAGCCCTGTACCTCACATGAACGCTGTAATGCAAGGCACCAACGAAAAAGACCAGTGAGGATGAAGTCAAAGGGGTTCATTAACAAAATAACTAAAAAGTCCAGGTAAACTTCACTAGGCAAATATCAGGGAAACAAAAAACAAAGGGAAGCCAGGAGTAGTCGCGATCCGTGCAACTTGCCGGGTAAACGGATGCGTCACGGAAAGTCTCGGGTCCGGGTCCCACTGGAACGGACGGAGTCCCAGCAAACTTCAGTCAGCAGCAGGCAGTACTGACCTGCACCTGGATGAGGGAAGATAACAGTGGGCACTGACCGACCTGGGAGGTCACCTTTTATGTGCCTGCTAACAAATCACATGGAACCAAGTGTCCACTCCCCATAGGTCATGATCCTGCCCTACACCTGTGTACAAGGCTTTGGTCGGTCATTAGTCAATTAGACCAAGGCCGGCCACCTAATATGATTTGAACTTGTGGCCAGGTGCTATTCCCTTCGCTTGTCGGCGAAGCGCATAAGAAGTGCGTACGTGCGACCGCGTATCCCCTTGCAAACCCGTTTTCGAACGTAAATGCGGATGCACGACAGGCTCTGCGAGAGTGAGCGACTTGGACACCGGAATGGAATCCGCAATAGGCACCAGAGACAAGCTCGGCCGCAGTGTACTGCAACTAGCCCGGCCAAGCTGTCCCCAAAAGCCATTCGGTCTTCCCCTCCGGCGCACATGCAAACGCATCCCCCCCGCGTCGGTTCGCAAAGGGGTCAGAGCTGGTGTATCAATGGAGACACAAGTAACCTGTCCCGCATCTCCACGAGGACACTTCTTGGTCACACCGGAGTGCGAGACAGGTGAGGATCTTACAAACGCAGACATCTCCCCCAAATCATTGCTCCAAATGTACTGCTAGATTTGTTTCAGGCTGGAAGCTCAGGGGGTGTGTCCTTTCTCAAGGGGCATGCCCTTTCTCAGCTGTGTGTCTTTTCTGCTACAGCAGTCTCCCTGTAGCTATTACGGCTTCTAATAGTAGATAGGACTGGTGGAAGTTGAAGGATGGAACTGAGCATGTGCGACCACCTCAGCAAAGTGGACAAACAAAAAAAATCAAAAGAACAAACAGCCGGTGGAGCTATATGGATATATTTTATTGAATTGTTCAGTTAATTGCATGAAATTACAAAAGTATATATATATCCAGGACCGGGTTTGAGTAATGTACAATATTTTTCGTGGAACAACCCCTTAAAGGGGTTGTGTCATAAAACATATTCTACATTTTTCAAACCAGCACCTAGATCTGAATACTTGCATGTAATTAAACATTTAGTGTAGCCAGTGAGATATTCAATGTAATGTATCTGTATAACGCCATCTGCTGTTTGTTCTTTTCCTTATTTTTTGGCCACCTCACTGAGCTGGTCGCATGTGCTCAGTTTAAATCTTCAACTACCACCAGCTATATGTTCTGTTAGAAGCTGTGGCAGTTATAGGGGAGAGGGCTGCAGTATAGAGGACTTGCCCCTGAGTTGCCAGCCTGAAGATAATCTAGCAGAGCAATTGAAACAATGAATGGGATTATCTCTAGACCCATGTGAGGTACAGGGCTGGTTCTACCTCTGTTAGAAAGAGGTTGTCGTGTACTATATGATGTCTATTTGCCATTTTTTACATTAATCATGGCATAACTCTTTAAGTGGCCACTGATATGACTTTTACGGCACTATGTAATTATGGAGCCTAAGGTTAAGTTAGTGCCAGACACCCAGTAGAGAAGGTGTAATTAGATTTTAGCATTTTTAGTTGTAAAATACATAATGCTGATCCCAGACAACATATGAATGGAGAAAACCAAGTGAAGATATTTATTTAGAAATAGAAAAGCAATTATAGGACTCAAATTAACTGATCGCTACTCAGCTGCTAACTAGTGCTTTTGATTGTGCTGAGATTTCCTGCTGGGAGAGAGAGAGAGAGAGCAGTTACTTCATTAAGTTTTGACTTGGTTACATTGCTGTAGCAAAAGCAAAGGACTGCGAGATGTATCAGTTGTTATATCATTTAAAGGCAAAATATCTATATAATTCTGCTTATAATTGCTTTTGACACTCCTCAATCCACATCATAAATAGAGGGTAGGTGCAGAAATAGAATATGGAGTAGATGGAGGAAAAGCACTCAAACTTTTAAAGGATATAGGCACCTTTTGGAGGCAATTTTATTTATTATTAATTTTATTATTTCAATATTTAATATTTATTAAAGTTTATTTCTTGACAGCTTTCATTTTCACTGCATCTGCAGACTGCTGCTCCATTAGACCTTATCTTAGCTGACTTAAAGGAGTTGTCTCACTTCAGCAAGTGGCATTTAGATAAAGTTCATACAAGGCACTTACTAATGTATTGTGATTGTCCATATTGCCTCCTTTTCTGGCTGGATTTATTTTTCAGTCACATTATACACTGCTCATTTCCATGGTTACGAACACCCTGCAATCCAAGCTGTGGTGTCCGTACTTGCACACTATAGGAAAAAGCGCCAACCTATGCGCACTGCCACGATCCCAGCCACCAGAGGCCGACACTTTTTCCGATAGTGTGTAAGCACTACCACCACTGATGGATTGCAGAGTGATCACAACCATGGAAACGAGCCGTGTATAATATGATGGAAAAATGAATCCAGCCAGCAAAGGAGGCAATTTGGAAAATCACAATACATTAGTAAGTGCCTTGTATTAATGTTCTCTACATGATAAATTACACTTGCCTAACTGAGACCACCTATTTAAGCCTGTATTACACCAGGTGATTGCCGGGCCAATCATCGCTAATGAGTGTTCATATAAACGCTCGTTAGCAATGATCTGGCAGTGTAATACTGTCACCAATTTCCCAATGAACAAGCAAACTCATCGGACAATTCATCGGACAATTCAGATCTTTTGACAGGTTTCAAAATTATTGTTTGGTGACGACAGTTTGTGGTGTGTAATCACAATCTGACAACTAGATGGCATGGGGACAAGCGATGGTATAAGTGGAATGCAGTAATAAAAAAATATCCTAAAGGTGTCCATGGCCTTTAATGAATATTGATACAAAGTAAAGGAAGTAAAGACTAAAATAATCAAACATTTTCCAATCTTAACTTCACTTGTTGGCACAGTGGCCATGAATAGACCCCATTCCAAGCATGAGATAGGGCTCCATGCCAACTAGATATATCCCCGTTTTAAGGTGTCACATGTGATTTAAAGAGGACCTTTCACCGATTCTTACCCTATGAACTAACTATACAGATATGTGGAGCGGCGCCCGGGGATCTCACTGCACTTACTATTATCCCCGGGCGCCGCTCCGTTCTCCTGCTATGTCCTCTGGTATCTCCGCTCACTAAGTTATAGTAGGCGGAGATACCAGTCCCTAAGTTATGGTAGGCGGAGTCTGCCCTAGCGCTGGCCAATCGCAGCGCAGAGCTCACAGCCTGGGAGGTTATTTTCTCCCAGGCTGTGAGCTCTGCAATGCAATTGGCCAGCGCTAGGGCAGACTCCGCCTACTATAACTTAGGGAACGGAGATACCGGAGGGCATAGCAGGAGAACGGAGCGGCGCCCGGGGATAATAGTAAGTGCAGTGAGATCCCCGGGCGCCGCTCCACATGTCTGTATACTTAGTTCATAGGGTAAGAATCAGTGAAAGGTCCTCTTTAAAATAAGAATATAGAACTATGATATTTTAGGTTATAGTACCATTACAATTATTTAAATACTATTTACTTGATTTAAGTAAAGAGTTTAATTTCCCCAGAAACAGAAAACTGCCCATGGGACCATTCCAGCTCAGCCACATATTCTTCAATGTGCAAGAGATACAATACCAGACACCACCCCATGGACAAGTGTGGCACATTTTTGGGAAGAAAGCAGACCCTCTCCTCCAATCTCAGACAGCCCCTTTAAGTATTCTTATATATATAGTTCCAGTAGCTGTGTAAAAAGTAGACGGTTGATGGTGTTTTATTGACGACGTCCTCATTAAACTAAAAGAAGTGATGTCCAGAATTACGGAGAGATGAGCACTGAAGAGGTTTCAGAGACTGACAGCTACATCAGACAATATTTCCTTGATAGCAATTACAGACCTAGATGCTAATTAAGAACAGAAGCAATTCTTATAGTGGTGGCATCTGGTGCCACAGCCAGCTCCAAAAACATTCTGTTAGTGACTGTGAAGGTGCCTCAAGCTCTAACATATGTCCAAGCTGTTAATTTCAGGAGTGGTCTGTCATAGGCTCTCGGACGTTGCAGTGAGAAAATATTTCACTTGAATCTAGTTTTGAACATAAAGTCCTTTCACAGATACCAGTTTATATAATATCTTTTAAAAGTCCTAAATCATCTGCTTTTCTTCAATCACTAATCAATTATTTCAAACATACACAATATAGCTACTGAATACATTGTAGATAAAAAATACTAAAAATATAATACAGAACCCACGTGATCTATGAGCACATTTTACTTCAATAGAACATACATATGTGTCCTACCCTTTTCCATATAAGCACCTGCCCATAAGAGGCACCTAGGTTTTAGAGGAGGAACATAAGTAAAAAAGTATTTTTAATCAGACCCCCAATGTTAATCAGACCTCAGATCAGACCCCCAATGTTAATCAAGCCCTCAGACCCCTAATGTTAATCAGAGCTCAGATCAGACCCCCAATGTTAATCAGGCCCTCAGACCCCCAATGTTAATCAGAACTCAGATCAGACCCTCAATGTTAATCAGGCCCTCAGACCCCCAATGTTAATCAGCTCTCAGATCAGACCCCCAATGTTAATTAGACCCAGATCAGACCTCAGCTCAGACCTCAGTTCAGATCCCCAATATAAATCAGACCACCAATCAGACCTCAGATCAGACCCCCAATGTTATTCATACTCCCGATTAGACTTCAGATCAGACCCCCAATGTTAATTAGACCCCAGCTCAGACCTGCAATGTTAATCAGACCTTAAATCACAAAAGAAAAAAAAGAATATCAACTCCCCTCTCCTGTTCCATATGCTGCACCTGAGATCCAGTGCTTTTCCACCTCTTGCTGCTGCTCTGTGATGTGACCCAACGTTGCACAACTTGAGGTCACAGAGCATACCTGTGTTCTCTGCATAGAAGAAGATGAGAGAGCAGTGAGTACAGAGCCAGCACAGAGAGCACTGTATTCACCACTTCCCAGCCCTACTGTACTAATGGAAATGGTCATTAGTATTTCCCCTATAAGACGCACTGACATTTTTTACTCACTTTTGGTTGAAATAAAGTGCATCTTATAGGGCAAAAAATACAGTACTTCATGGTAGCACATAGAGGCTCTAAATTACAGGTCCATAGTCACATAATTTGCTACAGTATGGTGCCAATGTTTTTCCTTACATGTGAAATTTTAGGCATGTGGAGGTAAATTTAGGCCTAAAAAATTGTCACCATATTATACAGTAGAGCGGTACAACATAGATGCATTATAAGGCGATGTGCATGAAACCTCACCGTCATTTGAAGTAATGAACACACAAAGGAGTTGTGTAGACAAACTATGGACCACTTCCTGATGAGTTTCATCAGTGGGTGTTTAATCAATCTCATTGGTGTACTTTCCTTGTACCACGTATGTGTAATTCATGGTACAATTAAAGCAATGCCGCAACTCACAGACAACCTCAATGTGTTCCAGTGGTTAAAAGGTTGCACAACATAATCAGAACTCTTGCAATCAGTGCAATGACTGTTTGCCACCATTGAAAATCACTGAGCTCATGTAGAACTTGCAGTATGGGCATGATTTTACTGGCTTAGGGGAGATACTGTCTCTCCTTACAGAGGACTTGTAACTTCTCCTGACATGTCTGTTTTAGTAACTATTTGCATCAAACATGTAACAACAATTCTTGTAACTGTATATTGTGAATGAATTAATAGCAGTTTGCAGTGAAGATGGGTGCTACCAGTTTGGTGTGTCCCTGATTGCATAGTGTGAGACTGTGCAGGGACGCACCCTCATCTGGTTACATGGACCTTCATTTTAAACAGCTGGCAATACATTTCTAGTAGAAATAATACAGGAATGGCGCAACATGGAGTCATAAGAATACATGCTGCAGACATTTTATTATATGGGGAATGTAAATAGTCACCAAAACAGACATGTCAGAAGGTGACTGGTCCTCTTTACAGGGAACCTGTCATGTGGCTATTTGATTATAATCTAACTAATTATATACAATCATTAACTACTAAAAAGTGCCTTAGATGTATTCACTTACTGGTGTGACAGATGGTTACCTCATAATATACACACAAAGATGCTGCATGCCACACATGATTTGAGTCCAGCGTGACGTGATTGAGTCCAGCGTATATTTAATTCAGAGCTATAGCCACTCCCCTGCCCACCTGCTGCTGATTCATATGGAAAATAACTGTCATTCAGCAGCAGGTAGGCGGGGAGTCAGGAGCTCATGAATATTCAAGACTCATCATTATCAGCTGGAGCTTTTCAATACAAGATGTTGGCAGATTGACTGGGTCAATTAAAGAAAGTGACCCAGCATTTTGCTAAGAGAATCAGTCACTTATTTATGTTGCCCTTAGTTAGGACACCATAAAACTGGTGACAGGTTTCCTTTAAAGAGACCAGATGGGTATGCATACTAAGCAGCCATGCTCAATAGGAAAATAATATGCAAAAACCTATCTGCACATTTAACCATGTACCATTGCCACTAATTCTCCATACACAGCTGGTTTCCTTAAAGGGGTTGTCTTAGTTAACATACTGTAAACCTGTCAGCTGCAGTAAACATACTAAAATAACGAAAGTAGTCAAACTCCACACTTTTGTCTTCTGCCGCTTCCAGCACTGTGCTTCTGTCCTGTAGCGCTGATGTCTTGTTCCTGGCTACAGTGGTGACGTGACATCCAGTACACATCAGGTCTGTGTGCAGCCAATAGCTGCCCTCGACAGTATACAGCATATAACCACTGAGGCCAGTGATTGGTTGCAGTTGTGATGTGCTGTGCACAGGAGTCACCACTGCACCAAGGAAAACAAGCAACCACATGCAGAACTGGAGCTCAGCTCAGGAAGCGGCATGGGAGAAAAATGTGGTGAATATTGTGTCATTTGGCCATCTTAGGGTTGGTTCGCACTGGCGTTGCGGAATTCCGTTATAGGCTCCGCTATAACAGAGTTAAAGTGGAATATAATGGAATTTTAGGACTGAATGCAAAACGGACGACTTTAAGAGACATTCCTTTTTGCTCCGTCCTAATATATGTCTATGGGAACACATACGTTTTTTTTTTCGTCATGTATAATGAAACCAAACGGGACCATTATGTGACTTAATACATGTCTTTGGGGACAAATAACGTTTTTTTTCCCATCATGTATAACGGACCAAACGGAACCGTTATGTGCCCCCATAGACATGTATTAGGACGGAGTAAAACGGAATGCCTCTTAAAGGTTTCCGTTTTGCATTCCGTCCTAAAATTCTGCTATATTCTGTTATAACTCCGTAATGCCAATGTGAACCCGCCCTTAATTTGTTTGCTGTTGCTGACAAAGTTTTAGTTTAACTTGGACAACTCCTTTAAGGAGAGCCAATGCCTCCCCTAAGATGCATCCAATGCATTGCACTCCACTAGCCAGCATCTTCTCTTGTACTATTGAGGGACAAGTAATCAGATATCTAGGGACGGATTTATGGTTAGGCTTTTCTCCTTTGCCTTATTCCAAAGCTTGTTAAAAGTTGAATATCATCTCATAGGGAGCCACCTTCAATAGGTGGCACTAGTGCGACAATTCTGTTTTTGGGGGCGATCATATAATTTTATCATCAATTGCATGCATACCATGGCACCATATGGCCCTGGCCTAAAGTTATTTGCTCCTCTAACTTAAATGTTCCGTGTTGACCTCAGATTTGCCCTGAACATAACAGACATTTTTATAAATGTACATAATTCATTTGATAAAATAAAGACATAAAACAAAACAAAAAAGTAGGATTTGCTATAATTGTATACATTGTCATGAAAGTGTAATTTTTTTATGATGCATGTTTTAATGTGTCTGTGTGTCTACAGGGTAACAGGTAGACCTTCTATAAAATCATAAAATGAGAAGTTAGGCATCACTGACTCTCTCAGCAAAACCCGCCACATGCTCTGTCTTTCTATCAGAAATTAAATTACACACTATAAAAGTATCTAAAGCACATCTCATCTACAGCCTATCACAGCCTATGTCGAGGAGAAAAATACAATACAATACAGAGCTTCACGGCCCAGAAGATGAAATTGAACTTAGTGATATGATACGCAAAGGGCTTACAAAGCAATGCAAAGAGTAAGGATTCATCTTGAGAATCTACTTTTATCTCCTGACCTTCCAGCCAATTGTTATTTATGGAGCCAAATGATTTAGGTTGCTACAATGTAACATATTATATCATATGTTACATTATATATTTAAGTAAATGAATCCAATGTTAAAAAAAACACATACAATTGATTAAATCTATGTAAACCCAATGGGAGTATTTACTGTATTAGGCAGGGCAAATATTCTAGGAAATTGCAATAGATTTTCTTTATAAGTGTTTCGCACTGGGGGTTGCTCTACAGCCCCTAATAGATCATATTTTAAAAATATCCTATTTAAATCTTAATCCTGGATTGGTACTATGACCTGTAAAGACTGAATTCGAAAACCTGTGTCACTCTTCTAATCAAATTATTGAAGTTACGAAAAACAGAAGGTATCATCAATCTTTGTCTGTGATCGTGTATCAATAGACATCTTATGGTGACATGTGAAGAAGGGGGGGGGGAGTCAGTTGAAAAACTAGGCAATAATCATTTGGGTGTTACACTCTGCCATAAATTAAGGTGGTATTTTTGTACACCAAAAGATTCTACAGCCGGTGATGTAATGGCATATACAAAGTTTAAAGGGACCGTGTCACCTCACACCAACTATATTAACCACTGTACAGTACTGCATGAAGTACACCTGATGATGAGCTGAAATACATAACTTTTATCTCTATACTGACTCCAGTTTCTCCTTTATATGTCTACAAACCAGCCATCTAATGCATAGAGCAGAGTCCTGAGTGTGTCCAGGAGAAGTATTTTCCATGCATTAAATTTACATGGCCGGTTTACAAGAGTCAATATGGTCTGTAGGGTGCCATTGAGATCCATCATGCAATGGATATGGAACAGCACTGTGGCTTCTGTTATACCGCAACCCATATGTGAACAGAGCCTGAAGGAGCCCTCTTTTGCATTTCTCTGTAAGTGAGGCTCCTGTGACTTCTTATCTTTCCTCTCAGTAGACCAGGGTATAATATTAATTGTCTTTTCGTAGGATAGGCCCTCAGTATCAGATTAATGAGTGTCTGACGCCAAACAGTCCCAAAGATCAGATGATGGAAGGGCCCACAGTGCTAACTGGTCCCTTTCTTTATCAGATACAGTTGTAGGTGGGAAAGCCTAATTGATATTGCACCTAATTGCAGCTCAGTCTCATTTATTTGAGTGGGACTGAGTTGCAACACAAGGCATTGCCATTACTGATTTGCTGGGTTTGTTGGGAGTTGGCTACCCACCAATCTCAAATTGATGGCCTACCCTAAGGATAGGCCTCCAACATTGTTTCCCAGAAAACCCTGTTAATTATTGGTAACTACTGTAGTCCTAGCTATTTGTAAAATATCTCGAATGGTACAGAGCAGACAGTTGAGTCCACAAACATAGCCTGAGGCTACTGATTCCAATACAAAACTTGTACAAAGGGCTGCCAGCCATATTTGGTAGAGCTGGGCTCCAAGAAGCAGGGCCATAGTGAGACTGTACCTCCCGTATCTATATTTGATCAGAGTTTGATCAGATTTAGAAAGCCATACATAGAAGAGGACATAAAGTGTCAGAACATAAAGAAAATATTGATTACAACTTTTTTTTCAATTTAATGCCATTTTAAGAAAACGATTTATATGGCGATAAGCCATAGCCATATTTAATCTCATTAGCATAACATTAACACAAGGCCATTTAGGCATAAAGCCTTATTGTATCCACATAACATGACTTTATTAAGGCTTGGCGTCTCTCCCAGTCAGCCTGGGAATTTTGTTGCACTTTTGCTGAGAATAGAGGAAACACTTAAATAACAATCTGTTATTTCCTGACCATAATCTTAACGGAGGAATTGAACAAGAGATTTATATTGCTTATTGTTAGATGCATGAGGACAACAGTCTGCAAAGAGAAGAATGTCTTCTTGTAAATTGAAAGTCGTTCTTGTTGAGTTTGGGATCAAGTATTATGATGATGTCATTTCTAACCTTATAGCTAATTAATCAGTCAATCACAGAGAAAATTTGGACTTTTTAGAGTGACAGTCGCTTGGCATGCGTTAACAGTCCCAATTGACCTGACTGTCGTTTCCAGTTGGAGCAGGGACAGAAGTTAAATGGTGCCACAATGTAGGATTAAAAGTGTTTGAGAGGCCATTAAGTTTGGTCCTGAAGCTATATGGTAATCAGGACTATACAGAATCTGTGGACAAAGCAATGCCGCATGTATGGACCCTTACTGCTGGGGGTTGGTCATATCCAAGCAAAAGTTGTATTTTTAGGTCTGCATCAGAGATATGCAAAAGAATAATTGTAAAAAAATATATATATATTTTGAGTTAAAAGGAATGTACCATTAGAAAATTATTATTGCTTAAATCAAGTGTTTATGCTAAACAGATTATTTTTACAATCTTTGCAGATTTACTTTTCAGGTCACTATGTATATTTTAAAAAAATCCTAAAATTCTTCAATTTTTGCAGTGGCCAGATCAGCCATATGGGCCATGGAAAGGTAGGGACCTCATTATTTTCTATGGGAGGGTTTTCTAGGTATGCTGTGCAGAGGTCTGGAGGGAGTAGATATGCAGTGATTTCACCTATTGTGAATGGTGGATCCCGTGTTATCTACATATAGGTGATATCTTTCATTGTAAACCAGCCTAGGATGATAATGTGATAGCTGCTGAAAAGTTACCTGCGTAGAATAAGCTTAGGCAGGGCACTGAATCTCCATAAAGAGTCCAGTCGGGCATGGAGACTTACTAGAAGTATTCCATGGTTTGGAGACTTATTGGCAGCGCTCCATGGGAAACAGAAATGCATACCTTTGTACAGAACAGGACATCCAGACCTAATATTAGGCCTAGTGGCCAATACAGAACTTGGATATAAATATATATATATTATTAAAAATGTTTTTAACATAAAAACCTTTGAAGAGAAAATTCTAAGAAAAGATAAACTAGAATTTTTATGTAATGGAAAATACAAGTATTTACTAGAATCGACATGTCAGGAGAAGTGACTTATTATTATTATTATTATTATTATTATTATTATTATTATTATTATTATTATCATTATTATTATTATTATTATCACTTGTTACCTGCTTTATGGCTGTCCTTATACAGAAACATCATAAGGAATAATATGAGTCATTTTCCTACCATAACAGTCTACTAGAATAGGCTGCATAGTGCATACAGATCACTTCCACAAGAAAGAAGTCATTTTCTCAATGGCAAGATCTCCCTTCCCTTTGAGATGCTTGTTTACTAATTGGTACCATCATAATTGGATCATTCTTCGCATTTCAAGAAGTGTTCCTGTTATCTACGAGATTGAGTTAGCGTCTCTGGGGATCGTCTCGCTGTTTACCAACCATGGGCTTGCGCTGGTTTACTATAATCACAATATCATTCTGAGTCATTGGACTGGAAATCAATATTTTCTTATAAGCAGCTGAATGATACACAAAAGAAAGGAAGTAACAAAATAAACCAAATAAGCCTGGCTTAAAAAATTTAAATAAAAGGACCTACAGTATATATGCAATATGTCTTAAATTGCCTAGCATGTGCTATATAGATTTAACATTTTTATTCTGACACCTGATTTGTTGCATTGCATCTAATCCACTTCATACAGTATATTGTCCCTTTGGAAAGCCAATGACTTGTTAGTACCCTAGCAGCAGTTAGAACAGATGTGTCCCTGACAGACGATGGATGGTCAGGGTCCATCTGGCCAGTGCAGCCTGGACAGAAATGATGTATACAGCTTCATCAGCGAATGACTGTCATCAATCTAGTGTTACGGATAGCATAAATGACAACTACACTACATTCGAGGCCCCAGGTGTGCAAGTGACTAGAGGACTGATTTAAGAAAGCCGAGTAATCAGGAAAATATAGTCTACTGGACTGTAATTTGTATTGTAACCTCCTATAAATATCATTGTGTACAGTGGCACGTGTGACTGTCAAAGCCGAGGAATTAGCCCGCTGAACACTGCTTGCTTGCTTACCTATCATGAACCTTTGAATACATTAGCTAATATATGCAGAATGACAGCCAATACTTTTGGACAGCATTTTAATTATTATAGCATTGATTTCTGATGCATCTCCATTTTCTATTAGCGTCTCCATCATGACGATCTTATTGATGCAGCTTCGTTTTTCTAAGATTTCACGCTAGAATTACCTTGATTAAAATAGCCCTCGTAATTGTTACACTTCAGCGTGTCTGCGCCGACTAACTGGAAATGTGTTGAACCTTACAATTTAATATACGGTACAAATCTTTACAGACTAATGCAATGACTGGTCACTAGCAAATAGGTATCCGCTTATAAAAGCTCCTCTTTGGTATGCATTAGGGATTATGCATAATTTGCATTTATTTGCATTTTATTATGTCGCTGACTCTGGGGACAGGAAAAGGAAAACAATTACTGTAATCTCAGAGGATGTTTCTTAAGATACAACCGTTTTAAAGCATTTATGGTATATTATCAATGTCAGGGATGAGATTTTAGTTGACAAAAATATTCCTTTTCATTTCATGAAATGCATTAGACTTTTTTTTATTTATTAGAAATGTCTTTAAGAATATCCATACAATACTACATAATAATTGTAATAATAATGATCACAGTAACTAGATAATAATAATGATTCTTATATTATAATAATATAATGTTAAATATTAATTCATTTATAATTGTATTTTATCATAAATCTAAAAAAGGTAAAACAATATTAAATACAATTATTTCATAGAAAAACAAATCAGTGTAATATTAACTAGAAATGATCACTCTCCTCCTTTTTTAATGGGGTGGGGGGGGGGGGGTTGCTGATGGATCTGGTCATATGAACCTCTCTCTATCAGTGGTCATTCTAAATGGGGAATGCTTTACCTGAAAAGGGGAAGGCACTTAATAAAGTAGGACATACGTGCAGGACTTTTTTTCTTTTTTTTCTTTTTTACTTACTTTATTAAAGCTCAAATATTAACAAACAATTTAAAAAAAACATATCAATATTAACATCTTTTTTCCCACCCGAAAAAAAAAAAACAGGACTTTAATGAGTAAGAATATACTAGTAAACTGCATGTAGTACCAGCCACCTTCTTTAACCCCTCAACGACCAATGATGACCGTGCTCTCATCATTTGCCGTGAGGTTCAATGCAACCAAATGGGATTTGGGGTCGAATCGACTCTACTCAAATGAAAAGTGGTCCAACTGGCCTGAGAATTTGTGTATGACATCCTGAGATCTCCTAAGACTTTTTCTTAATTTTTTTTTTCATAATTTCTGTCTCTCTATTTCCAAAATTACTTAGAATTCTCATTTGGATGCTACACTAAGTTTTACATTTTACAAAATTCTGGTCGAATTTGATTAGTTTAGAATCGGCACACTCATCTGTAGTCTTGATAGAGTGTATGGAGTGGACTCAGGATCTGAGCCCACTCCATACACAGTAGGTTCCAACTGTGTTACATGGTTGACAACCTGTAGTAGCCGGGATCAAAGAAAACTCTGATCCCAAAATCTAGCAGGGTGTAAGAGAATGTCAGTAAAATGACTATACATTAGAGTACTAGCTTTGCAGGGTATAGCACAAGTGATCAACCAATTGCAGATTCAAGTCTCCTATTAAAAGAATTAGTGTTGAGCAAATCGAAGTTCACAAAGTGGACTTTGATCCAAATATCCAAATTTCAAGGAAAATTAGATTTGCCGCAAAGATGAATTTTATCGTGCTTTGTTGTAACAAATCAATTTTCCTTAAAATGGTGGTTTAAAAAAATGAATACTCACCTCATCCATTTGGTGCGAAGAGTCCGCCGCGGACATCTTGATTGAAGATCCCATGCGAAATCTCGTGCATGGTGACATATGACGTCACCACGCCAGCCACCATGATGTCATCATGCCCCGGGCGAGATTTCGAGCTGAATCTTCAATCAAGATGGTTGCGACGGACTCTTCCCGATCAAATGGATTAGGTGAGTATTTTTTTTTAACAGACTAACACCTGGCAGCCCTCAATGGTCATCTCAGATGCTGCGATCAGAGATGAATGCGGCATCTGAGGGGTTTAAGGATAGGGGTGGCGCAATTGCCGTTCCCCCTCATTGCGTTGCCTACTCACAAAGAAATGCGCTTTGTGACAAAGTAATTTATCACAAAGCCAATTTCTTTGTGAAATTCAGTGAAGCAGCCGAATCGAAGATTAGAGAACTTCGCTCATCTCTAATAAGAATATTGGAGTTTACCATTGAGTTATGCCACTATTCAAAAGCACTAGTCCGCAGGCCGAGTATATGTGTATAGGTCACAGAGCTGACTGAGAAGGTTACTTTGAATATTGTAATATACCCTCTAATTTATAGTAGAGGGTACATTATTATTTATTACACACACCTCAGCTGCCGCAAAACTTTTTTTTTGTCATGAAAGAAGAAAATTCCTTTTCACCATTGATCTACTAATACATTCTGCAGCAGGTGAGGTGTGTATTATGAGGTTCTGCAGTGAGAGGGAACACTACATATCAGTCTGTCAGCTTTTCCAGCACGGAAGAAGAAACTTCCTTTTAAAGCTTACTGTAGCAAACTGCTTTATCAGCAAGAGATAAGGAATACCTACTGTAAGTAGTGCCACGTCTCTGTAAAATGCTCATGTTCTGACATCAAAATGTGATGTTTCTGCAAAAATTATTTATGGACATGTCAACAGAAAAGATCCATTCTGCATCTTAAGAGATAGAAGGGAACCTGTCACATTGAACATGGTGTAGGCAGCATGTTATAGAGCAGGAGGAGCTGAGCAGATTGATAAGCTATATGTTTTGTTAAAAAAAAAAGATCCAGTAGAACTTCTAATTCATTAAAGGGGGTCTCCGGGAATTAAGAAAATGAAAATACTTAAATATTACTTTTATTATCAATATATTCCCAAATACCTTACATTAGTTATAATAGCTAGTTTTGTATGGGAGCAATCATTAGGAAAAACTAAATGGGCGCTGTCCTAGTACAAACAAAACCTTTCCTAATCACACAGCAGGACAGGTTACATCACAACACTGAGCTAAAGAGCTGCCTCATCCTCTGCTTGTCAGGGATTAAGATCCTGAATACAGTTTAATATGGTCATCAGCTGAATCTCTGTAGGAATGGCGTTCATGAGCAGATGTGGCTAATGAGCAGCAACACTTGTATGCATTCTCCATTACCACAGTCTGTCCTGTACATCCTCTCTGTACTTCATGTCTCCTCATGAACTCCATTCCTACAGAGATTCAGCTGAATATCTTCTCATCTGTATCCAAGATCATAATCCTTGTGTAACGGGGCGCCGAAGGCGCACTCGGTCTCCCATCAGCCGCAGACCTGCTGTTTAGCTTCGGGAGCGAAGATTGTGTTTGGCCTCGTTCCCAGGGCGGCCTTGCTAGCTGGGAGGCTCCCTGCTCCTAGGTCTGCCTTAAGCGCCGAGCTGATCACTCGGTGCTCGACTTGTTTGTCTGTCGGTCATGTGACGCTGGCTCCCCACTATAAATACAGGCGGCCTGCTGGCTACAGGTTGCCTGTGATTTTCATCCTATAGGCTGTGTACTTTATTGTTATTAAGCTACCTCTGGAATTGAACCTCGATCCGCCTCTTGACACCTCTTCTGCCTGCTCCCTGTACCTTGACGCTACTTCTCGGATTTTGACCTCGGCTTGTTTACGGATTTGTCTTCGCCTCTTCCCTTGTTCTGACGTGACCTCCTGGACTGACCTCGGCTAGTTCATCCGCCTCGCCTTCTGTTTTTGTTCTACCTCTTGTCCGCCTATTGTAACTTCTCAGTGGCTGTCCTCTTCCCTGCTGTCTCTTTCTCTCTGCTTGCACTTAGTAGGTTAGGGACTGTCACCCAGTTGCGCTCCGTCACCTAGGGCGGGTGGTGCAAGTAGGCAGGGACAGGGGATCGGGTAGCTCAGGGGGTGCACCTCCACTCTATCTTGATTCCCGTGACTCTACCCGTGACACCTTGAAAAGTAGGAGAGGAGGATGAGGCAGCTCTTTACCTCAGTGCTCTGAAATAACTTGTCCTGTGTGTGATTAGGACAGGCCATGTGTGCACTAATAGGACAGTGGCAATTTTGTTTCTCCCAATCATTGCTCTCCAGACAAAACGAGCCATTATAACTAATGAAAGGTATTTGGGAATACCTTTATAATAAAGTAATATTTACGTATTTTCATTTTCTTAATTCCCAGAGAACCCCTTTAATCTAACTAAATCCTTTATGAGTCTGAGCTTAGCAGTCCAGTAGGCAGTCCTAATCAGTACATACCTCCCAACCATCCTGGATCCGGGACAGCTGAGGTATGTCCCATTTTAATGGTATCTGCATCCTGAGGACAAAGATACAGTTTAATGCGTTGGAGAATTTGGAAGTTGTCAGCTCCCTGCTCCATCATTCCCCAGCAGGCAGGCGTGATGCACTGACGTCATGGAGCCAGCTGAGCTGAGAGGGAGAGAGCACAGGCCAAGTATGATGCGATCCATTTATCAAAGAAATAGGGATACATGAGTATTGCACTTTTTTTTAATTATTAAAAGCACAAGGCCGGGATCCGCTAACACTAGCTAACAGACTTTAAAATGGTGAAGATCGGGGGACAAAATTGTACTGACTTCGCTGCAATTCCTAAGGGACCCAACCCGGGATCGGGTATAGCGAAATTCCTAAAGAAACAATCTGCAGCGTCTGCGACTAGAGAAACCAAGATGGTGCCGGCAAATGAGTGCGCTCTAGCAGACACAGAAGGAGGTGGGTCCGAGGGAGACAGCGATGGGGGTTAGTCTGAAAACTCCCGCACCTTACCTGTGTCCAGGAAATTCATAAAGCAAACCTTGGCAGAAGCTCTGTCTCCCCTCAAACAGGACCTATCGGTACTGACACACTAAATTCAGCACATAGGCCATAGAGTCGAATCCCTGGAGGCACACAGCAATCCCAATCCCTTTCCTCATGCCAACATCATATAAACTCTCTATATGCAGCTATGAAGGATCAAGAAAATCGTGGTCAGAGGAACAATCTCCGGTTTAGAGGCATGCCTGAAACGGTGCCTAATGGAGATCTCAAGTCCATCATTAAACAAATTGCCGAATCCCTCCTAGGTAACAGCGAACCATCCCATATAATCATAGAAAGAGCTCACAGAGCTCTCAGACCGAAACCAAATGACTCTGAACCACCCAGAGACATAATCTGTCGATTTCTGAATTATATGGATAAAGAGAACATCCTCAATGCAGCCAGAGCTTCAAATAACATCACCTATGGCGAATCCTCTATATCTATTTATCAAGATATCTCTCCTATTACCTTGAGGAAGAGGAAAATTCTTAAACCGCTTGCAGATCACCTTCGCAACAAACATCCCCTATAGATGGACCTTTCTCTTTGGCATAACTTTCAAATATTCTGGAAAACAGATCAAAATCGCCTCATATATCGATCTACAAGTAACATTTTCCACTATGGACATTTCTCCTTTGGACATAGCAGACTGGGACGTGGTGTCTGAAATCACCTCTCTACCGGACATCCCCAAGATGACCTCGTGGGAGAAATCTACTATGCCAAAACGACACCGCATGAAGCACCGCAGCGGCAACCTACCCCCCAGAAGGATAACTGGGACCATCTCTTAATCCTCTATTTGGCCTCATGCACACAACCGTTTTTGTGGTCCGAATCCGAGCCACATTTTTTTGTTGCTCGTGTGCGGACCCATTCAGTGCAATGGAGCAGCAAAAGATGCGGACATCACTCCGTGTGCTGTCCGCATCCGTTGCACCTTGTCCGTTTTGCCCCCACAATAATTTCTTTCCTTTGTTTGCCATGACACACCTCAAATTAACATCCTATAATGTAAAGGGACTTAGTTCCTCATACAAAAGATCACAAATTTTCTCCCTTCTGTGGAAGGAGAAGTGCTCTGTAATCTTCCTCCAGGAAACCCACTATAAACAAGTAAATACCCGGACCATTCTTTCTCTAAATATCCAAACTGGTATCATTGTGGAGCGGACGGAGCAGCCTCTAGGGGAGTGACTGTGGGGTTTAGGAAAGATGTCCCCCTTTCGTATTTCACACACACACAAGACCCTGATGGCAGATATATTATTCTAAAGAGAAGCATCAGACATAGGATGTATACCTTTGTCAACATTTATGCTCCAAATTCTGATCAGATCACTTGGCTACTATCTGTTTTAACCTTAGTAGAGTCCATGCAGGAGGGAACACTTGTTTTGGCAGGTGACTTTCAGGGGCGTAGCTAGAAATGCATGGGCCCCATAGCAAAAAAAATTTATGGGCCCCCCCCCCATAACAGTGTCCCTGACAGTGACTGACCCCCAACAGGGGGTGGAGGCCGACAACTATTGTAAGACGGACCCCGCGTTCCTTATGTAAGTGAGCTTAAAGGGAACCTGTCACCAAAAAATCACTTATTAAGCTGTTAATAGTACCTTATAGTGCTGCATAGTAGTTTCCTAATGCACTTTTTCTTCATTTAGCCTCCTTGAGAAATCGATGTTTTATTCAGCCGCTGCCCCGTGCTTTAAGTCAGGTTTGAAGTCAAGGGGGCAGCGGCCTAGGCGTCTCCAATCCTGCTCTCCCCGCCTACCGCCGCCTTTATTGACACGCCGGATCTCAGTGCCGGGACCGCGCTCCCAGCCCGCATGCGCAGTAAAGGGCTGCTGTATTCTGTAGCGCGATCTGGCTCCGGCTCGTACACTCAGCTGGCTTCAGTTTCGCTACTGCGCATGCGCCCGCCAGCCTTACATACTAGCGCAGTTACAGAAGATGCTGGGCGCATGCGCAGTAGCGGAACTGAAGCCGGCTGAGTGTACGAGCCGGAGCCGGGATCGCGCTACAGGCTACAGCAGCCCTTTACTGCGCATGCGGGCTGGGAGCGCGGTCCCGGCACTGAGATCCGGCGTGTCAATAAAGGCGGCGGGGAGAGCATGATTGGAGACGCCTAGGCCGCTGCCCCCTTGACTTCAAACCTGACTTGAAGCAGGGGGCAGCGACTGAATAAAACATTGATTTCTCAAGGAGGCTAGATGCGGCTAAATGAAGAAAAAGTGCATTAGGAAACTACTATGCAGCACTATAAGGTACTACATACACTGCGTGCAGAATTATTAGGCAAATGAGTATTTTGACCACATCATCCTCTTTATGCATGTTGTCTTACTCCAAGCTGTATAGGCTCGAAAGCCTACTACCAATTAAGCATATTAGGTGATGTGCATCTCTGTAATGAGAAGGGGTGTGGTCTAATGACATCAACACCCTATATTAGGTGTGCATAATTATTAGGCAACTTCCTTTCCTTTGGCAAAATGGGTCAAAAGAAGGACTTGACAGGCTCAGAAAAGTCAAAAATAGTGAGATATCTTGCAGAGGGATGCAGCACTCTTAAAATTGCAAAGCTTCTGAAGCGTGATCATCGAACAATCAAGCGTTTCATTCAAAATAGTCAACAGGGTCGCAAGAAGCGTGTGGAAAAACCAAGGCGCAAAATAACTGCCCATGAACTGAGAAAAGTCAAGCGTGCAGCTGCCAAGATGCCACTTGCCACCAGTTTGGCCATATTTCAGAGCTGCAACATCACTGGAGTGCCCAAAAGCACAAGGTGTGCAATACTCAGAGACATGGCCAAGGTAAGAAAGGCTGAAAGACGACCACCACTGAACAAGACACACAAGCTGAAACGTCAAGACTGGGCCAAGAAATATCTCAAGACTGATTTTTCTAAGGTTTTATGGACTGATGAAATGAGAGTGAGTCTTGATGGGCCAGATGGATGGGCCCGTGGCTGGATTGGTAAAGGGCAGAGAGCTCCAGTCCGACTCAGACGCCAGCAAGGTAGAGGTGGAGTACTGGTTTGGGCTGGTATCATCAAAGATGAGCTTGTGGGGCCTTTTCGAGTTGAGGATGGAGTCAAGCTCAACTCCCAGTCCTACTGCCAGTTTCTGGAAGACACCTTCTTCAAGCAGTGGTACAGGAAGAAGTCTGCATCCTTCAAGAAAAACATGATTTTCATGCAGGACAATGCTCCATCACACGCGTCCAAGTACTCCACAGCGTGGCTGGCAAGAAAGGGTATAAAAGAAGAAAATCTTATGACATGGCCTCCTTGTTCACCTGATCTGAACCCCATTGAGAACCTGTGGTCCATCATCAAATGTGAGATTTACAAGGAGGGAAAACAGTACACCTCTCTGAACAGTGTCTGGGAGGCTGTGGTTGCTGCTGCACGCAATGTTGATGGTGAACAGATCAAAACACTGACAGAATCCATGGATGGCAGGCTTTTGAGTGTCCTTGCAAAGAAAGGTGGCTATATTGGTCACTGATTTGTTTTTGTTTTGTTTTTGAATGTCAGAAATGTATATTTGTGAATGTTGAGATGTTATATTGGTTTCACTGGTAAAAATAAATAATTGAAATGGGTATATATTTTTTTTTGTTAAGTTGCCTAATAATTATGCACAGTAATAGTCACCTGCACACACAGATATCCCCCTAAAATAGCTAAAACTAAAAACAAACTAAAAACTACTTCCAAAAATATTCAGCTTTGATATTAATGAGTTTTTTGGGTTCATTGAGAACATGGTTGTTGTTCAATAATAAAATTAATCCTCAAAAATACAACTTGCCTAATAATTCTGCACTCCCTGTACTAGTACATACTTTGCACAAGTTTATTATTTACAACTTAAAGGGAACCTGTCACCAAAAAAATCGCTTATTAAGCTGTTAATAGTATTTTTTGGTGACAGGTTCCCTTTAAGTTGTAAATAATAAACTTGTGCAAAGTATGTACTAGTATGTATACTACTATCTAATAATCCTTATCTATCACTTGACACTTCACTAACTTACTGGGGACAGTCAGGACTCCTCTCCACGCCAGACTTTTTCTTTTTACTGTGGCAGACTGCTGGCAGTGCACAAAAGATCAGAATCCATTCACTTCTGTATTGATGACACATCCTGAAGATCAATTAGGCACACTGGGCGCGGGGGGGGCGGGCAGGCAGGCTCCCGCTCTTCACATTCAAAATAGGCAGCCGGCGGCAGCGTAACGTGACGTCACTTTACTCCGTCACGCCGCACGTGCATAGCTGGCAGTGCAGGAGGCGGAGCACAGGGGTGTGATTAGGCTGTGCCCAGGCACACCTCGTGCGCACGCCTATGGGTACGCCCCTGTTCCGGCCCCCTCCACCACCTACCTCATCTTCTGCCCCGGGCCCGCCTGCTCCAGTCCTGAGTCCTGACTTGACGCGGCTTCCCCCCAGCCAGGCCTGAGCCGCGGACCGCCCACGCCCCACCCACTACACTGGGCGGGCGGTCAGGCCTGGCTGCCAGTGCCTGTGTGTGTGTTAATAAAAAAAATTAAAAAAAAAAATTTAAAAAAAAAATTAATGCGATCCGGACGGGCCCCCAGTGGCGTAGGGCCCCATAGCCACTGCTATGGTTGCTATGGCGATCCCTACGCCACTGGTGACTTTAATGTCGCTCTACAGCCCCTTGTTGATACATCCTCCATGAAATCCTTGTTTTCAGCCAGAAATCTGAAAAACTTAATTCCAGACTATATGATTTAGATCTTGTTGATATATGGAGATGTCTTAACCCTACTTGCATTGATTACTCCTTTGATTCTCCTCCAGGGAATTCCTACAGTAGGATTGACTATATCTTTACTCCTAAAGACCAAATACACCTATGTGCTGATGAGAGAATCGGAAGTATTACCATCTCAGACCACTCTTCTGTCTTTTGCACTCTACGTTCACCATCTGTTCCAGGTAGGACTCCTATTTAGAAACTAAACGAGTCCATACTGAGCAACGAAGACCATAAGAATTATTTCTCATCTCTCTTAAAGGAATATTTCTCCATCAACAACAAACCTGACACTTCCCCTCAAATTCTATGGGATGCCGACAAAGTGTTAATTAGGAGTCACTTTATTAGCAAATGCTCCTTTTAAAAAAAACAAGCAGACAAACACCTCTCTTCCTTACTAGACCAGATCCACGCTTTGGAATTCCTAAATGATCCCTATCAGCCCAACACTTGTCGAGCCGTACAGCCCTTAGACGGAACTCAAAAACCTCCCAAATGTAAAAGAGGCCAAATACTATTCATCCTCCCAACATAAATTCTTTGCCCATGGAAATAAAGCCTCAAAATTTATGATGCAACGCATAAGACGTAGAAAACTAGCAAGACATGTGACTTCCATTAAATCCCTTCAAGGACATCAACTTTTTTCCTCGGAGGCCATTGCCGAACAGTTTAGACTCTTCTATGAAGCTCTGTATAATCTACCATATGCAAAGGGAGACCAAGACATTCTAAATAGAGACTCTACTGTTAATTCTTTCCTTGACTCATTAAACCTCCCAACTCTGTCTTCCATCCAATGAGATGTATTAGCAAAACCGTTTTCTCTTACAGAACTCAAACGCCCTTAAGACCACCCCAAAAGACAAATGCCCTGGCCCAGATGGCTTCCCAACCATTTATTATACCACCTTCCAAAACTCCTTGCCCCCTCACTTACTTTTAGTGATGTCCCGAACTATTCGCCGGCGAACATAGCTTGTTCACGTTCTCCGCGGCAGGCGAACATATGTGATGTTCGGTCCGCCCCCTATACATCATCATTGAGCAAACTTTGACCCTGTACCTCACAGTCAGCAGACACATTCTAGCCAATAAGCAGCAGACCCTCCCTCCCAGACCCTCCCACCTCCTGGACAGCATCCATTTTAGATTCATTCGGAAGCTGCATTCTTAGTGAGAGGAGGGACAGTGCTGCTGATTTAATAGGGAAAGCGTTAGCTAGGGCAGTGTTCAGTGTTCTTTTTTTATTTTTATATATATATATATATATATTGCAGTTGCCTGCCCGTGTGTGAGAGGCTGCAGGCCAACAGACTGTACTGTGTGCACACCACTCATATAGGGTGTCAAAGTACCTTGCAAATAAAAAAAAGTCAATTATTATTTTTTTTTTTATATAATCGCAGTTGCCAGACAGTGAGAGGCTGCAGGCTCACAGACTGTACTGTGTGCACACCATTCATACAGGGTGTCACAATACCTTGCAGATAAAACTAAGTCAATTTATTTTTTCTCTGTAATAAATATAATCGCAGTTGCAAGCCAGTGAGTGTCTGGCCCACAGACTGTACTGTGGCCACTGGCCAGGCCACCACTCATACCGTTACAGGGTGTTACAATACCTTGCAGATAAAACTAAAGTCAATTTATTTTTTCTCTGTGATATAAACGCAGTTGCAAGCCAGTGAGTGTCTGGCCCACACAGACTGTACTGTGCCACTGGCCAGGCCACCACTCATACGGTTACAGGGTGTCACAATACCCTGCAGATAAAACTAAAGTCAATTAATTTTTTTCTCTGTAATAAATATAATCGCAGTTGCAAGCCAGTGAGTGTCTGGCCCACAGACTGTACTGTGGCCACTGGCCAGGCCACCGCTCATACCGTTACAGGGTGTCACAATACCTTGCAGATAAAACTAAAGTCAATTAATTTTTTCTCTGTAATAAATATAATCGCATTTGTAAGCCAGTGAGTGTCCCAAATTGGAAGTAACAAGAAGGACGCACACAGATAAATCACATTTCTGCAAGGAGTTTGTCAACTTTTGACAACTGTTTGCGGTTGTCTAAAATCCATTCAATACACGTTCTGATAGGGGATGTAACAGGGATTAAACTGATGAGAATAGTACTACAGAAAATACCACTCATATCGGGTGTGACAGTAAATTGCACGGCGCAGACGCAGTGACCGTGGATTCAAACAAAGGGGAGGGAGCCAGCATTTTTTTAACCATCTCCCCGTTCGAAAAATTAATTCAATAAATGTTTGCGGTGCATTAAAAGGGGAGTTTGGTCTGTCAATGTCTGTGAAGCGGGCGTAACCCTTACACTACCTGATCGATACAACATCATACCTGATCATATACACACACTGGATGTTTTAAACCGTGTTGTTCAAAAAAATTTAGGATTGCTAGGTGATTTATGCCCTTTATGGATTAAATCCCAACTCTGCGTCAACTATGTAATTTTGCCATGGATCCCCCTCCGGCATGCCACAGTCCAGGTGTCAGTCCCCTTGAAACAACTTTTCCATCACTACTGTGGCTACAAAGAGTCCCTGTGGCTTTTAAAATTCGCCTGCCTATTGAAGTCTATGGCGGTTCGCCCGTTCGCGAACATTTGAGGAAATTCACGTTCGCCGTTCGCGAACTGAAAATTTTATGTCCGCGACATCTCTACTTACTTTCCGTTTGTAATCTTGCTCTACATAACCAACCATTATCACCTGACATGACCAACGCTCTAATTACAATAATTCCCAAAGAAGGCAAAGATCCGACATCTTGCGCAAACTACAGTCCCATATCCTTATTAAACATAGACTCAAAACTCCTTGCAAAAATGCTTGCCACCAGACTTCAACCTTTCCTCCCCAACTTGATCCACACTGATCAGGTGGGATTTGTAAAGGGCCACGAAGGAAAAGATAATACTACTAAGGTCCTAGATGCCCTCTTTTTCGCCTCGTATAAAAAACTACCTTTGGTATTACTCGGCACTGATGCTGAAAAAGCATTTGATCGTATAGACTGGTCCTTTATTAAACACACCCTGTATAAATTTTACTTCCCTATTCCCTATGTTCAAGCTGTGTTTGCAATGTACGCAAACTCCTCTGCTTCTGTTTTAGTCAGCAACCTCATTTCGGCTCGTTTTTTCAAAAATGGAACACGTCAGGGTTGCCCCCTATCCCCCCTAATATTTGTTCTTGTGATGGAAACCTTATTACAAGCTTTGAGACAGGAAGAGGGCATTGAAGGACTTAAAATAGGATCAAAATAAAAAATTAGCCGCTTTTGCTGACGATCTTCTGATCCTCACCACAAACCCCAACAAATCTATGCCCCTAATAATTTCCCTCTTAAAAAGATTTGGTTCCCTCTCTAACTTTAAGGCAAACCCACAGCTCTTCAGTTAAACTCCCCATTTAACTGGTCCTCCTGTCATCTAACCTACTTGGGCATCAAATTAACCTCACACCTCTCAGACTTATTTCACCTCAACTACACTCCCCTATTGGTGGCTATTGTTTCTCAGTTGGACTCCCTGGATTATCCTTACCTGTCATGGTTTGGTAGGAAGAACTTGGTGATGTCCTTAGTGATCCCTAGACTCACTTACCTTCTCCAGGTCCTCCCAATTGCTATTCCGAGATTTTTTTTAGATCTTTGAATTCCCACATCCGTTAGTTCATTTGGCAGAAAAAGAAGCCTAGACTATCCTTGTCGATCCTAACTAAACCCAGGTCTCCCTGACCCTGAACTTTATATGAAGGCTATACACTTAAGCAGAGTGGTTGGTAGCACTATTGTAAAGAGCCATTAAGGGGGCATTACTACTATGTGGGGACACTAAGGGAGCATTCTACTGTGTGGGGGCACTAAATAAGCATTCCAGGGGAATAGGAAATCAGGGGAAGCAGCTGCTTTGGGGACCAAAACTCACAAATGGCTCCCTCAGGAGGAAGAGTAAATAAATGACCGCAGCACTCTTTGTCTTCAAAAATGAGGAAGTTTATTCATCAACCGTGCAACGTTTCGACTACACAGAGTCTTTCTCAAGCTTGGGCTCAACACCACCATAGGAAATAATCTTGGTGAAGATTCATAAGTAGTGCTGTGTCCTCTTGAATTACAAAGAGTTGGGGGTTGCAAAGAAGTTGCTGGGGGGAGGCATTAAAAAATTTGCCCTGGGCCCAATCAGTTCTAGTTACACCACTGGAACATTCTACTGTGTGGGGGTACTAATGAGGCATATCTACTGTGTGGGGACACCAAGGGAGCATTCTATGGGGAAGGCGCAATAAGTACTGTCTGGAAGGACAAATTGGACTGGGTGAGATTGGGAATGTATAGGCAGCCATTTGGAAGAGTTAGACGTGTGGCTTAGTGTGAAAAAGTTTGCTACGCCGTGCTCCACTTGCTGCTGATCTTGTCCCTGCAGTGAGCCCTTGAGTAGCCAGTGCAGAGGATAGGAGTGGTAATGGCCCTGATGAGACAACATTGTCCTAGCTAACACTCCCCTCTCCTGTCAGGAAGTAGGACCAGTCATGGCTATAGAGGACATAATAGAACCGGATCCGTTCATGACGGATGCATGCATGTGGTTGTATCATTGTAACGGAAGTGTTATTGCAGATCGGATCCTCAAAAAAAGCTAGTGTGAAAGTAGCCTTAGGTGCACGTCATATACCCATTTATTGCGTGAAGTTCACCTGAACTGCATACGTGAGAGGGAAAATAATATAGTTAGGCCTCTTTCCCACGGGCGTGTGCGCCCCGTTGCCGTATTGCGGACCGTATTTGTGGATCCGCAATGCACGGGTGCCGTTCCGTGGGCATTCAGCATCACGGATGCGGACCCATTCACTTCAATGGGTCCGCAAATCCGGAGATGCGGAATGGTGCGGAACGGAACCACGGAACACAACCCTAGGGAAGCACTACGGAGTGCTTCTGTGGAGTTTCGTCCAGTACTTCCGTTCCGCAAAAAGATTGAACATGTCCTTTTTGCGGACCGGCCGGATCACGTACCCATTCGAATGAATGGGTCCGCGATTTGCTGCAGCTGCCCCACTGACTGTGCTCGTGAATTGCAAAATGTTGGCCGCAGCACGACCACAGGGTGCACACGCTGGTGGGAAAGAGGCCTTAATCTGTTAGTTCAGTGGGTGACCTCAAAGAATGAGGAGAGCATCAAATAAGGAACGTGGCCCTGGTCATGCCAGCTACACGCCCAAATCAAACACCTTCCTCAGGTGCACGTAGGCGACAGAACGTTCAGCGATGTTTTGTAGCCCCGAATACCGGTGTACTAATGGTGAGGCCAAAACAAGTAGAGGCGGTAGTAGATTGGGTGGCTGACAGTGCTTTCAGTTCCTTCACATTGTCTCCCACCCGGTCCCCTGCTGAAAGCGCAAAATTGGCACCTGCAGCCCATGGGCATCTGTCTTTCACCTCACCCCCTTGCAAATCAGCCAAGCAGTCTGAGCCCCAAGTCATGCAGCAGTCTCTTATGCTTTTTTATGACTCTGCTGGCAGGGTTTCCGAGGTCTGTCAACAGAGCTCTGCTCCAGAAGTGGAAGAGATTGAGTGCACTGATGCCCAACCACTTATGTGGACATGGGAGGACCACTGCAGCACATCTCTGATGATGACGAAACACAGGTGCCAACTGCTACGGCTTTCTGCAGTGTGCAGACCGGTAAGGAGGGCAGGGGTGAAGAGTGGGTGGAAGATGATGTGGAGGATGATGAGGTCCTAGACCCCACATGGAATCAAGGTCATGCGAGTGACGTGTGCAGTTAGGAGAAAGAGTTGGTTGTCACACAGCATCAGCCACAAAAGAGGGAGCAGTGTGCAAAAGTGGAGTGGCCGTCCCCTAGCCAGTATGCCTGCTACTGCCCAGCGCACCCAGGGACTGAGCACACCAAAGCCAGCTCCAAGGAGTTCCCTGGCGTGGCAGTTCTTCAGACAATGTGCTGACGACAACATGCGAGTGGTTTGCACGCTGTGCAATCAGAGCCTAAAGTGAGGCATAAATGTTCTAAACCTGAGCACCACCTGCATGACCATTCATCTAAATGCAAAGCATGAGCTGCAGTGGAGTAAACACCTCAAAAACCATGAAAGATCTCAGGCTCCTCCTGGTCCCTCTTCTGCTGCGGTCTCGGCCTATTCCTCCCCCTCTGGAGTTACAGTTATACCTGCCACCCCGCAAACAGAGGATGTGGCAGCAACGCCACCATATCCGTCACCAATCATCTCCACAATGTCCCATGGAAGTGTTCAGCTGTCCATTCCCCAAACACTGGAGAAAAAGAGGAACCACCGATACGTGGACCAGTAAGCACGGGCAGAAACGTTATATCTCCCTAACTGTGCAATCAAAAAAGATAGGGGCACATCCAAAGATAGAAAAGAGAGTGCCGGCCCACGGTATATAATGCACAATATATCAAAGAAGAAAAAGAATACCGAAACAGGAGCCGCACATCTACAAAATTACAAATTTATTTAAGGCAACAGACACAACATAAAATAAGTTAAAATCGTTGTATACAACAGATCTGGGCCATGTAAGCCGTATATCGGCACATGCCCATCTGAATCACCACAAATTCATATACAGACCCCCACATCCATCAGCATGTAACAATATAAGGTGCATGAAATCCATCAACAATAAATAAGAATCAAATACTTATCATAAAAATGGCATGATGGGGGGCATGCGTGGCGGTCAGAAGAAAAGCCCAAAGCGTATCGCCAGACTTGCTGGCTTCCTCAGGAGTACCTGATTCCTAGTGGCCAATCATCAAGTATATATGTACTAAGTAATCAAATAGTAATGCGTTTTACCTGCGTCCTGGTCCCAGATGGAAAGAGGGGGCGGTGACCACCTCATTAACATAGAGGAGCAGAGGGGCGCATGAAAAGACCTCCCATGATATACATGTGGAGCAATTGTAGAAAGCGAACGGCGTCCGGATATGCCGTCCGCGCATGCGCCTATCCGAGCCGGCCCGCGCTGCGTTCCAAAGACCGGATGTAGCAGCACGCGCCGGCTCGCAAGGCTCCCACTGCGTGTGAGCAGTCGGAAGTGACGTAGATCACAGGATATGCCGCGGCGAGGGAGGCTGCGGATGCGCACAGAGCAACAGGGGAGAAAAGATAAAGAGAAAAAAAAAACTACAAAGATAAGCGCAGCATTTATGAACAGGTTTCAATGGGCGGAAAGTCAGGAGATCAATATCAGGGGAATGTAGCCAAAACACAAGGTTAAAATAAGAAAAATGAGACAAATGTATATCCAAAAAGAAACACAGTGAGAACACAGGAAAAAAAGTGAAATAAACTGAAAACACGAAAAAGTGATAAAAATAATAAATAATGTTAGTGATAATAGTTATTATAAATACCTATTAGCCTCAAAATAAAGCATTTTTTATGTATTATTATTTTTTATTTATTTTTTATTTATATTTTATTATATTAATTAGTGCACTAGAGGGCAGTATCAATGCCAAAAAATAGAACCCATATTAAATATCTATGGTTAAATCATGTGCAGAATTAACCACCTGTCAAAAAAACGACTTGGCATGTTAATTCGGCTGCATGGTGCCACACCCAGAGATGTCTGGATAAACATAAAAAAATTCACTTCTATCCTTTAATCTTTATTCTTGATTACCCCAGAGTTTTATCTAGTTTATAAAATTTGTAGTGTATACTCATTGATATCCCCAATATTGGTTTCAGGTGTATATATTGAAGTATTTTATTATTTATTTATTTATTATTTGTATTTTTATGCTTTTTTATATATTGTCTACTGTTGTATATATATAGTTTTTGTTTACGTATTGTAGAAAAAAAAAGGGAAGAAGAGAAAACTAAGAAATGAAATACAGAGAAAAGAATTTGCTCCGTGCCGTGATCCACAGCGCCCCACGCCGAGGTCCCAGGATCAGAGAAGTTTTTTTGAAAAAATGGCATTGCAGAAGGTTGCAGCATCCAATAACTGTCTATGTCAAAAGACATCTCCCTAACTGCACACTGGGTAAATGCAGTGGCGGCTGGGCCTGAGACGAATAGCAGTTTGGCGCATGTCCTTCCACCACCGAGGATTGCAGGACGTTTTTCTTTGCCTCCTGTTGCCTCCTACTCCACTTCCTCCTCTACCGCCCCCTCATCTGGTCAGCGTAACACCTTCACCACCAACTTCAGCATAGCCAGGGGGAAACGACAGCAGGCTATTTTGAAACTCAACAGTTTGGGGGAAACAACAGACCAATGAGTGGTTGGTGCCACTGAGCCTCAAGACCGGCCTGGTGGTGTGCGATAATGGGCGAAATCTCGTAGCAGCTCTGGGCCTAGCCGGTTTGACGCACATCCCTTGCCTGGCACATGTTCTGAATTTGGTGGTGCAGAGGTTCGTGAAAAATTACCCCAATATGTCAGAGCTTTTGGCGTTCTCACCCTGCTGCTGCTCGCCTGTCTGCCCTGCAGCATAATTTCGGCCCTCCCTCTCACCGCCTCATATGTGACGTGCTCACAAAGTGGAACTCCACCTTGCACATGCTGGCCAGACTGCGCGAGCAGCAGCAGGCCATAGTGGAGTTTCAGCTGCAGCGCGCATAGGTGAGTTGCTCTGCGGAACACCACCACTTCACCACCAACGAGTGGGCCTCCATGCGGGACGTGTGTGCCATGTTGCGCTGTTTCGAGTACTCCACCAACATGGCCAGTGCCAATGACGCAGTCCTCAGCGTTACTATCCCACTTCTATGTCTCCTTGAAAAAAACGCTTCGGGCAATGATGGAAGAGGATGTGGCACAGGAGGAAGAGGGATCATTTCCATGGTTATCAGGCCAGTTATTCACAAGTGGCTCGGAGGGTGGGTTCCTGCACCAACAGAGGCCAGGTACACAATTGTCCAGCCACGGCACAGTTCTGGAGGATGGGGAGAAGGAGGATGATGAGGAGGAAGAACCATGTTCACAGCAGAGTGGCACCCAAAGCAGCTCATGGGCATCATTGGAGCATGGCTGGGGGGATACAGAGGACACAGACGATACACCTCCCACAGAAGACAGCTTGTCATTACCACTGGGCAGCCTGGCACACATGAGCGACTACATGCTGCAGTGCCTGCGCAATGCCTGCCGAGATGCCCACATTCTAACCAGTGTTGATCACTAGGTGGCCACTCTGCTGGATCCCCGCTACAAGGACAACGTGCCTTCCTTAATTCCGTCACTGGAGCGTGATCGGAAGATGCGCGAGTACAAGCGCACGCTGGCAGACACGCTGCTGATGGCATTCCCACCTGACACCGGGGGCTCAGTGGAAGCACAAGGCGAAGGCAGAGGATGAGGAAGAAGTCGCCAACGCAGCTGGGCCGCCGCCAGCACCTCAGAAGGGAGGTTTAGCATGGCCGAAATGTGGAAAAGCTGCCACAACAACCAGCACCACCAATTGATATGGAACGTCTTAGCAGGAGGCAGCATTTCAGCAACATGGTGGAACATGCCTACACGTACTGACTGATGGGTCTGCCCCATTCAACTTCTGGGTCTCCAAATTGGGCACATGGCCTGAGCTTGCCCTTTATGCCTTGGAGGTACTGGCCTGCCCTGCGGCCAGTGTATTGTCCGAACGTGTGTCCAGCGCGGCGGGGGGGTGATCGCAGACAAGCGCAGCCGCCTGTCCACAGCCAATGTGGACAAGCTCACGTTAATTAAAATGAACCAGGCATGGATCCCACAGGACTTGTCCATACCTTGTGCAAAATAGACAAGTATACCGGCCGCACCCAGCCATTGTTATACTCCAGCACACTTTCTCTTTGTTTTCTTTTTTATATTTCCCAATGTTTTGTGGTCTTCCCAAATTTATAAAAAAAAATATATATATATTTTTTTTTAATTGCGAAACCTACAAAAAAAGTAGTCCGCTTCCACTTACACCGCCACATTCACTGCCTCCTCAACCTCCTACTCCACTTTAACCTCCGCCTCCTAGTTCAAGATCATTATTTTTAACTTTTTTTAAATTCTGTTATATTAATTAATTTCCCTATCCACATTTGTTTGCAGGGCAATTGTCCTGCTCTTACCCCTATTTTGATTCCTTTTGCAGCCCTCTAGCCCTTTCTATGACTTTTTTAGAGCCATTTTAGTGCCCCAAAGTTCAGGTCCCCATTGACTTCAATGGGGTTCATTTTTTGGGTCAAGTGTCCCGAACCCAAACTTTGCAGAGAAGTTCGACTGAACACGGCGAGCCCGAATTTCCAGGTGTTTGCTCAACCCTAATTGCAAACATGGCATAAAAAACAAACTGAAGATACCCCCATGTCTGGGATATTGCATCCCTTATTGGGCCTTTCAAAAGTTGTGTGGTATGTCAGTGATAGACAGCTAACTCTGTATGAGGTACCCAAAGACATGGCTGTCAATCACTAAGAAAGTCATAAAATTTGCACCTAAGCACAATTACAAGTTTTATTCCTGCATCACATATATCAGTTGTGTCCAGCAAGCTATTTTAGGCCAGGAACCAGACACAACTGATATATGTGAACTGCACCTAAGTTCACAGATCCAACATCTGTCGATTGATAGCTCTAGACAGTAAAACTGAGCATGAAGGGATTTTCTGTCTGGTGATATTTGGCATTCAACATCAAAAGTCATGTATGAGAACTATCCCATAGAAAATTATGGGATCAGTACTGGCCTTAGTTCACCAGCATTTTCTGCTTCATGCTGCAGGAGAATTGAACCTTATCACAGGACATTTGAAGGGGACCTCACTGAATCTTTTCCAATAAAACTGTATATTACTTTGCTCATTTCCTCCTACTGTAACATGCTGCTCACAGATGGGACTGCATGTTCAATGTGACAGGTTCCCTTTAACTAGACACATTATTTAACCCCTTAAGGACTCGGCCCTATTTCACCTTCTGGACTTGGTCATTTTTTGCAAATCTGACCAGTGTAATTTTAAGTGCTGATAACTTTAAAACGCTTTGACTTATCCAGGCCATTCTGAGATAGTTTTTTCGTCACATATTGTACTTCATGACACTGGTAAAATGAAGTAAAAAAAATTCATTTTTATTTATAAAAAAATACCAAATTTACCAATTTTTTTAAAAAATTACTAATTTCCAAGCTTTAATTTCTATAATACACAGTAATACCTCCAAAAATAGTTATTACTTTGCATTCCCCATATGTCTACTTCATGTTTGGATCATTTTGGGAATGATATTTACAAGGCGGAGAAGTTTAGAAGCAAATCTTGAAATTTTTCTTAAATTTTCAAAAACCCAATTTTTAGGGACCAGTTCAGGTCTGAAGTCACTTTGTGAGGCTTACATAATAGAAACCACCCAAAAATGACCCAATTCTATAAACTACACCCCTCAAGGTATTCAAAACTGATTTTACAAACTTTGTTAACCCTTTAGGTGTTTCACAAGAATTTATGGAAAATAGAGATACAATTTCAAAATTTCCCTTTTTTGGCAGATTTTTCATTTTAATATTTTTTTCCCAGTGACAAAGCAAGGGTTAACAGGCAAACCAAACTCAATATTTATGGCCCTGATTCTGTAGTTTACAGAAACACCCCATATGTGGTCGTAAACTACTGTAGGGGCACACGGCAGGGCGCAGAAGGAAAGGAATGCCATACGGTTTATGGAAGGCAGATTTTGCTGGACTGGTTTTTTTGACACCATGTCCCATTTAAAAGCCCCCCTGATGCACCCCTAGAGTAGAAACTCCATAAAAGTGACCCCATCTAAGAAACTACACCCCTCAAGGTATTCAAAACTCATTTTAAAAACGTCGTTAACCCTTTAGGTGTTCCACAAGAATTAATGGAAAATAGAGATACAATTTCTGAATTTCACTTTTTTGGCAGATTTTCCATTTTAATATTTTTTTTACTTTTACAAAGCATGGGTTAACAGCCAAACAAAACTCAATATTTATGGCCCTGATTCTGTAGTTTACAGAAACACCCCATATGTGGTCGTAAACTACTGTACGGACACACGGCAGGGCGCAGAAGGAAAGGAAAGCCATATGGTTTTTGGAAGACAGATTTTGCTGGACTGTTTTTTTTGACACCATGTCCCATTTGAAGCCCCCCTAAAGCACCCCTAGAGTAGAAACTTCATAAAAGTGGCCCCATTTTAGAAACTACGGGATAGGGTGGCAGTATTGTTGGTACTATTTTAGGGTACATATGATTTTTGGTTGCTCTATATTACACTTTTTGTGAGGCAAGATAACAAGAAATAGCTGTTTTGGCACCGTTTTTATTTTTTGTTATTTACAACATTCATCTGACAGGTTAGATCATGTGATATTTTTATAGACCAGGTTGTCACGGATGCGGCGATACCTAATATGTATACTTTTCTTTTATTGATGTAAGTTTTACACAATGATTTCATTTTTGAAGCAAAAAAAATCATGTTTTAGTGTTTCCATAGTCTGAGAGCCATAATTTTTTCAGTTTTAGGGCGATTACCTTGGGTAGGGTATGATTTTTGCTGGATGAGATGACGGTTTTATTGGCACTATTTTGGGGTACGTGTGACTTTTTGATCGCTTGCTATTACACTTTTTGTGATGTAAGGTGACAACAAATGGTTTATTTAGCACAATTTTTATTTAAACATTTTTACGGTGTTCATCTGAGGTCATGTGATATTTTTATAGAGCCGGTCGATACGGACGCGGTGATACTTAATATGTATATATTTTTTTTATTTACACAATAATATCATTAAAAAAAAATTAAATCATGTTTTAGTGTCTCCATATTAAGAGAGCCATAGTTTTTTCAGTTTTTGGGAAATTATCTTAGGTAGGGTCTCAATTTTTGCGGGATGAGATGAAGGTTTGATTGGCACTATTTTGGGGTGCATATGACTTTTTGATCGCTTGCTATTACACTTTTTGTGATGTAAGGTGACAAATTTTTTTTTATTTAGCACAGTTTTTTTTTAGTTTTTTTTACGGTGTTTATCTGAGGGGTTAGGTCATGTGATATTTTTATAGAGCCGGTCGATACGAACGCGGCAATACCAAATATGTATACTTTTTTTTTATTTATGTAAGGCCTCATGCACACGACCGTTTTTTTTAAGGTCCGCAAAAACAGGGTCCGTAGGTCCGTGATCCGTGACCGTTTTTTTCGTCCGCGGGTCTTCCTTGATTTTTGGAGGATCCACGGACATGAAAAATGAAAAAAAAAATCTAAGTCAAGTTTTCCATTGAAATGATAGGAAAAAACGGACACGGATCACGGACACGGATCACGGACGCGGATGACAATCTTGTGTGCATCCTTGATTTTTCACGGACCCATTGACTTGAATGGGTCCGCGAACCGTTGACCGTGAAAAAAATAGGACAGGTCATATTTTTTTCACGGCCAGGAAACACGGCTCACGGATGCGGCTGCCAAACGGTGCATTTTCCGATTTTTCCACGGACCCATTGAAAGTCAATGGAGCCGCGGAAAAAAACTGAAAACTGACCCACGGACGCGGATGCACACAACGGTCGTGTGCATGAGGCCTAAGTTTTACACAATAACCGCTTTTTAAAACAAAAAAAATATGTTTTAGTGTCTCCATATTCTGAGCCATAATTTTTTTATTTTTTAGGCGATTGTCTCAGGTAGGGGCTCATTTTTTGTGGGATGAGGTGACGGTTAGATTGGTACTATTTTGATGGGCAAACGCCTTTTTGATCGCTTGCTGTTGTACTTTTTGTGATGTAAGGTGACAAAAAAATGGTTTATTTAGCACAGTTTTTATTTTTTATTTTTTACGGTGTTCATCTGAGGGGTTAGGTCATGTGATATGTTTATAGAGCCGGTTGATACGGACGCGTCTATATCTAATATGTATACTTTTTCCCCCCCCTATTTTTTACTAATTTTTTTAACTTTATTTGGGGAAAATGACGTTTTTGTTTATTTTTTGGGGGGAAAAACTTTATTTTTTCAACCTGTTTTTTCACTTAATTTTTTGTCCCACTTTGGGACTTAAACTTTTGGGGGTCTAATCCTTTACAATGCATTCCAATACTTCTGTATTGGAATGCATTGGCTGTATGAGTAATACTGTGTGTATTACTCATACAGCTTCCGGTCTGTGAGATCCAGGGGGCTGGATCTCACAGGCTCATCACCGGAAGGCATCGCGCTGCCTTCCATGCCATTGGGGTCCCCCCCACAGCCCCATGGGGACCCGACAGCACCACCGCCGCCGCACCAGGTAAAAGCCGCAAACCGCAAGTCTGACTTGACGGGACCCACCCGCGCATTTAGCCGAGGTGCCTGCTCAATGATTTGAGCAGGCACCTTGTTGCGATCACCGCTCGCGGGGCGGCGGTGATCGGAACAACACATGACATAACGGTACATCATAGGTCCTTAAGGACTCGGGAACCATGCCGGACCGATACGTCATGGGTCCCTAAGGGGTTAATAAGCAATTTGTTGCAGTTTCTTATCAGATCTTTTTCTTCTGTATTGACTTCATATATTGTTGTGTTGACTCCTTCCCTGGCAAACTTCTAGTGCAGTCAATAAAAAAATATTACCCGGGAAGTTTATAATTAACAAGGGCTACACATATTAATAACATTTCCTATATATATATTTTTTGGCTCATTAGTATCAGGACCTTTTAGAGTTTGGAACAGGTGCTTCTATTACCATCCACATATAATTCATATCATCAGCATATTAATAAAATGATAAAAATTTATTTACCTTCAAAACAAACAGACATGGTGTTCAATCTTAAAAATACTATAGTAAATATGAAACATGATGTATTAAAACCTGGATAATGATCACCCATAGTGATGAGCGGCATAGACAATATTTGTTTTTGCGATATTTCGCAAATTTTCTCATAATTTTCACAATAAATTAGCGAATTCTAGTATTCGTGATATCCAGTCATTATTTTCGTGATTGCGCAAATCGGCACTAATGATGCGCATATTTTTTGCGTAATACATGCAACTTCACATTTTATCAGGTCTGAGTAGATATTGCTGATTGGTGCACTAAGTATTGTTGTGACATCACAGCGCTATGTCTGTAGCATGTATGTATTGACAGCAGAGAAACAGTAATTCCTATCACACTACCTAACACCCTGCACTGGAACCTATTAGCTACACTATATCACTATCTAACCTACACTGACTATCTCCCACTAACTATCTGTATTATATATATGAGCTACTATCTAATGTAATTGGATAAGGAATAGGATCTGGATGAAAGCACAGAGCACAGCAATGTCACTGCTCTCTCTCTCTCTCTCTCTCTCTCTCTCTCAGAACTGCAAACAAACAGCAGAAAATGGCTGCAGGGGAGGTTCTTATATAGTAAGGGGTAGGCAACTTTCCTAATGGTTGCTAGGGATGTTGCTAAGCTCTGACAAAGATTTTGCAGCCTTCTCATTCGCCCACCAGCAAGAAGCAGGAGGGTACTAATGAGAAAAAAAATCTAGAATATTCACGATTACGAAGATATAGCACTAGATTCTACATCTTTGCAAATTCTCGAAATGCCGATATTCAAGAGAAAAATTAGCGATTAGAATATTCACGATCAACACTAATCACCCAACTAAAGACAATAAAGCAATAGATATTATTATATTATGCTAATGGACAGTTACCATTTGAGTGTCAATTAGAGATGAGCGAATTTCATATTTTGAAATTTGTTCACACTTCGTTTGTTGGTAAAAGGTAAATTGCGTTATGGATTCCGTTACCACGGACCATAATGCAGTTCTATGACGGAATGCATAACGGAATGCCTTTAGAGGCATTCCGTTATTCATTCCGTCATAATAGAAGTATATTGGCTGCAAAACTGATCCGTCCCGTTTCCATTATGCAGGAGAGAACCGTTATGCATTCCATCATAGAATTGCATTATGGTCTGTGGTAACGGAATCCATAATGCAATTTACCTTTTACCAACAAACGAAGTGTGAACGAATTTCAAAATATAAAATTTGCTCATCTCTAGTGTCAATAATACAAACATCACATTCTGATGTATTAGGGTGGTGTCCTGTGCTTGCCGCTCCTCCCATCTCTTGGGCAGGCACGGGCACCGCTCTGCTCCCCTAACCTCTTGTTGCTCGGTGCACCAATCCTGCCAGCATCCTCTTCCTATCCGGTGGGGCAGCTGGCAGAATGCTTCAGGCTGTTGCCTGTTTCTTAGTGTTAGGCTTTTGATTGCTTATAGGGGGAGCACACAAACATTCACTTCCTCTCTTGCTCTTAAAGGAAAAGTAAGAAGAAAAATGGAGTAAATGAATGGGAAAGGTAATGTGGGAAAGGAGGGGAGACAGGAAAGAGGAATGAGCACCAGAGGAGAACTAGATGGTCCTGGAAGAAATGCCAAGTGGTAAGGAGCCAGTTTCAGCAATAGGCAGTAACCCACCCAAAAAACAGAAAACGGAAACACTTGAAAAGTGTACCGCAAATTGGGAAGAGGCAGAGTTGGTGGGGCGCCAAGACTGATACCAGAATGTGGAAGAGAGAAGGGAAGAAGGTAATGGGAGAGGATCTAGCAGGAATTTGGTACTAAGGGCTATAGTGGTCAGCAAAACCAAGGGCCCAGTGGAGGAAATTACACTATTGGTGATGAAGGAGCCGTATGGAATGTGAAGTGGGATGAAGCAGTGATCACATTTGGTAATAAATAAAGATATATTAAAAAACATTACATGAATAAAAATAAATGAATAAAAAAGACCAGGTGAGTCCAGGGACTTACTTCATCGGGGAGGAGGGTGGACAGGATAAACTCAAGACACCTGTCCCCCTAACCTCCCCTGCCGAGATCGTCTGTAAGATGGATATACACCCCGTCCTTGTTAAACAGATGAGCTTGAGGTCCCCTTCATCAGGAGCATATAGACAAACATGGATGATATGGGACATTTGATCTTGTAATCATTGGGGGTCCTGGTAGTAAGAACCCTGTTATTAGACATCTATTATCTATTTTGTGTTGTTTCTTGGAAAACAGTCCAGGAAGCTCCTTCTTTAACTTTCAAAAGAATTTATGTAGCACCTGAGATAAGAAAGAAATGTCTCCCCTTCTAGAAAATTAAAAGAATATTGGAATATTATGTTATTTTATAAATGCATTTTTGTATCTTGTATCTTTACATGGTCATTGGTGACTTCAAATAGTCTTATAATTTATAACAGGAGGTATAATGTCCCATATATTACAATATACTTAATATAAAAATAAACATCCAATATTTCATCGTTGGTGGTCCCTGCAAATTTTCTATTAGCAATTCGTCAGTCTTCAGTAATGTTCTTCTTACATTAATAATACATATTATTTTGTGTGCTGGTGCATATGTGATCTGTGTTATGTCATACGTCTTTCTGAGTGACCAAATATCCCTTCTTGCTTTGCTTCTGAGAATATGAGGGAGAAAATGAAAGAGTGAAATTGCTGCGTCTGAAAAGTCATTAACGAAACTCAATGGGGAATGTGATCAGAAATAGAAAAAAAGACGCGAGATGAGGGCATAAATGTTGGGAAATGTGGTGTTAGGGTGTAATGATCTTGGAAAAGCAGCAAATATATCGCACAATGTCCATAGTAGAAATGAAATACAATTAGTCATAGGAAAAGGCTGGAAGAAACAGGAACTGAAATGAAAGAAATTATGGGATGTACATGGTGGCCAGTTGAGAGGCAGAGAAGATTTTAGTGGAGGTCAAGATTGTGAGGCTGAAATAAAAAGAAGCAGGGGAGATGTTTTACACTGGATGGACATCCCAGGTTGCAATTTATTTTTCTAAGATTAATACATTTATTGGTCTGAAGACAAGATTAACAATATAGGTGCACATTTATTAAGGCTGGATTTTAGATGCCGGTCTTCATAAACCCTATACCTGGTGGTGGATCCCCCGAAGTTATGAAGAGGGGCCGATTCTAAATGTAAAACAGCTTTCTTGCTGTCTTACATTTAGACCATTGTCTACGTAGAAAATGATAAATGAGATAGGCCTTCCGGTCCATCCCCTTCCCCACCCACACCACACCCACTTTGTTAGACTTGGCGTGAGTGGGGAGAAATCACAGATTGCGGCCAGAAATATGCCTGTTTCATAAATTACCCCTATAATGTAGATGCTATAGCAAGCAATGTCCTCCTGTTCTGTTCTCATGAGGGCAGTGCTTTTTTGCCTTTTAAGCCTCTTCTTTTGAAAAGCTATAAGATCCATTTAAATTACATTGCCATATGCCACACAGAGACCCTATAGGTCCATATACCTGACTGGTAGGAAGTCTGTGTGCCAACGTACTGTATGACGCCTCAGAGAGCCATTGGATTCTTTCCTAAAAGTGACGCCTATAATTGTGAAAACCTTATAATGGGTAGAATACCTTTAAAATCAGAGGCTCACAAAAATAGAGTATGAGCCCTTAAAGTGAACCTGATGAATTTTGCTGCCTTATTTTAGAACAGCTTACCTGAGGGATAGATGCATGATTTCTGAGTATAAAGTAGGACTTCTAGAAGAGACAGTGAGAGTCCTGATGACGCCACCCACACATGATGATTGACAGCTTTCCCTACATCAGTGTGTGCATACAGAAGGTTGTCAATCAGGACTCTCACTGTCTCTCCTAGGAGTCCTGCTCGAATTTACTCTGCTTTTTGCTCAGAAATCCTGGATGTACATTACAGGTTGCAATTTATTTTACAAAGATTAATATATTTTTTAGATGTAAAGAAAATGGTAAAAGTATATAATGTAGATACTACAGCAAGCTATGGCCTGCTGTGTTTTTCGGGGAGCATTATTTTTGCCTTTGAAACCTCTACTTTTGATGCTTGCTTACTATCAGTGGATGCATGCATTATCAATGTGCAAGTATTAATATGAGAGTCATTATCTGATCACTGCATCCAGCCCCAAGGACCCTGACATACTGCTGATTATAACAGAGAGACATGACCAGTCGTACATTTCCCTTGTAGTTGCCTCTTCTAGAAAGATGCAGTATTTACATAGTGGCCATTCAGGGGTATTGACTAGGATATGCCATAAATGTCTGATAGGTTTGGGTCCCACCTCTGGGACACACTCCTTTCTCAAGAACAGGGTCACACTCTGAATGGAGAACAAGCTGTGCGTTTATGGCCACCCCTCCATTTACCGCAATCTGTCTTCCAAAAATAGCTGAGCTAAGATATTTTTGGAAGTTTCATAGCTGTGATTGGAGGGGTAGCCATAAATGTGTGGCTTGCTCTCCATTAACTGCTATGGGACTTTCGAAAACAGTCAAGTGTGTGCTCAGTTATTTTTTAAATCCTGGTAAATGGAGGGGTGGCCACACGCACCATAAATGTCCATTTGGAACAAGCCCTTGGTTTTTGCCTTGTCTAAAAAAAAAAAATTCTGACCCTAAAAATATTGCCTTCTTTGAGAAAGACTATTGATTCACAGTAATCAGAGGGGTAGAACTGTATCTTCTAGCATTAGTAAAGCGTAATGTGTAAAAATCAGAAACACTCTCATGATCAATATCGATTAAGATTTTCTTTGAATTATGTATAGAAAAAGTGAATGAGTAATCAAAAATTATCTACTGTTAAAATCAAGTTTTTATGTTAAACATTTAAAAACAAATTGGGTCATTTTGGGACACTTCCTATTCTGTATAGATCACTTCCCAGCAGCTATAATCACAGATAACACCTACAGTATATATAGATAACATAGGATCCACTATTCAGAATAGGGGATAGTCATATCTCACCTCCTCCCCCTCCCTGCCCAATGACCTCTGCATAGTTCTCAGAGCATTGGCGCAACACTCTCCCCCTGAAGTTAATGGACAACTCCAGACTACAGGTTTCTACTGTCCATGTGGCTGTTGTAAAGCAAATCTTTGAATGCTGTTAACAGCAGCTTAGGAAAGATGTCCTCATAACCATGTACAGGAAAGAAGATAAAAAATGTACCAGGAGAAAATAGAGTAGAAGCAGTATACAATAAATATGTGCAGGTATCTAGTTTTGATTGGTAAAAAATAGGTGACAAAATCCCTTTAAAATATCTGGGTACAAAACACCTAAATGTCTAATTTTCTACATATCTGTGTATGGAATAATTTCTCAACGTTTTCTATATTTTTATACTAGGAACATTGAATTGATTTTCAGATTTGAACAAATTGAGAGCTGCATTTTCAGTGACCAGAATGATATGGAACAAAGCATGTCCTCTGGGTCAAATTAATTTAGGAAACCACATTTCACCATCTAGCCAGCAATAAAATGCACCACTACATTCTGTATATTAAATACATTGGTATTTTACATGAAGATTGAAGAGATAATCTTACGCGCCTCAAAGAATGGAATCATTGGAACAGACTTGTATCAGTTATGACAAAGGAAAATCAAATATAGCATAGAAGAAAGCTGCAAATGTGAAGGCTCATTTGTTGAATGGTTAACATTAATTTGTCTGCTATGTATGCCTCATTGCCCTAATGTAACTTACACTAGTGGATTATAAGGATCTATGAGTATATTTATCACCAGTTAACTAAACCTCAAGGTTTATAAAGGTAGAAATAATTGATGAATATGTTATAGTTCATCTGAAACCATTTCATCTGATACTTTCTTTTTCCTTCTCTTTCATCTAAGTTGGTCAGTGAGAAAGTCTTGTAATAGTTCCTATATAATCTCCCTGTCTCAAATCCTGGAAAAAAAAAAAGTAAATGCTACTCTTATATTACCAAGCAACATATGATATGCTTCTGGTTATCTTAAAATTTAAAGGGGTATTCTAGTTCATAAACATTACCCTATTAGATTGGCTAGGGTCCTACCGCTAGGACCTCAACTGATCATGAGAACAGGTACCCCATACACCTCAGAGCCCCCTGAAGTGAACGGAGCGGCAGGTCAGGCATACAAACATTTGCTCCATTATATGAGTTCCAGAAATAGTGGAAAGCTTTACTTGACTGCCCCCAGATCTCCGATAGAGATGAATGGAGTAGCAGTGCACATATTCAACCTGCCGCTTCATTTATTCTGGAGGGCTCTGAGGGGTATAAGGTAACTTTTGCCATGATTAGTGAGAGTCCCAGTGGTAGGACTTCCACTGATCTGCTAATTATTCCCTATTTCGATCTGTTACATTTTGTCCACCATTTTGATGGATTAATGCCGAATTAATCATAAAAGTTTCACATTCTACAAAATTTTCATCTTTGGGAAATTCATAACGAATTGGATTTGTGTCAAATCCATTTTTTTGATCTGTAGTTTGTAAGAACAAGGGGACAGATGGAATCAAGTATGGTTGCTGGATAAGACTATGCTATAGAGATGCATAGGTTTGCCTAAGAGAAAAGTATTCTTCTCCCTTTTTCTACTGTCTATTTGTGTGGATCAGGAGTTCACAAGCAGTGGGCCATATGTGGCCTGCAGAGCCATGGTGTGTGGCCCCCAACCTGCTGGACAGAAACACAGCTGGTTGTCTGCCTGTGTGATCAGCTGTGGTTCTGCAGCCCTGTAAGGCAATGGAATAACTGTCTATGACAGTTGAGGATCCCAATTAGAAGACAGAAGCGATTTATTACCGCCTCGTTTTGTGTCTTGTTCTGTGCTCATGTGATCGCCAGGTATCTCGGGGGCAGAGCAGAGCTGCAGAGTCTAAGCAGACCCTGATCAGCTCTCTCTGTGTACAATGCCCCCAGGTCTTTTAAAGACTTTTTGGGGGACATATTAGGTGGCAAAAATAAATGTAAAAATAGGTAAAAAATATAATATAATAATGCAGATAAAAAACGCTTAGCCCAACAGCAACCAAAACAGTTGTTGTTATAGTCCTGTTCATGTGAAACTATACATATTATAAATCAAAATGAGTGACACAAAATAGGACAGCCATTTTAATAATTTATTTAATGTCAGTTTGCACATTTAAAAAATAAGTATCGGTAAGGGCTGTTTCACACAAACGGATCCCGTGCGTGGAATCCACTGCGTGAATGAGAGCCAAGCATCGCTCCGGACAGCAGAGACAACGAGCAGTAACATGATTGATAATGCTCGGCTTGGCTCTTATTGGATCCGCTCATGTAAAACAGCCCTAATAGTTTTAAAGCAATCACTTTTAAAAAAGAAAAAATACTAAATAGCTTTTTATGTGTCACGTAACAAAAAGCTTCAATTATTAGCACAACATGCACTAAATCAAGAAAAGTGTCTAGTTATTAAGACCCTTTCAGACCTGGTCATTAGAAGGTTAATCAATTAACTGTTTCTCTTAGTAAGGAAAAGTGCTTACTGGTTATTACAAGACACTGGTCACAGATATAACTTGTAACTGAGGGACAGAAGGTGGTAATATCCAATGAATAAGAGGTAGGATGGCAGAGAAGGAAACATCTCTACTTAAGCCCCTGAGGAGGTGGTGCAGAGGATGGGAATGGTAGAATCCCTGAAATGTTGTGTCACAGTGTACTCTGGCCATTGCTCCCTGGGGATCAGTGCATGGTATGGTACATCCAGCATTGATTAAGTATAAAGGGCAGTTTCTGTCCCCAAATGAGGAGGTATAGTGGCTGGTTGGATAGAAGTTTAATAGTAGCTGCAGACACTTGTGGACATGTCTACTGTGTAATTCAGGCTTGATGTTCGTCTGGCCTGGTTGTTAGGTGATGGGTGTCTGAGCCGTAGTACCTCACCTGCAGAAGTGTCTGTAAAGCTGTAACTTTACTGAGAACTCTGCTATCTTAGCACATTGATGCTTTCTGGAAGTAGTGTTCTGTATTATGATGATTTCTCTGGAATGATGGTCTCATAGCGGAACTGGATACAGTCCCTAGGAATAGGAGCTCTGACATATGCTTCCTTTCCCTTTGCTACCTGCACTACAACTCCCCATCATGGCAGGAACTAGGATGAGCCCACTCCTATCAATAGGGGAGGATTCTTTGTATGACTAGACTGTTATTATAGAGGGTTTTACACTATTTAGGAAAGACAGGGTCAATAGAAAAGGCGGTGGCATGTGGTGTATTTGATGAGTGATGTGAAGACAAGTGTGAAAGAGGCAATTGTGGGTGCGGATGGTGAGGATGTAGAAATCTTATGGGTGGAAGTTCAAAGGGATATAAAAACTGAAAAAATAATACTTGGTCTAATCTATAGACCACCTAACATGACAGAAGAGATAGAAGCTCAACTGTATAACCAAATAGAGCGGGCTGCACAGGCTGGTACAGTGGTCATAATGGGAGATTTTAACTTCCTAGATATTGACTAGTTCATCTGAAACCATTTCATCTGATACTTTCTTTTTCCTTCTCTTTCATCTAAGTTGGTCAGTGAGAAAGTCTTGTAATAGTTCCTATATAATCTCCCTGTCTCAAATCCTGGAAAAAAAAAAAGTAAATGCTACTCTTATATTACCAAGCAACATATGATATGCTTCTGGTTATCTTAAAATTTAAAGGGGTATTCTAGTTCATAAACATTACCCTATTAGATTGGCTAGGGTCCTACCGCTAGGACCTCAACTGATCATGAGAACAGGTACCCCATACACCTCAGAGCCCCCTGAAGTGAACGGAGCGGCAGGTCAGGCATACAAACATTTGCTCCATTATATGAGTTCCAGAAATAGTGGAAAGCTTTACTTGACTGCCCCCAGATCTCCGATAGAGATGAATGGAGTAGCAGTGCACATATTCAACCTGCCGCTTCATTTATTCTGGAGGGCTCTGAGGGGTATAAGGTAACTTTTGCCATGATTAGTGAGAGTCCAAGTGGTAGGACTTCCACTGATCTGCTAATTATTCCCTATTCCGATCTGTTACATTTTGTCCACCATTTTGATGGATTAATGCCGAATTAATCATAAAAGTTTCACATTCTACAAAATTTTCATCTTTGGGAAATTCATAACGAATTGGATTTGTGTCAAATCCATTTTTTTGATCTGTAGTTTGTAAGAACAAGGGGACAGATGGAATCAAGTATGGTTGCTGGATAAGACTATGCTATAGAGATGCATAGGTTTGCCTAAGAGAAAAGTATTCTTCTCCCTTTTTCTACTGTCTATTTGTGTGGATCAGGAGTTCACAAGCAGTGGGCCATATGTGGCCTGCAGAGCCATGGTGTGTGGCCCCCAACCTGCTGGACAGAAACACAGCTGGTTGTCTGCCTGTGTGATCAGCTGTGGTTCTGCAGCCCTGTAAGGCAATGGAATAACTGTCTATGACAGTTGAGGATCCCAATTAGAAGACAGAAGCGATTTATTACCGCCTCGTTTTGTGTCTTGTTCTGTGCTCATGTGATCGCCAGGTATCTCGGGGGCAGAGCAGAGCTGCAGAGTCTAAGCAGACCCTGATCAGCTCTCTCTGTGTACAATGCCCCCAGGTCTTTTAAAGACTTTTTGGGGGACATATTAGGTGGCAAAAATAAATGTAAAAATAGGTAAAAAATATAATATAATAATGCAGATAAAAAACGCTTAGCCCAACAGCAACCAAAACAGTTGTTGTTATAGTCCTGTTCATGTGAAACTATACATATTATAAATCAAAATGAGTGACACAAAATAGGACAGCCATTTTAATAATTTATTTAATGTCAGTTTGCACATTTAAAAAATAAGTATCGGTAAGGGCTGTTTCACACAAACGGATCCCGTGCGTGGAATCCACTGCGTGAATGAGAGCCAAGCATCGCTCCGGACAGCAGAGACAACGAGCAGTAACATGATTGATAATGCTCGGCTTGGCTCTTATTGGATCCGCTCATGTAAAACAGCCCTAATAGTTTTAAAGCAATCACTTTTAAAAAAGAAAAAATACTAAATAGCTTTTTATGTGTCACGTAACAAAAAGCTTCAATTATTAGCACAACATGCACTAAATCAAGAAAAGTGTCTAGTTATTAAGACCCTTTCAGACCTGGTCATTAGAAGGTTAATCAATTAACTGTTTCTCTTAGTAAGGAAAAGTGCTTACTGGTTATTACAAGACACTGGTCACAGATATAACTTGTAACTGAGGGACAGAAGGTGGTAATATCCAATGAATAAGAGGTAGGATGGCAGAGAAGGAAACATCTCTACTTAAGCCCCTGAGGAGGTGGTGCAGAGGATGGGAATGGTAGAATCCCTGAAATGTTGTGTCACAGTGTACTCTGGCCATTGCTCCCTGGGGATCAGTGCATGGTATGGTACATCCAGCATTGATTAAGTATAAAGGGCAGTTTCTGTCCCCAAATGAGGAGGTATAGTGGCTGGTTGGATAGAAGTTTAATAGTAGCTGCAGACACTTGTGGACATGTCTACTGTGTAATTCAGGCTTGATGTTCGTCTGGCCTGGTTGTTAGGTGATGGGTGTCTGAGCCGTAGTACCTCACCTGCAGAAGTGTCTGTAAAGCTGTAACTTTACTGAGAACTCTGCTATCTTAGCACATTGATGCTTTCTGGAAGTAGTGTTCTGTATTATGATGATTTCTCTGGAATGATGGTCTCATAGCGGAACTGGATACAGTCCCTAGGAATAGGAGCTCTGACATATGCTTCCTTTCCCTTTGCTACCTGCACTACAACTCCCCATCATGGCAGGAACTAGGATGAGCCCACTCCTATCAATAGGGGAGGATTCTTTGTATGACTAGACTGTTATTATAGAGGGTTTTACACTATTTAGGAAAGACAGGGTCAATAGAAAAGGCGGTGGCATGTGGTGTATTTGATGAGTGATGTGAAGACAAGTGTGAAAGAGGCAATTGTGGGTGCGGATGGTGAGGATGTAGAAATCTTATGGGTGGAAGTTCAAAGGGATATAAAAACTGAAAAAATAATACTTGGTCTAATCTATAGACCACCTAACATGACAGAAGAGATAGAAGCTCAACTGTATAACCAAATAGAGCGGGCTGCACAGGCTGGTACAGTGGTCATAATGGGAGATTTTAACTTCCTAGATATTGACTAGGGTCATGATTCTACCTCAACCGCAAAGGGGAGAAAATTCCTGAACTTGCTGCAGGACAACTTTATGGGCCAGTTTATAGAAGCTCCCACTAGGGGCAATGCTCTGTTGGATCTGGTGATTTCTAATGATGAAGAGCTTTTTGGAAATGTTACTGTTTGAGAAACACTAGGTAATAGTGACCACAATATAATCATATTCCCTCTACACTATAAGAAGCAAACTCTGTCAGGCAGAGCAAAGTCACAGAATTTTAAAAAGGCTAATTCCCCTAAGGGCAGCATTTCAGGGCATAGACTGCCACATAATAATACTGAAGATAAATGGGGGAGCTTTAAATCCACATTGAGTAATTGCACTAAAAAATTTATTCCTTCAGGTAACAAATATAAACGCCTAAAATTAAACCTCCCATGGCTTATAGCTACTGTAATAAGGGCAATAAATGACAAAAAAAATGGCATTTCAAAAATACTAATCTGTGGGGTCAGATGTAGCCTTTGAAGTTTACAAAGAGCTTAACAAAATCTGTAAAAAGGAGATAACATTAGCAAAAATACAAAACAAACAGCAGATGGCAAAAGAGAGCAAAACAAATGCCTAAAAATCATGTATATATGTATATATATATATATATATATATATATATATGCTAAAAAAAAAACAAGGTCTGAGCAAGTAGGTGCCCTAAATAATGGCAAAGGGGGGTTAGTCACTGAAGATAAGAAAAAGACAGAGTTACTAAATGTGTTTTTTAGCCTTGTATATACAAAAGAAGAGAAAGGAGTTGACATCCACTAATATACTCAATTGTCTAACTGTAGATTTGGCCCAAGCTAAGTAAAATAAGGTAAATGTGAACAAGGCTCCGGGTCCAGATTGATTACACCCAAGAGTGCTTAAAGAGCTCAGTTCAATCATTGATGTGCCCCTGTTTATAATTTTTAAAGATTCTCTAGGAACTGGTACAGCAAGGCAAATGTGGTGCCCATATTCAAAAAAGGATCTAGGTCCTCCACAGGTAATTATAGACCAGTTAGTTTAACTTCTGTCGTGGTAAAAATGTTTGAAGGACTCTTTAGGGACTATATATAGGAGTATGTGACTGTAAGTAGTGTTGAGCGAACCCGGTGAAGTTCGGGTTCGCCGGGTTTGGCCGAACTTCAGGTCAAAGTTCGGGTTCGGGACCCGAACTTGACCTGAACTTGACCCCTAACCCGGACCCCATTAAGTCAATGGGGACCCGAACTTCACTTCATTATTTTCCATTTAAACATGGTTATAACGGAAAATAATAGTATTAGCTTTTTCAGATGTGAGTTTTCCCGATCGTGAAAACTCAGATCCAATGGTATATTCTAACACAGGGCATTACCATGGTGATGGGGACGCTTGAAGTTAAAATATACCATCGGATTGGAGAAATATCCGATCTGATGGTATATTCTAAACCCGAGGCGTTCCCATGGTGATGAGGATGCACCTCTGACAGGGCGCTGCCATCCGCGGCACCTGAGGGGTTAATTGCGCGGACGGCAGCTCCCTGTCAGAAGTCGGGTTCCGGGAATGTTTCTTCAATGTTTGCATTGGTGGGCAGTGCGCCCTCCCCCCCTTCCCGGTATTAAAATCATTGGTGGGCAGTGCGCCGCCCCCCTCCCCGGTATTAAAATCATTGGTGGGCAGTGCACCCTCCCCCCCTCCCCGGTATTAAAATCATTGGTGGGCAGTGCGCCCTCCGCCGCCATCATTGGTGGCAGCCGCAGTTCCGATCGGAGTCCCAGCAATGTAATGCTATAAACATAAGCAATGCGCCGCACAGACCTGCGAGTTACAAGAAGAAGGATGCAAGTATAATGCTGCTGACTAACTGACAATGGCAGACAGGACTTCAGTAGTGTCCTGGCTGCCATGATAACCGATCGGAACTGCCGCTGCCACCAATGATGGGGGGGGGTAGGGCGCACTGCCCACCAATGATTTTAATACTGGGAAGGGGGGGAGGGCGCACTGCCCACCAATGCAAACATTGTAGAAACATTCCCGGCACCTGACCTCTAATAATCTCCGTGCATTATATGTACTAGGGGATGTAACACTGGGAGAGTCACTTATAGAGAAGAATTTTGGTGTCCTTGTAGATGGTAGATTATATGACAGCATACAATGTCAATCAGCTGCTTCTAAGGCTACCAGGATATTGTCATGCAGTAAATGAGGCATGGACTAGCAGGGCAGGGATGTGATATTACCACTTTACAAAGCATTGGTGCAGCCTCATCTGGAATATGCAGTTCAGTTCTGGGCCCCAGTCCATAGAAAGGACGCTCTGCAGCTGGAGCAAGTACAGAGGAGAGCAACTAAACTGATAAGGGGCATGGAGGGTCTTAGTTAGGAAGAAAGACTGAAAGAATTACATTTATTTAGTCTTGAGAAGAGACGCCAAAGGGGGGACATGATAACCTATGCAAATATATCAATGGGCCATACAAAAAATATGGTGAAAAACTGTTCCATGTAAAATACCCTCAAAAGACAAGGGGCACTGCCTCCGACTGGAGAAGAAAAAGTTCAGTCTCCAGAAGCATCAAAGCTTCTTTTCTGTAAGAACTGTGAATCTGTGAAATAGATTTCCTTTTAAAAAAGGTTTAGATGAATTCTTAAAAGTAAATTACATTAATGCTTATGAAAATGTGTAGAAATCTGAGTCTCACTTACTTCTGGGATTCGCGTCCCACCTATCCCTTGGTTGAACTTGATGGACTTATGTCTTTTTTCAACTGTATTAACTATGTAACAAGGTGTTAGCCCTGCTCCTGTCAACTATTGCCAACCATGATCTCCTCTGCTGAATAAACGGACAATACATAACATGACATAACACATAATAAAACATCAAACAATTGCATATACCCCCAGGTCTGGGGTACTGCACCCTTATTACAATGCATGATTTTTGGGCCAATTACTGGAAACAAGTTTCAATAGGAATGCTCATTCGTGTTAACTGGGTTGTATAATCATGCTTCAAATAAGCCAATAAAAGAGCAATCACTCATTTGTCGGCTGATTTGCATCTTTCATCAGAATAAAAGGTGCCCAATTGTTGGAAGCACATCTCCCTGTGTAATCAAGGAATGAAAGAGTAAAGACTCTGGTAGTGATTATTCCTTCCTATTCACTTTGCATTGGTCTGTGCAATAGGCCGATGCAAACGAGTGTCGATCAACACTTTTTTATGGCCCCTTGAATTAGAGCAATTTCATAATGTGGCTGTTAGACCAAAAAAGGTTGTGTACCCCTGGTCTAGATATAATTGCAGCATACCGGGCCGCAGGGGTGAGTGTGGTGTCCTGGTGGGTGTAGTAGTTGGTACTCATGATTTAGCGGAGCTCCCTGGTCCAGCGTGCAGTGATGGGAAGGAAGGCAGCGGATTCCATTGGGAGATACTCTGGTGTTGAGGAATCTCCTGCCAGATGTTGGTTGAAGTCCCCTTGATGGTATAGGGTTTAAGGTGCAGGGAAGGTAGATCCCTGATGTTTGTGATGCCTGCACCCTTGGGTGGTAAAATAAAGAGAAGTCAGTTTGAATAAATAAATAGAACTTTTACTGAGAATAACTTGCCTTGAGGTAGATTCATAGATTATTGCAATGTAAAGTGGTAGTTGTAACCCATTCAAAGGACATCACAAATTAGTAATATCGGTAATCCTAATAGCAGGCTCTTGGTGAGGTATGGACTCTGGTCACACTCAGGCTATTGTAACTTCTGGCTGACTGTCTCTCTTCCAGTTGTGTTGTATACATCAATAAACTTCTCTGTTTTACATGGCTGGTACATATATCTTCCTTAGCTTACTCACAGTTTCAATTAGTATTGTCTACACTATCCATGGAGGATTGTGGCTCCAAATACAGTTTTGCACTACAGAACGTGGACAGGTACCGTATGCTAATCCTGTTTCCACTGTGTGCTAGTAGAGTCCATAGGCTGAGGTAACACTCTCATCTCCACTAGTCTCTCCTTATACTACTCAACACTCTGGGTTTCTGTTATTCCTCTCTTGACGTCTACCATTGGTCTGCACATAAGTTAGAGGAGTATCTACTTGTCAGCTTACTTGGCTTCTGAAGGTTTTGTTGAGTCCAGCGTTAGTTTTGGTTAGCCGGCTCCCTTGTCTGACTCTGCGGTCTGGCTCAGGCATCTGACTTTTGTGTCTGACTTGGGATTAGCCTCTCTTGGCTTCAGACTAAACTTCCCCTGACCATAATTTACTTGACTGCACTGAATTGCTCTCAACAGGCAACTGCCTACTCCTTTGCAATTCTTGTAACCTGTTCTACATATAGATCTTTAGTACCAGCACCACCTGGGGTGACTGGGTGTGTCTACATGCAAGGTGTAAACAGCCTGTTAGAAGGAATTACAACAATATACATCCATATTATAAAATGACATTCTGCAATTTATATATTTAGGGCCACACCACTACCACTACTACTACTACTACAGTGTAGGACACTGCATATCGATCAACACTGCAGGAAAATGGGATAGAGTAGATGGACTTGTTAACCATATTTTTACCATATCAACATGGTTTGGAGCCCACTCTCAATTTGGATATTAGGGTAGTACCCAAGTGCTTAAAACCACAGTTATAGCAGGTACAAACTGTGGATGCAGGGTGTGTACCAAAAAAGTGCCCATGATAAACGCTGCTCGATGCAGTGTGTCCACCTATCTCAATTGTAGCATGACACTAGTAGTTTGTAAGGTGGCCATAGCAATGTTCCCTCTTAGCTGTGCTATCTGAGAAGGTCATGGTCAAATCAGTTTGCAGGTGTCAACAGAGTATATTTGTATATAGTACAAATATTTGCACCTGTTCTGTGTTTTTGACCTGCACCTGGTTTTGGCTCACAATAACTGTTGCAAATAACTGATCAAATAACTGAAGTGTGAGCTCGGCCTTAGTAAGACCAGTGACCATATCTAGTGGTACCATTCTAAAACCATTCTAATGAAGTCAACTAGTGAAACAGCTCTACCTGCCTTCAGGGTGTGGGCTTTCTAACTCTGTCATTTCTAGAATGCGTTGCTTAGTAGGGAACAGTGCCCATAATGTGCACCAAAACAGTATATGCAAATGCCAGAATGATGTTATTCTCTATATTAGATTACCCACTGGTTTAGTCATTGCAGTTTAGAGGAATTTAGATGCTCCTGCACTATAAAAGTAGAAGACCCATAGCGAAATGGAACTTCAAGGTCAAGAACCTATAGATTGCTACATCACATATACAACATAATATAAATCATAATCCGTTTGTGAATTCACTTTGGAATTCTTTCATTCTTCATCACAATGGCCACTCCACCTACAAAGGGATCTAGTATTGATGTTACTCCTGGATGTCTTTCTCTGGTGCTCAGAAAACACATTTATGGCCAGCGCTTAGTGTAGAAAAAGATTTCTTTGCTTTATTTTCTTCATTTAATTATACGCAGACACCGTATGTACCAATAACATCCATTTATCCATCTGATTAGCTGCTGAGGCATTAGGGCACATTCATTAGTGAGACTGGCTAATCACTGGTTTAACATGCATTTTGTGACCTGCTCCAGTATTTTTGTCTGAATTACTTACTAAACCATCACAGATTTTGTTTGTAACCTTTCTATTTCTGGCAGTTATTGTGATTGAGAATTATTAATGATGATGACTACTAGAAGAAAGACAAGTTGTACCACCTGAGATTAGATCAAATACAAACTGTTTCCACACTCGTTTATTATTATTATTATTATTATTATTATTATTATTATTATTATCATCATCATATAATGCTAACTCCCCAGCATTATTCTAGTATTATATTTTTTTTTCCTCCAGCTCAATTACATTCATATATTTTTAACCCTTTCATTATGGGCAGCTGAGTCATGCAATCCTAGTCCAACAGTCCAGAGTTTGCCCTCCTACAGACAGAGGGTGAGTCTCCTCCTTGTGAAAGGCATCAGGTGAACAACTGGATCTCCTCATTATTTATCAGATCACTCAGGCAGTTATCAGATTCTAAATTCCTTGCCATCAAGCTCTGGACTCCTTGGGGGAGATTTATTATCTCCTTAACATACGTAATTTCTGTGTCACCCTCAACACTTTTCTAAAAAAGGGGATGTGGCGAGTGTAGGGAGAGGAGTGGCCATCATGTCTATCACATTTATCTTCTTTTACCCATTGAAAAAAGCCTGAAATCTACGGCATCTCGAAGTTGCTGTATATTTAAGATTAGGTCACAGACTGCCGGCTAAGGATGCTAAAATATGATAAGCCTGCCCACCATAAATTAGGCACACCTTCCAGCAGTGCAGGGGAGATCCTAGACCGGCGGAAAATGAAAGTCTATGATAAATCTCCACCCTTTGTTCCTATGAATGTCCCCTCATGTATAGAGTGCTGCTCAATGTTTGTGAGGGCAGTAGACGAGTCCATACAGCGATTAGGTGCAGAGATATAGCACTCTCCTCACTAAAATTAATTGTGTATAGTATCTTTGAGTGCTGTGTGCAGAATGTCCAGTGTATTTCAATAAGAGGCAGCTTCACATTGTTCTCCCCTGCTTGCAAGAACTGACAAGTAGAATCCTATCACAAGCAGGAGGCAGGCAAGACAGGCTGAAGCTACATAACATAGTTATTTCTCATAATTAATGATGAGCGGCAGGGGCAATCTTCGAATTTGCAATATTTTGCGAATATTTGGGTGAATATTCGTCATATATTCCCAAATTCAAGAATTCGCAATTATTTTCTTGATTGCGAAAATCAGCAATGTAATATGCGCTTATTGCACACGCAATACAGCCGTGGGTCACTGTTGCTACATTTTTCAAGCTGCTAGAAGTTTCCTGAAACTGCAGAAAATTGTTGGCACGGCAGAACATTACAATAGCTTTATATGCAGATAGAGTGCTCCAAAATATTTGCGATTGCGCAAATCAGCAATTAATAATGCACATATTTTTGCGCAATACGTGCAACTTCACATTTTTGCAGGTCTGACTACATATTACTGATTGGTGCACTAAGTATTGTTGTGAACTTGTGACATCACAGCACTATGTCTGTAGCATGTATGTATGGACAGCCAAACCTATTACACTACCTAACACCCTGCACTGGAACCTATCAGCTACACTATATAAGGATCTAACCTACACTGACTATCTCCCAGTAACTATCTGTATTATATATATAAGCTAACTAACTATCTATCTAATGTAATGAAACAGCAAAGCACAGAGCACAGCAATGATACTGCTGTCTCTCTTAGAACTCCATAAAAGTACAGAAAATGGCTGCTGGGGAGGTTCTTATATATTAAGGGGTAGTCAACTTTCCTATTGGTTGCTAGGGATATTTCTATATCTCATTGGCCCACAAGCAAGAATTGAGGTTACTGATAAAAAAAAAAATCTAGAATATTTGTGAATACAAATATATAGCACTATATTCAAAATCTTCGCAAATTCTCGAAGTGGCGATATTTGCGATTAAAATTTGCGATACGAATATTCGCGCCCAACACTACTCATAATATGTCTCATAGTTATGTCATAGCTAAGTCTCTGTACTGGCTGCCCCTAAACAATCACTGTATATTTAGACACAAGTGACAAGTAACAACATTTAAAATAATGGTAAACCTGGAAATAAATAATAAAATGTAACAATTTTCATTGCTAAGGTGAAGAACTGTGCTGCCAATTAACCCACAGCTGCCTTTCATTAAATTCGAATCAGCAGCCTCACCGAAGTTCCACAAGAAATTCAATTTGTTACAAATTAAGTTGTCTCAAGTCTCAATAAATCAGGTATACCCAGTCCACTTTGCCTTACGGTATGGCCACCAGGAGCGGCCATGCTGCATTGAAGAACCGCGCTGCTAATTCTTCCGTAGCTGCCTTTCATTAATTAATGAAGACCGCATTGTATAGTTGGTCTTCATTGTTAATGAGCACACAACACCTTTAAACAGGGGCTGTACCCACTTCTCCAACCCCAGAGCTCTTCTGCCCTTAGTTGGGAATCAAAGTTTTCCTAAACTTTGGACTGAGATCTGCTCCGAATGCTTTGCTTCACTAAATACAATACATTAGTAAATACCTTGTATTAAATGGGTTTTCTGGACATGGTGATCTATCATTAAGATGGGTCATTAATAGTGTTGAGCGAAGCAAAGCATTCAAAGTGGAAATTCAGTCCAAAATTTTGGAAAACTTTGATTTTGAAACAATTCCAAATGTCCTTGCACTTCGTGGTAACAAATAAGGTTTTCCTAAAATGGCAGTGGCACGTGTTGCAAAACAAAACTAAGTGTAGAGGAGACAAGCCCGAGAAGGCAAGATCACCCATAATGCCATGCATACGGCCAATCTGCAAGCAGCCATCCACTGTGATGTCACAGGCCTATAAAACCCTCATCCCGCGTGGTCTCCGCCATTGTCCTGTGAGCTCATATGCTAGGGACAGTGTTGAATAATGAATAATATGAAATGAAAATAAATAATAGAAGAATATTCAAAAGGGAGAGTGCATGGAGACTTATTCTGCATCAGTTTTATTTATTCCTACATTTACTTATTCCTACATCAGCCGTAAACTAAGACATGTAATTCAATACCAATAAGATGGACGCCTTTATTATTCCGGTAACAGCGTGTCTGGCGGGGCCAGGTCTTAATGATGACCATCCTCATCTTTTGTTGGCTTTATTTCTTCCAAATCATCCTTCAAAGTCTCCATGTCCTAGAAAAGTCAGCAATATACAGAGAGAAGAGAAGCTGGATGTTCCTAATGACATATTCTCATCAATATTAGATGATGTGGAAAAGAAGGAAAAGCAGATGGCAGAAAGAAAGGCACCCACCATTAGGGCTGGAGAGCGCTGGGGTTGGAGAAGTGGGTATAGCATCCTATTTAAAGTTGCTGCATGGCCGTTAACAATGAAGACCAACTATATAGTGCTGGTATAGTATTATTCCCGAATATCAGCACTTTGAGAATTCACGAATATTTAGAATATAGTCATATATATTCGTAATTTCGAATATTCTAGATTTTTTTTTCATCAGTAATCTTCGTTCTTGCTTGTGGGCCAATGAGAAGGCTGCAATGTCTTTTTCTGAGCTTAGCAACATCCCTAGCAACTAATAGAAAAGTTGTCTACCCCTTACAATATAAGAACCTCCCCAGCAGCCATTGTATGCAGTATTTTGCAGATCTGAGAGAGGCAGCAGTGTTATTGCTGTGCTCTCTGCTTTCCTGTGTCATTACATTAGTGAGTTAGTTAGCTAGTTAGTTAGTTAGCTTATATATATATATATATATATATATATATATATATATATATATATAATACAATTAGTTAGTGAGAGATAGTCAGTGTAAATCCACATTTTGACACCTTCCTACATATAAAATTTAACTTTTAATAAATACCACTAAAAGCTGAAAATACATTAAAGACAAGCCCTGCAATCTCAAAGGGACAGGTCAGACAACAGTCTGGTACAATACATAAACTGTCAACACATAGAACATATATTAGATATAAACAAGCACATATTCTCGAAAGCTTATAGTTTCTCTGTGTTACTCACGGTTTGTAGAACCACTGATGAATATGCGATAATATTGATCACCGAGGGTGGTATATAGATCTTTGATGATTGATGTAGGTTTTACTACTCTATCCCTATTCCACCCTAACTAACCCTCAGACCAGGGACACCCCCCTAATGGTGGAGGTTCCCTGTCCTCGTACCTATTCTAGTAGTCACCTATACCTACACTGAGGCAATAAATCAGATGCAGGATAATACAAAAACAAGCATATTATGCTAGATAAGTGTGACAGTTGTATAAAGATGATTAAGCGTGTTGTAAGAGACAAAAACACGTCCCAACATGTCCCGACGCGGTGTTTCCCCAGCAATCAAATACTGGTTCGTCAGGCGACAAAAAAATATATTAAACTCAAACAGGATCCTCTGATATAGATCCTTATCCGGATGGATAGACCTCAAAGAATACGGAAACCTGTAGTCCCTGAGATAGGGACCCTCAATGAGATCTAGACTTTGATGTAGGCTCTAGGATGAAAGGCATCTCATAGAGATAGTCAGTGTAGGTTAGATAGGGATATAGTGTAGCTGATAGGTTCTGCTGTCCATACATACAGGCTACATACACTCACCTAAAGAATTATTAGGAACACCATACTAATACGGTGTTTGACCCCCTTTTGCCTTCAGAACTGCCTTAATTCTACGTGGCATTGATTCAACAAGGTGCTGACAGCGTTCTTTAGAAATGTTGACCCATATTGATAGGATAGCATCTTGCAGTTGATGGAGATTTGAGGGATACACATCCAGGGCACAAAGCTCCCGTTCCACCACATCCCAAAGATGCTCTATTGGGTTGAGATCTGGTGACTGTGGGGGCCATTTTAGTACAGTGAACTCATTGTCATGTTCAAGATACCAATTTGAAATTATTCGAGCTTTGTGACATGGTGCATTATCCTGCTGGAAGTAGCCATCAGAGGATGGATACATGTTCTCATTCTGTTTACGCCAAATTCGGACTCTACCATTTGAATGTCTCAACAGAAATTGAGACTCATCAGACCAGGCAACATTTTTCCAGTCTTCAACAGTCCAATTTTGGTGAGCTCGTGCAAATTGTAGCCTCTTTTTCCTATTTGTAGTGGAGATGAGTGGTACCCGGTGGGGTCTTCTGCTGTTGCAGCCCATCCGCCTCAAGGTTGTGCGTGTTGTGGCTTCACAAATGCTTTGCTGCATACCTCGGTAACGAGTGGTTATTTCAGTCAACGTTGCTCTTCTATCAGCTTGAATCAGTCGTCCCATTCTCCTCTGACCTCTAGCATCCACAAGGCATTTTTGCCCACAGGACTGCCGCATACTGGATGTTTTTCCCTTTTCACACCATTCTTTGTAAACCCTAGAAATGGTTTGTGCGTGAAAATCCCAGTAACTGAGCAGATTGAGAAATACTCAGACCGGCCCGTCTGGCACCAACAACCATGCCACCCTCAAAATTGCTTAAATCACCTTTCTTTCCCATTCTGACATTCAGTTTGGAGTTCAGGAGATTGTCTTGACCAGGACCACCCCCCTAAATGCATTGGAGCAACTGCCATGTGATTGGTTGAATAGATAATTGCATTAATGAGAAATAGAACAGGTGTTCCTAATAATTCTTTAGGTGAGTGTACATAGTGCTGTATGTATCCTACATACATACAAACATACATACATAGTGCTGTGATGTCACAAGTTCACAACAATACTTAGTGCACCAATCACTAATAAGTAGTCAGACCTGTTAAAATGTGAAGTTGCATGTATTGCGCCAAAATATTTGCATCATTAGTGCCGATTTCGCAATTGCGAATATATTGGAGCACTCTATCTGCATATAAAGCTATTGTAATGTTCTGCCGTGCCAACCATTTTCTCCAGTCTCAGGAAACTTCTAGCAGCTTGAAAAATGTAGCTATAGTGACCCACGCCTGTATTTTGCGCGCATTACGTGAATATTACATTGCCGATTTTTCACGATCAAAAAAATAATCTCGAATTCGCGAATATATGATGAATATTCTACAAAATATTTGTGAAATATTGCGAATTCGAATATTGCCCCTGCCACTCATCACTACAATTATACAGTGCGGTCTTCATTATTAAATGAAAAGCAGCTGGGGGCTAATTTGTTAAATGGTTCTTCACTAGAGATGGCCTTGCGGTTCGTCCAGCGGTCTTTTCCTGGCGAACTTTGCGTGTTCGCGATTTGCCGAACATGCGAACATATGACAATGTCCACCGGCGCCAAATTCTTTTGCATTGTGTCAAACTTTAACCCATGACACATTCATCAGAAGGGACAGGACAGCCAATTGAGATGTTTCAGCACATGGACAAACCCCCACCTTATCAAAGAACCCGATCTGGCAGCCTTTTCACATTCTGTGTTTTGCCAATGTAGGGAAAGGTTGCTTTGTGGAGCAGGGACAGGCTGTTAGGAACACTAAATGCTAGCTGATAGGGCCACAAAAGTCCTTTTAAAGACTGGAATAGGTGTGCTATCGATAGGTGTGATATACTGAGGGGGGTTATATACTTATAATATACTTTCTAGCAGAAAGTATATTACAGTGCATTTGTATTGTGCAGCAGTTGTGTGCGATTCTGCTGCGATACCGCAGCTATATAGAGGGACAAAGGCTATTGGAACAACTAATTACAACAGGTATCATATACCTGTTGCCCCAAAAAAACTAATCGAGGTGTGTGATATACCTATAATATAATTTCTAACATAGAAAGAATATAGTGCATTTGTATTGTGCAGCAGTTGTGTGCTGTTCTGATACGATACCGCAGCTATGTAAAGGGACAAGCGCTATTAGAACAACTATTTGCAACCGGTGTGATATACCTGTTGCCCCCCCAAAAAATGATTAAGGGGTGTGATATACCTTCTTCCACAAAATATTGATTGAGGGCTGCATTATACCTGTTGCCCCAAATAAACAGGGTGGTATGATATAGCTATTGTGAAAAAAAAAAAAATGATTTTTGAGGATGTGTGATATACCTGAGAATGAATTGAGAGGTGTGATATACCTGCTTCCACAAAATACTGATTAAGGGGTTCGATTTAACTACTTCCACCAAATATTGATTGAAGGGTGCGATATACTTGCTTCCACAAAATACTGATTAAGGGGTTTGATATACCTGCTTCCACCAAATATTTATTGAGGGCTGTGATATACCTGCTTGCACAAAATACTGATTATGGGGTTCGATATACCTGTTTCAACAAATATTGATTCTGTTCTGCGATATACATGCTTCCACAAAATACTGATTAAGTGGTTTGATATACCTGCTTCCACAAAATATTGATTGAGGGCTGCGATATATCTGCTTCCACAAAATACTGATTGAGGGGTTTGATATACCTGCTTCCACAAAATACTGATTAAGGGCTGCAATATAACTGCTTCCACAAAATACTGATTAAGGGGTTTGATATACCTGTTTCTACCAAATAATGATTGAGGCCTGCGATATACCTGCTTCCACAAAATACTGATTAAGGCCTCTTCCACAAGACCGTATGTAATTTGATGTATTTTGAGGTCCACAAAAAATGGATCTGCGAATAATACGGATGACATCCGTGTGCATTCTGTTTTTTGCGGAACGTAACATCTGGTCCCTAATAGAACAGTACTTTTCTTGTTCGATATGCGGACAATAATAGGACATGTTCTATCTTTGAACGGAATGGAAATACGGAAATAGAGTAATGGAACGCATGCGGAGTACCTTCCGTTTTTTTTGCGGATCCATTTTAATGAATGGTTCCGTATATGGTCCGTATACGGAACTGAAACGGAAAAAAAACGTTTGTGTGCAAAAGGTCTAAGGGGTTTGATATACCTGCTTCCACAAAATACTGATTGAGGGCTGCGATATACCTGCTTCCACAAATACTGCTCTTTCCTAGGAACTTAGGCACAGGGTCATTTAGAAAATGATAGGCAGAGGAAGAGGCAGGCCGTTCCGCAGGGGGGATAGCGGACGGGCAGGTGCACTAGGCCAGAGCCTAAGTGGGAAGTTGGAGAAGGCGCATGCGATTACTTCAAAGGGAGCACAAGAGTTGGTTGAGTAGCTAACTCACCCTTCCACTTCTGCACCCAGCTCATCCTCTGTATCTGAACCCTCCTCACTCTCTGCTGTGTGCACCCCTAAATACACCACCACCACCAACATATCCCCTCCACTTGAGTCAGAGGAATTATTTTCTCATCCATTCCCAGACCTTACCAATGCGCAGCCATTCTTGACATCGGACAAGGAAGAGGAGATAGCAACGGCCGCCACACAGCGGTCTGATGACATTACCCAGATCAGCCCAAGGAGGGACGTCCCCGCTATTGCTGCCTACTCAAAGATCTCAAATGTCAGTGGTGCTGAAGGTGACGATGATGACGTGTCGATGGACGTCACGTAGGTGCCCACAAAAGAGGAAGAGGAGGGGAGTTCAGATGGAGAAACAGAGCAGCAGAGAGGGAGGAGAAAGAGGAGAAACAGGCAGAGCTGACAGGACACAGTAGGCAAAAAGCAGACTGCAAATGTATCTGGAGCGAGCCATCCACCATGCATGGTCACTTCTAGCGCCCTCAGAACGCCGGCACATGGCTCCGCAGTGTGTGCTTTTTTAACGTGTCAGCTGCTGACAATAGTGTTGCCATCTGCAGCCTGTGCTGTCAATACATAAGTCGCGGTAAGCCCAACACTCACCTAGGGACGAATGCCTTAAGAAGGCACCTGGCCGCCCATCGCTGAGCCCAGTGGGAGCAACGCCGTCAGAACCCACAAAGCCACACTCCCGGCGCTTCACGTCCTTCCTCTTCTCCTTCTCTTCTCTCCTCCCATTTGTCCTCCACTCCAACTTCCACCGTGTCGTCGTCACGTTCATCTGGCAAAAGGCAGGCTTCTGTGGCCAAAATGTTTGAGCATAAAAAGTTGATGAAGCCAGATAACCCTCTTGCCCAATGGCTGACCGCTGGCTTCTCGAACTGCTAGCCCGCCAACTACTGTCATATAAACTGGTGGACTCGGAGGCCTTTAGAAAATTTGTGGCCATTGGTCCCCGGAAGGAAATATTTCTCCCAGAAGAGCATCCCAAAGCTATATGGCAATGTTCAGTGGCAAGTGAATATATCTCTGGCACACAGTGTTGGTGCCAAGATACATCTGACCACAGACACGTGGTCTAGCAAACACGGGCAAGGAAGGTACATAACTTTTACTGCCCACTGGGTGAACTTTCTGACGGCCGTCAAGCATGTAACCCATGGCTCCCGTGTGGATTTGGTGTTACTACGGATTGAATGCAGGCCTGCCTCTTCTTCTCCTCTTACTACGCCATCCTACGTCTCCTCCTCGGCTAACTCCTCCTTTTCCATTGCTGCCGCCTCCTCCACTGCGCCCCCCAAGCTCCCCAGAACCTATTCGACAACCCAGGTGAAATTTTGCCATGCTGTGTTGCGGCTGTTGTGCCTGGAAGCCAAGATCCACACCGTTCCTGCACTGCTTTCAGCTCTGCGGTCACAGGCCGATCAGTGGCTAACCCAGCTCAATTTGACAGTTGGTAAAGTGATGTGCGACAACTGTGCCAATCTAATGAGCACGCTGAAACAGGGCAAAATGATACACGTGCCGTGAATGGCACACATCCTGAACTTAGTCGTGCAGTATTCGTTTCCAAATACCCCGGGTCCGGGATGTCTTGCGGCAGGCCAAGAAAATCTCTGGCCATTTTAGAAGATCTTACACGGCCATGGCTCGCCTTACTGAAGTTCAGCGGCGACACCACTTGCCCATCAGACGTCTGATTTGTGACAGCGCGACGTGCTTGAACTCCACCTTGAATATGCTTGATAGGCTGTTCCAGCAGCAACTTGCCGTTAACGACTACCTGTACGAACTCTGCAGCAGGACATGTTTCTTTTCACCGCACCAGTGGCTGCTCATGCGCGATGCATGCAGACATCTGAGACCATTTGACGAGATAACCAAACTGGTCAGTTGCAGCCAGGGCACTATCAGTGACATCGTACCTTACGCTTTCTTTCTGGAGTGTGCATTGCGTCGTGTCATTGATCAAGCCGTCGAGGAGCAGGAGCAAGAAGATGAGGAAGTCGCAATGCTGGATGAACTCCCAGGGGGGGGCTACTCCATCTGAGACAAGTCAGCAGGTGTCTGAAGAGGAGTCAGAGGAGGATGGTGGCTGGGGGAGGAGGAGCAAGAAAAGCAGGCTTTGAGGGGGACTTTAAACTTTTCGGGGATCCCTGGTGTTGTCCGTGGCTGGGGGGAGGAGACTGAGGACGACATTCTCCTGGGTGATGAGCAGGAGCCAGGGCGCTCCAACCGCTTCCAATTTAGTGCAAATGGGTGCCTTCATGCTCCAGTGTTTGAAGAGGGACCCTCGTATAAAAAGCATAAAGGGCAAGGACCAGTACTGGGTGGCAACGTACTTAGACCCCCGGTACAAACACAAAATTGCAAACATGTTATCAGCATCACAGAGGGCTGGCAGAATACATCATTTCAAGGCCTTGCTGCGAGAGATGCTGCATTCTGCTGTTGCGGGCGCTGGTAGAGGAATTTCCACCCGCAGCAAAACAGGTGTGGGTACCAATCCTACCGCATCTGCAAGAAGAGGGCGGTTTGAAGATGTGTTGGTCACTTCGGATATGAGATCATTCTTGCAGCCAACCCATCGAGATCCGCCTTCCGGATCCAGCCTCAGGGAACGCCTAGACAGACAGGTGTCCGACTACATTGGGTTAAAGTCTTTCTGTCAGGTGAATGCCTAATTTTGGGGGCCTGTACTGGCCTACAGTAAAATTTTTATCCAGTGACCGCCTAATGTACCTCCAGCCACATCATCACAAGTTCTTTTCTGTTAGGTGAATGCCTAATTTTTGGGCCCTGAACTCCAGTGGCCTACAGTAAAATTTGTATCCAGTGACCGCCTAATGTGCCTCCAGCCACATCATCACTAGTTATTTTTAGTCCGGTAAATGCCAAATTTTTGGGGCCTCTACTGGCCTACAGTAAAAAAAAAATCCAGAGACCGCCAAATGTACCTCCAGCCACATAATCACAAGTTCTTTTCTGTCAGGTGAATGCCTAATTTTTGGAGCCTGTACTCCAGTGGCCTACAGTAAAATTTTTATACAGTGACCTCTTAATGTACCTCTAGCAACGTCATCACAAGTTCTTTTCTGTTAGGTGAATGCGTAATTTTTGGGGCCTGTACTGGCCTAAAGTAAAATTTTTATCCAGTTAACATCTAGGGCCAAATTTATCATTAGTGAAAGTGGAGTGAGCTGTCAGAGTAATGATAAATCTGAACCCTAATTTACCTCCAGCCACATAATCACAAGTTCTTTTCTGTCAGGTGAATGCCTAATTTTTGGGGCCTGTACTCCAGTGGCCTACAGTAAAAAAAAATGTATCCAGTGACCTCCTAATGTTCCTCCAGTCACATCATCACAAGTTCTTTTCTGTCAGGTGAATGCCTAATTTATGGGGCCTGTACTGTCTGACAGTAAAATTTTTAGCCAGTGATCGCCTAATGTACCTCCAGCCACATAATCACAATTTCTTTTTTGTCAGGTGAATGCCTAATTTTTGGGGCCTGTACTCCAGTGGCCTACAGTAGCATTTTTATCCAGTGACCGCCTAATGTGCTTCAAGCCACATCATCATAATTTATTTTCTGTCAGGTGAATTCCTAATTTTTGGGGCCTGTACTGGCCGACAGTCCATGTTGTGCGACTATTTGTGCACTTCTAGTATGTATTTGGTGGCTGCAAATATGACCTGAAGGTTCGCCTGCCATTGAAGTCAATGGGGCCTGCCGTGAACACGCGGTTTGCGAACATTTGATCGCGAACACTCGTTCGCGTTCGTGAACCGTCCCGCCTGATGTTCGTCTATCACTATTCTTCACCGCAGAATGCCCTCAACCCACCCGTAACACGGCCACCCTGTACCCTAAGGCAGAGTGGCCTGGGCATAAATGATTTAGAGTGATTTGTGACAAATTAATTCAAAATGAATCAAATTTATTGTGGAACTTCAGCGAAGCCGTCAAATCAAATTTTTCAAAACTTTTCTCCTCTCTAGCCATTAATATAACATCATTACACTGTGGTTTGCTTAATTAAATGGAGCAAGTACTTACACCACACTTCCGATATCAAGTGAAGTGTAATGAACAGGAAGCGGCGCTCACATGTAGAGGTGCCTCCTCTTTATGTAGAGGTGCCTCCTCTTTAAACAGCTGATCGGCAGGGGTACTGGGTGTTGATGACCTATTCTGATGTTAGTTTATCAATTTATATGGCTAGACAACCCATTTAAATTTGTCTACATGATAATTGCCATTTGCTGAAGTGAGACAACCCCTATAAGCTAAATTCTTAGCAAACTGCTAATTTGGTTTAAATAAGTGTCTTTGAGTTGTCAGGGTACTAGAGGCAAGGGATCCAGCTGTCAGAGCAGCTCTTTGACGGATTTCACTGAGACAGCGAAGCAACAGTCTGAAGATGCAATGAATCTAAAAGCTGTAGAGACTAAACTGTTGAAAATTTTTTAATGAAGAAGACCAATTAGAAAAATAGATTTTTAGTCCAAGATAAGTAGAATTTAATATTATGAAAATGTCCTCAGGTGTCCACAGTCTTTAAAGTACCCCTGACTGCTTGCATAAAGGGCGGTGGAGATCTGTGGGATGGTACTATTCATGTACCATTACAGTATCTAAAAACATTGTGATACATGACCAGTTATACTTTAAGTGAGAAATTTCTGAACATTTTAAATACATTTTTAACTGATTATTTCAGTTCTTCTTATAGATTTATCTAAAGTACTCCCAAACACTAGAACAAGATCAAGTCTTGCTTTAAAGGAAAATTTTACGTGCCTTAATATACTGTCAATACAATCATTGCTTATTCTTAGTACAATGATGACTCACTTACATAAGAAATACATTTTAACTACACAAATGTTACATTAAGTACTTCACCAGGTTATCTTCTAATTGATTTGATGGTATTGATTTAAGTAACTTATGATGGAAATTGCATGATTGTCTGGCAGTAAGACCCTGCAATGGCTTAGTGTCACAATACGCTTATATGGAGACACCGTAGAAAAGCAGGTGACCAGCCGTCTAGCCTCGAGTAGCACCAGACTCTTAAATACTCAAAAAGAAGAGAGTGCAATTGGTTGGTGCCAGAGGCAGAGTCAATGCCCACATGACAACCGGTCACCATTAAAAGGTATTCATATTTCAGAGGTCATATCTGTGGTATGAGATCTTCCTGCTACATAATAAAGATATTTATGTCTCCGAAGAGGAATTATTGGATTACAATGATTCCGTTCCTTATTGTTCTTGATTTTGAAATTTTATGAACGTTTTCAGTAACTGCATTAAATAACGATATGAGTCATTGTTGAAGATCAAATGTGTTGGGGAATATTTTAACTTTTTACTTTTCCTGTTTCACTGAATGATTGATTTTAAGTAGAAGACAAATACTCACCTGATGACATAAAAATATTCTGAAGATAACTAGATTTTTGTACAGAAGCTGCTCTACAAAAATTCACTTTATCTACAGTATACATTAAGTTGGCGTTAACACCTTTGTGCCACTTCTGTAAGGTCAAAGTAGCCATTGTGGCCCACACCCTAGTTGCACAAAAGTTTGCAACTCTTTTGGCATCTCCCTAGTTTTGAAAAATGGTGAGAAAAGTGGGTGGGGTTAAACAAAATAATATGTGGTCATCATAGGCCCAACAAATGTATTATTAATTATACTAGATATTGGTGCAAATTATAGCATAGCTTAAAGGCTATGTGTCACAGTGTAGTTCGTTAATGTAGAATTGCGGAACTTAGATTGTTCATATGCACTTAAAGGTAATTTATTGATACAAAGTTCATGATCCAGTTACATAATTAAATATAGGCAATGATAGGAACCACTCCTTGGCAGTGACGATGACCAGACGTTTTGGTCCTCACAGACCTTCTTCAGCGGTCAATTTGTCATGTTCCCACATCGGCTCCTGAGGAGATAATGGTGGCAGATGCAGTGATGCTGGTCCATAGTGATACTATGTGATCGAGGTCATCTGGTCTTCCTGCCTTGCCTGGTTATCTGAGCCGTTTCTGTGTCTGTGTGCTAGGCTTCCTAGCCTAGTTCTATGTCCTGTTAGTTTTCTTCTGTTTCTGGTCTGTGACTGCCATGTGTCTTCCTTCATGGAGTCCAGACATTTGCCTCTGTTCCTGTCTGGTTTGTTTGTATTTTGTGTGCAGCTCTGTCTGCTCACCCATGGACTAACTATGCATGGGGAACAGGCATTTTCTTGTCCTGTCTTTTGGGTTCTCCAGCGGGAAGACATCTAGTCTGTGTGCAGCATTGCCTGTGACCACCATGTGTCATTCTACATGGGGTCCAGGCAGCTGCTTGTCTGCTGGTACCTGTTTGTCCTGTCTTATTGGTCCTATGAGGTTGTTCGTGTTCCAGTAGCGTGCTCGGGTTCCAGTCTTTGTTTGTGTGGACTGCTGGTGCTTCTCCAGCAGTCTCTGCAAGTAAGTGGCCAAGTGCTCCGGGACCATCCTGGAGGTGCAGCCAGTGATCCTCGGCTAAGTTCAACCCTACCATCTGGGGCTCTGTGAAGTACAGGGCTCGCATTGTTTCTGCCCTCTGGGTTTGGCCCTGAATAAATCCGGTGCACTTGGTCCAGTGGTAGTTCCTGACACTGATCCCTTACCTGCTGATCCAGTTCCTGATTACTATCATGTCTTGTCTCTGCTTTCTCTGTGTGCTTGCGTCTTAGCGGTGGTGGGTCCTCGCCAGAACATGAGACTATGTACACCTTTGGGACAATTATTGTATTGGACTCATTTTGAGTTAAAAATATTGGTATTTATTAAATATATGGCGTCCTTTTTTCTGTACAGAGCTGAGATGCTCTATTAGCACCTTTTGGATTTTATGTCTTTTCTGCCAGACCAGGAGTTGATGGACTCCTTATCTCTGCTCTCTAACCTCCTAAACACTCATTATAGCTCAGTTCTTATTTTGGTGATAAGAATGTTGCTTAAATAAGTGTTTACGACCTTTCAGTAATTTAGAGATAAGGTTATTAGATGACCACAAATTGAAAGTGAAAGTACCATTCACTCAGCTAGAAAACCAGTTAACCCTCTGTGACAGAACAGCTCGACATTTTTAATAAAGGCAAATTGAGAAAAATTATTTTAGCCAAAAATGAGTAAAATGCAATCAGAAAAAAATGTGCCTATGAAAAGTTATAAACCAAATAAAATGGTTGCCCGCTTACAAGGAAACTGGACAACATATGTGATCCACCTGCAATAAAGAATAGATTGTTACTTACTGACAGCTCCCACACTGTTGCCCTAATTTTCCTAGCAAGGTTCCATTTCCCCGGATGTGGTGAGACATCATGTTAACTACATGTGACTACTGCAGCCAATCTCTGCACAGAAGACGCCAGTGATTGGTTGCAGTGGAAGGCGTGATATGGTAAAAAGAGCCCTGCAGGTAAAGAGAGCCCTGCCGGGAGAACCGAAGTGATGGCACGAAGATCTGTTGGGTAAGTAACGATCTATTCTTTACTGCAGGCAGATCGCATATGATGTCAGTTTTTTTTCTCCTGAAACAGGACATCCCCTTTAACCTATACGGACACAGAGCGTACCTGTACGTCCTGATGTCCTGGTACTTAAGGACACAGGGCATACAGGTACGTCTTGTGTAGTTCCAATCACCGCCGCGTGGCGGGCGGTGATCGGAACTGGGTGCCTGCTGAAATCAAGCAGCAAGCACCCTGGGTCAATGCCGAGGGGTCAATGCCGAGGGGGGTCCTGTGACCCACCCGTATCGGCGATCGCTGCAAACTGCAGGTCAATTCAGACCTGCGGTTTGCAGCGCTTTTGGAAGTTTCTGATCGGATCAGAAAATTCAAAATGGCTTTTTTTATGTTTAACCCCCCCTGCAGCCCTCTTTGTGATGTGCCGGTGGGCGCAACGGGGCGGGTGCGCGCGGTGCGGCAGTTCGGACGGGCGCGTGATCATCTGCCCGCCCTCCCTCTCATTTTTAGGATGGCCGAGCGGTTAGCAAGCAGAGTGTCAGCACATTGCTGACACTCTGCTTGAAACGGCTGACATCATCACACAGATGTCAGCCGTTTAACCCCTTCCATGCCGTGGTCTGTAGGGACCGCTGTATGAAAGGGGGTTAACAGGGAGGGAGCTCCCTCCCTCTCCCATAGTGAGCTGCTGTGCCTTTTCAGCCCCCAATTATTAACGGGATCATAGAGGTAGGGGGCCCCCCTCTCCATCACCCGCTGCTCTGTTGTGGCAGCGAGTGATGGTTACCATGGCAACCGGACACCTTCACAGGCAGAAGTCTGATCAGTCTAAGTAAAGTGAAAATACAGTTAAGTACACTATATAGTGTACTGTATTGTATTATACAGACATCAGACCCACTGGATCTTCAAAAACCAGGTGGGTCTGGGTCAAAAAAAGAAAAAAAAAGTGAAAAAAGGTAAAAATAAAAAAAACACATTTATCACTGATTAAAAAAAAAATAATTTCCCTACACATGTTTGATATCACCGCATCCGTAATGACCTGATCTATAAAACGGTCATGTTACTTTCCCTGCACAGTGAACGCCATAAAAAAAACTATGATAAAATTGAAATTTTGCCCACCTTACTTCCCAAAAAAGGTAATAAAAGTGATCAAAAAAGTCATATGTATGGCAAAATAGTGCCAATCGAACCGTCATCTCATCCCGCAAAAAATGAGCCCCTACATGAGACAATGGCCCAAAAAATAAAAAAACTATGGCTCTAAAACATGATTTTATTGTTTTAAAAAACATATTTAAACATATTAGGTATTGCCGCGTCCGTAAGAACCTGATCTATAAAAATACCTCATGACCTAAACCCTGAGTTGAACATCGTAAAATTTTTTAAATAAAAGCGGTGTCAAAAAAGCCATTACATCACAAAAAGTGTAATAGCAAGCGATCAAAAAGTCGTATGCCCCCAAAATAGTGCCAATCTAACCGTAATCTCATCCCACAAAAATGATACCCTACCTAAGACAATCGCCCAGAAACTGAAAAAAAATATGACTCTCAGACTATAAAGACACTAAAACATGATTTTTTTTTTGTTTCAAAAATGATATTATTGTGTAAAACCTAAAAAAAATAAAAGAAAGTATACATATTAGGTATCTCCACGTCCGTAACGACCGGCTCTATAAAAATATCATACTGTCAAAAACATTTGTTTTGTCACTTTACGTCACTAAAGTGCAACACCAAGCGATGAAAAAGGCGTATGCCCCCCTACAATGGTGCCAATCTAACTGTCACCTCATCCCGCAAAAAATGATACCCTACATAAGACAATCGCTCCAAAAAAAAACAAAACATGGCTCATGATTTTTTTTTGTTTAAAAAATGATATTATTGTGTAAAACCTAAATAAATAAATAAAAAATTATACATATTAGGTATTGCCACGTCCGTAAGAACCCGCTGTATAATGAACACTGTAAAAAAATAAAAATTAAAACAGTGTCAAAAAAGCTATTTTTTGTTACCTTACATCACAAAAATTTTGCGCAGAAGGGAAAGAACACCATATGGTTTTTAGATGGCAGTTTTTGCTGGACTGTTTTTTTGATACCATGTCCCATTTGAAGCCCCCCTGATGCACTCCTAGAGTATAAACTCCAAAAAAGTGACCCCATTTAAGAAACTATACCCCTCAAGGTATTCAAAACTGTGTTAACCCTTTAAGTGTTCCACAAGAGTTAATGGCAAATGGAGATGAAGTTTCAGAATTTCTATTTTTTGTTACTTTGCCTCACAAAAAGTGTAATATAGAGCAAACAAAAATCATCTGTCCCCTAAAATAGTACCAACAAAACTGCCACCTTATCCAGTAGTAGTTTCCAAAATGTGGTCACTTTTTTTGAGTTTCTACTCTAGGGGTGCATCAGGGGGGCTTTAAATGGGACATGGTGTCAAAAAAACAGTCCAGCAAAATCTACCTACCAAAAACTGTATGGCATTCCTTTCCTTCTGTGCCCTGCCGTGTGCCCGTACAGCAGTTTACGACCACATATGGGGTGTTTCTGTAAACTACAGAATCAAGGCAATAGATATTACGTTTTGTTTGGCTTTTACCCCTTGCTTTGTAACTGGAAAAAAATTTATTGAAATGGAAAATCTGCCAAAAAATGAGAAATTTTGAAATTTTATCTCTATTTTCCATTAATTCTTGTGGAACACCTTAAGGGTTATCAAAGTTTGTAAAATATGTTTTAATTAACTTGAGGGGTTTAGTTGAACTGGTCCTGAAAATGTGAGTTTTAGAAATTTTCAGAAAAATTTCAAGATTTGCTTCTAAACTTCTAAGCCTTGTAACGTCCCCAAAAAATAAGATGGCATTCCCAAAATGATCCAAGCATTAAGTAGTCATATGGGGAATGTAAAATAATAACTATTTTTAGAGGTATTACTATGTATTATATAAGTAGAGAAATTGAAACTTGGAAATTTTCTAATTATTCCAAATTTTTGGTAAATTTGGTAATTTTTTATAAATAAAAATGATTTTTTTTTTTACTCCATTTTACCAGTGTCATGAAGTACAACATATGACGACATTTTTTTTTCAGAATGGCCTGAATAAGTAAAAGCGTTTTAAAGTTATTCACACATAAAGTGACATTGGTCAGATTTGCAAAAAATGGCCTGGTCCTTAAGGTGAAATATAGCCGTGTCCTTAAGGGGTTAATAACTTCGGTACATTTTAATGCAATGTACAATTTTAATACAATGTCCAAATGCAATGTCTTAATGCAATGGCCAAATTGTTGTAATAAATCTCCCTTAAGAATATTTCATTTTATACATATTCTGCAGCTCCTTATAGAGAATGAGCTTACAAGTGAAACTGCTTTAAAATGTCCATCATATTGGTCTTCTAGAGGAGAAATCTTTTATTGGACCATAATCCATAAGAACTGAAATTCTGTCTGGTCTAAATCAAGAGTGGTCTCCTCAAAGAGGTATTTATTAGAGAGATTTCACTGTATCTCTCTGTTCGTACTTGAGCACACAAGTGAAATCCTGTCTATCCCATTCATGTGCAGATAATGAGCTATGGTATCAAACCTATGACTATGTTGGAATGGATTGGTGTGCCTAAAGGAATCCCATGAAAGCATGGGGAGAAAATACAAGTTCCGTACAGATATTTCCCTTGTCAGCTTTTAACCCAAGACCCTAGAACGGCAAAGCTTCTTTGGAGTCATATGTTATGCAACTTTTAAAAGCAAATATTTAAAAAATAATTGTTTTTATCAATGTAATAAAGTTATGTAGCTCCCTATAAAATGGGATACAACCCCTGATTCAGCGCCAATCAGCCCCTCTTCTCCATCCCAGAACAGAGCAACACAGTGTGTATTTCATTTTACATTACCCATCCCTTCCCTCGTGGAATAAAAGTATAGCATGACCCTATAGATATTTCCCCCTTCCACTGCTTTCTTACAATTGAGTAGCTGTAGAGCAGGACTCTAGAAAGGTGCACACTGCATATGATAGATGAGAGGACCACTTTAAATTTCAATATACAGTTGTAGCAACCGTTAATTTAACACTTAACATGTGAAATACACCATGTTGGACATTCCCCATCCCCCATTGTTGCACTTTTTTATTTTACTTTTTATGGATAGAGAGTCCTGTTTGCCACTTTTCCAACAGGTGGGGGAAATGGCATTGTAAACAGGCATTGCTAGGGTGTCTATAGCAGGCCCTGCAATTTTATGGTAATCTATTTATTATAATCTATAATCTAAAGATCATTGCTCCATTACTTGTGTAGACCTGCCCAGATGTGCCACAATTATTAAGAGGGATTATTAATTCTGGCACTTTTGATGCCGGTGTGGGATAGATTAAAACCGATGTGTGAAACGCTGGTCTTAATAAATATCCCCCTGTATATTTAATGTGTTAAAGGGATTTTCTGGGATTTTCATATTGATGGCGTATCATCAGAATACAGTAGGTCATAAATATGTGATCGGTGGGAGTCCAACTCTGTTTAAAGAGGCCACGGCACTCCAGTAAGCCTCTTTCCGTTCCCAACTCCGGGATCTGCTCCTACCTCCAGGATGGGACCCCCAAAGTGAAAGAAGAACAGTCGCACAAGCACGGTCACTCCGTTCAGGGGCACTGTTCTGGAAACAGTAGTAAGTAAGTAAGAAACCCGCACCTATGTAACTTTTGTGGCATATCCTAGCAATATGCCAACTTTATTAGCTTACTTAACCCTTTCATGACCAAAGGTCATTGATGCCCCAGTGTCCAGGTCAAAATTTACAAATCTGACATGCGTCACTTTAAGTGGTAATAGCTTTGGAACACTTTTACTTATCCACGCCATTCTGAGAAATTTGAGTCAATATATATCTCCTTTTTTTTAAAAAAAATCCCAAATTTACCAAAAAATTGAAAAAATTTGCAATTTTCTAAATTTCAATTTCTCTGCTTCTAAAACAGAAAGTGATACCTCATAAAATATTTATTACATAACATTCCCCATATGTCTACTTTATGTTGGCATCATTTTGGAAATGTTATTTTATTTTTTTAGGACGTTAGAAGGCTTAGAAGTTTAGAAGCAATTCTTAAAATTTTTAAGAAAATTTACAAAACCCACTTTTTAAGGACTAGTTCAGGTCTGAAGTCACTTTGTGGGGCCTACATAGTGGATAACCCCATAAATGACCCCATTGTAGAAACTACACCCCTCAAGGTATTCAAAACCAATTTTACAAACATTATTAACCCTTTAGGTGTTCCACAAGAATTAAAGGAAAATGGAGATGAAATTTCTAAATTTCACTTTTTTAGCAGATTTTCTATTTTATTACATTTTTTTCTTTAACACATTAAGGGTTAACAGCCAAACAAAACTCAATATTTATTACTCTGATTCTGCGGTTTACAGAAACACCCCACATGTGGTCGTAAACTGATGTAAGGGCGCACGGCAGGGCGCAGAAGGGAAGGAGCGCCGCATGGTTTTTGGAAGGCAGATTTTGCTGGATTGGTTTTCTGAACGCCATATGTTTTTTATTTTTCTACCGATCGTCTTGTGCAGGGGCTCATTTTTTGCAGAAAGAGTTGAGGTTTTTATTGGTACCATTTTTGGGTACATAGGATTTTTTGATCATTCATTATTACACTTTATGGGACAAGGTGGCCAAAAAATTGGCTGTTTTGGAACAGTTTTTTTTTTTTTTTTTACAGCGTTCATCTGAGGGGTTAGGTCATGTGACAGTTTTATAGAGCAGATCATTACGGATGTGGCAATACCTAATATGTATACTTTTTCTTATTTATTTAAGTTTTACACAATAATAGCATTTCTGAAACCAAAAAAATGATGTTTTAGTGTCTCCATAGTCTGAGAGCCATAGCTTATTTATTTTTTGGGCGATTGTCTTAAATATGGGCTAATTTTTTGTGGGATGAGGTAACGGTTTGATTGGTACTATTTTGGGGTATATTTGCCTTTTTTGATCGCTTGGTGTTGCACTTTTTGTGATGTAAGGTGACAAAAATGGCTTATTTTTTTACACCGTTTTTATTTTTTATTTTTTATGGTGTTTATTGGACGGGGTTGATGATGTGATATATTTATAGAGATGGTCGTTACGGACGCGGTGACACCTAATATGTGTGGTTTTCTGTTTGTTTTTTTTGTTTTTTTATAGGAAAAGGAAATTTATTTTTTACATTTTTATTTATTTATTTTTACTTTTATTATTTTCACTTTTTTTTTTATCAGTTCCCTCTTGGATCTTGAAGATCCAGTGGGGCTGATGGTTGTACTATACTTTGCAATGCTCTTGCATTGCAAAGTATAATACAATCAGATGCCTGTAGGTGGCAGCACTGGACGCCTATACCATGGCAACCGGATGCCTTTGCAAAGCGTCCAGTTTCCATGGCAACCATCGGGCGCTGCGATCGCAGCAGCCCTAATGGTTGAGAGAGAGGGGGCCCCCTCCCTCTATTACCCCCATGGATGCCGCTACTGCGGCATCTATGGGGTTACAGCAGTGTCAGCATAGAGCTGACACACGCTGCTGATGGCGGCGGCTCAGGAATGGAGCCGCCGCCATCACACACACAAGGGGGACCGCATCGGGGGCAGGGGGCAGCGCTGGAAACGGGGGAGGGGGGGCAGCATTTTACTTACAGATCGGGGCAGGAGGGGGCGGACCGCTTCGGGGGGGCAGGATAAGATGATGGACAAGAAGGGGGAACAGATCGGTGCAGGAGGGGGCGGACCGCATCGGGGGCAGGACAAGAACAAGGAGGGGGCACAGATCGGGGCAGGACCGCATCGGGGGCAGGACATGAACAAGGAGGGGGCACAGATCGGGGGCTTCAGGACACATTACCGATTTCAGGCTCTGATCTGCAGAGCGCAGATCAGAGCCTGAAACCGGCATTTTAACACTGCCGCGATCCGATTGGTTAGTCTGCACAGACTAACCAATCGGATCGATTGCCGGCAAGGGGCCACTCTGATTGGCCCCTTGCCGGCATTACCGCACTGTATGCTGTCCGTGACAGCAGCAGGACAGGGGCAGAAGCGTAAATCCAAGCGCTTTGCAGCGCTTGGATTAAAGAGCTGCCAGAACGTGTATATACGTGGTAGCTGCACGAGGCATGTGCAGCTATCACGTATATATACAGATTGCAGTCGTGAAAGGGTTAATAATAGTCTTCCAGAGTATGTACTAAATAGTTATGAAATCAAAAAATTTCCTTTAGTCTTTAGGCTCTAAATGTGAAGACAGATTCATAAGGAGGACAGAATAAAGTTGGATCTTCAGCTTTTTAGGCTGGAGGTGACTCTGATTTCATACATGTGGTCCCAGGGGAATCCGTACACCAGTAAACCAGTGGTGTATGAGAGTATGGATTGAAAAGCACAGTAGGGACCTGAACTTAAGGTGCCTATTTGTCTAGAAAAGGTTAAAAATTATAATTAACATATATTAGAAATATTATTTTTATAATATTTACAATAGGTTCTAATAGTGTAGGTGAAGGTTTAGGTACACTTTAATAGAATATTTTGGTTCGTTCATTTTGTTTTCTATTCTGTTTCCTCCTGTTTCAAGCTGTTCAAAGTCACACAAAATTGTGCTATGATATCCGACCTCATGCAGTTTCTTTCTGCTCTGAGCTTTGGTTTTGCACTGTTATCCCATGGATAGTAATTATTTTATAGTGGCTGTAATTAAGGAAGAATTAGGCTTTGTAAACAAAACCTGCCTACCCCTGTTAATAGTAAAAGATAATAAATTTGCCTGTGACATTCGCTATATTTGGACAAGCTTTGGCCAGCTTCCAGTTTTTACAATAAGAACTTTATTGCATAATTATGCCTTAGAGGTTCTCATATTACAAGGTAGTTTTTTTTTTGTCAAGAAACATATTGCTTGGCCCTGGGCCAGCTACAATAAAATACATGATTGCCATAAATGTTTCACACCAAATCTCTCCAAGTAACATCTTGTTGAGCAACACAAATGTAGCATGCATTATTTATCCTATTCTCTGTTGCAGGATAATTCTCAATTCTTTTTATCTTGTACAAAAAAGCTTGCTAAAGTGCTCATAAAAAAAGCAGTATGGGTAATATTCTGATTTGCACCACCATTTTATTGTAAACCTTTGCTCAGCCTTCCAGAAACGATGATATCCCAAGATTTCTTAAGCATGGCAAACATCACATTTTATTAACACCAAGTAAGGCTATGCAGATAATGGCATTATTTCAAAACCCTCATATCAGGTCTCAAGTATAGTACTATACAAAATCTGTCATGGGGACTCTTAAAGGGCTCTCCCAGTTTATCAGTTTTGATGACCTAGCCTCAGTATAGGCCAATAAAGGGCATCTGTCAGCAGATCTGTAGCTATGACACTGGCTGACCTGTTACATGTGCACTTGGCAGCTTAAGACATCTGTGTTGGTCCCATGTTCATATGTGTCTGCATTGCTGAGAAAACATATGTTTTAATATATGCAAATGAGCCTCTAGGAGCAACGGGGGTGTTGTCATTACTCCTAGATGCTCTGCTCTCTTTGTAACTGCCGTCCCCTCTGCACTTTGATAGACACGGCCAGGTAGTGTAAACATCATTATGCCTGGCCTTGTCAATCTAAGTGGAGAGGGTCCGGCAATTGCAGAGAGAGCAGAGCGTTTAGATGTAATGGTAATGCCCCCGTTGTTCCTAGAGGCTTATTTGCATTTATTTAAACATAATTTTTCTCAGCAATGCAGGCACATATCAACATGGGCAAAAAAAGCAAAAAACAAAAGGAATGAGGAAAACACTCCTATAAAATATATGTTGTTTTATTAATACATGAAATATACATACAATGATATAAAGCACACGGTCAGGAGGACGGAAGGCCCCGTGTATCGGAGCAACAGTCCCCACCCTCACATGCACCGTACTGACAGGGGAACAAACCAGAAAATCCAAAGATGCTAAACCACACTCTGGTGGGTCTGATATAAAATTACCCAAATAACATAAGGCTAAATGCATATCCAAAGTGTACATAATATTAGCTGCCACCAGTGCCATGTCAACCAGCCCATGAAAATAATGGTGGCCAGCCTGCAGTGGTTAGAAAGAAGGCTAGGTCATGAATATAAAGTGTAAACAGAACGAGGACACAGCAGCGGTAGCATATTAAGAAAATGACTATTACATAAGGACACTGTCAGTGAATATAGGAATGCATTAATTACCCATAACGTGTGGAAGCACCAGATATCTGGACAGAGCTATACCTCGACGCACGTTTCGCCAGGAAAAGGCTTTGCCAGCCTTCTTTCTAACCACTGCAGGCTGGCCACCATTATTTTCATGGGCTGGTTGACACGGCACTGGTGGCAGCTAATATTATGTACACTTTGGATACGCATTTAGCCCTATGTTACTTTGGGTAATTTTATATCAGACCCACTAGAGTGTGGTTTAGCATCTTTGGATTTTCTGTTTTTTTCCCCTGTCAGTACGGTGCATGTGAGGGTAGGGACTGTTGCTCCGATACACGGGGCGTCCCGTCTCCATAACTGTGTGCTTTATATCCTTGTAATGTATATTTCATGTATTAATAAAACTACATATATTTTATGTGAGTGGTTTCCTCATTCCTTTTGGGGTTATTGGTGTTTTTTTTTGATCATAGTAATTTACGCTAGACTCCAGTGTATTGTATGAACTTTATTGGAGTTATCTTATTGGTTGTTCTAACATATCAACATGGGACCAACACAGATGCCTTCAGCTGCCAAGCACACATGCAACAGGTCAGCCAGTGTCATAGGTACAAATCTGCTGACAGATGTCCTTTCACATTGTTAGAGGTTTGACACCTAGCACCACCACAGAGCAGCTGTTTTCAGAAGCCATTGATGCCCAGTCACTTGAATATAACTTGGAAAATCCTTTACACAGTGGAAGAAGCCTTATGCCTTTGGCTCCATCCACTGATTTCTTTCCAGCACTGGCAGCAGGTGAACACAGCTGATCAGTGAGTGTACCTGGTGTCATACCTCCCCTGATCTGATATTGAAGACGTATCCTGAGAATAGGTCATCAATATCAAGATACTGAAGAACCCCTTTAACCATCGTATGTAATTTGCAGTAATGGTTCTCCCTTATGATACCTGAGCTCATGCAAGTTTTTTCTGATCTTTGGCTTTACCATCATGCAATTTGTATAATTTGTTTCCCCTTATGTTACCTATCTCTTGCAGGTTCTTTCTGGCATGAACACTGGTTTTACAACTCTTATGTGATGCATGTGTAACGAGCCGCCCCCCAGGGTCCCTATTGCGTACCAGGTGTAGTAGGAATGCCGAGTGGTGTAGTGGGGCCTAAATGTCTGTTTATGTGTCACGGTGCTCTTACCTGGATACTGCTGGACCCCAGGCTTTGGCTCCGAAGCAAAATAAAAGGGGGAATAATTGAGGGATGAAGGAAAAATAACTTGAGTCCAGACCTTGTGATGAAATTCAACGGAAGCTTTACTTTAATAAACTATGGCAGCTTTACTTGAATAAACATCCAAATGATTGGCAGGCTTTGTCTTGGTTCCAGCAGGCTTTAGCATAAACTGTCAGGCAAACTCAACTCTGCTCTCTCTCTTTCTCTGCTGTACTGACAGGCTTGCTTAATCACTTTGTTTTCCTTCTTTCCTCTACTTTAGTCTGGTTTCTGTACTCTAGGTCTCTTCTGGTATCCTTGGATGGGGTGCCGTCGACTGTTATTCCTCTTCTGACACTCAGTAAACAACTTATTTTCAGCCAAAGAACAATTTCTTCTGACTGCTACTTCATTCAGGTCTTCTCGGCTCCAACATGGAGTCTAAAACTAAACAATCTATAACTGCCACCCCTGCTTCTGAAAGCAAGCAGGACTCGCCCACTTTTGACCAAAAGGGGGAGAATGGAATGGTGAGTTCCCTTCTATCTAAGTATAGCTCAGCCTTTATGCTGCCACCTGCTGGCAAACCAGGCACATTACATGTAATAAACAGTTACATAACAAGATTTTGAATGCACAGTGTAGAATACCTGGACATAAATACATAGATGGCATTTAGGTTAGACCATTAAAGATAATAGCAGGGTGTAGGAGTGGTAACACCACTCTGGGGTGTTGCACATGCTACTGGGTTAACCCTATGTTGACTTTGGACCCCTTGGAGCACCAAATCGCAAGTGCATTTGCAACAACTGCAACTCAATGCCAGTAGCAGTGTCCAGTCTTTTATTGAAGTCAAGGTCATGGTCACCTCCTGCAGGCTTCTCTCCACACGTGATATATGGGCTCTGATTTATCAAGACCAGCGTATAATATTCCAGTCTTGACAGGATTTGAACTGCCAGAGGAGGCATTTAATTTAAGACGACGAGGAGGAGAACTAGTCATAAATTAAATGTCTTCTCCTGCAGTCCACATGCCAGAGTGAAATATATGGCAGCCTAGAGATTCCAGTAATTATTTCTTCCAGTTCCTACCCAACCCTCACCATGCCCCTTTTTCGTTCATCAGCACTTGATCAGAGATGCTGTGCTTGCTGAGCGAAGAGAAGGACACAGCACTACTGCAGGCTCCAGTGCCTTCCCAAACAGCTGATCGATGGTGGTCCCAGGTGTAGAATCCCCACTGATCAGATACTGATGACCTATCCAGAAGATTAGTTTTAGTTATTCAGTTAAAAATCTTTGGAAAACTTGTTTAATCTAGTTCTTACTTACTGCAATGATGTGTTATTATTCCAAATATATTACTTCTGATAAATATCTGTTGGAATATTTTGCCAATTTTTTTATGACAAAAATTTTGGCAAAAACATCCCACCTTACAAGTTACATGATATTAATGTTTCTGTTTCTTCACTTCTGAAACATTATTCCATTGGTTACATGACCAACTAAGAAAACGTTTTTCAGTTACAATTTTGCTGTATCTTTTAAACTTAAGATCTTTTTTTTTGTTTTGTTTTGTTTTATTTTGCTTTATCCTTTCCCACCCACATGCCCCATTCTTGGAAACTGACAAAGGTAGGTAGTAATGCCAAGTTTTGTGACTTTTAACACCAGAAAACTAGCGGGGGGAAATATGTAACAGACTTTACACAACGTACTGCTTTTTTGTAATTCTGAATTCTTCTTTGTCCCAATTGCCAATGCAACATCTTTAAAGCAGTTTAAGGGCCCCTGCCCACATGATTTTGGTTTGAAATTTTTTTCATCTTAAAAAAAGCCATAAAAACCAACTGCTGCAGAAAAAAGAGGAGAGAGAGTATAAAACACAGTACACTGCAGTTGCACACTTACACTTTTCATCTCCACATTTGGTATTTCGTATAGGATTTCAGCTCACATCTGAGGCTGGCATTTGTACCGCAAAAATTTCACTGAAAAAACGCATGTCTAGAAAGACTCATAGATGTAATAGTTGATCAGGTCCCTGCTTCTTTTTGTCAACTTGAATCAGGAAAAATTGAGCATTTTTGTCCTAAGAAATTAAGATACCTATTGATACTCCAGGGGAAAAATTGGGCCATGCACACAACTTTGTCACTGAACTGAGTTGTGTAACCTACTAATTGTATGAAGCCATAATATTGTACCTATAGAAGTCATGGAAAATCTACAGAGAATCTTTATATCTTATTCATATGTACAAAAACAATTATGTTGTGCTCCATCAGATGCCATATTACAGAGATATTCTTCTCTAGAAGCATTGCATACCTATTTAAATAAGTCACTACCCATAAGGACATAAAAAATCACAACCTTATAAGCCAATGTCTGGTCCTTTAACCACTTCAGCCCCCCTAGCTTAAACACCCTTAATGACCAGGCCACTTGTTACACTTCTGCACTACACTACTTTCACCGTTTATTGCTCGGTCATGAAACTTACCACCCAAATAATTTTACCTCCTTTTCTTTTCACTAATAGAGCTTTCATTTGGTGGTATTTCATTGCTGCTGACATTTTTTACTTTTTTTTGTTATTAATCGAAATTTAACTATTTTTTTGCAAAAAAATGAAATTTTTCACTTTCAGTTGTAAAATTTTGCAAAAACAACGACATCAATATATAAATTTTTCTCTAAATTTATTGTTCTACATGTCTTTGATAAAAAAAAAATGTTTGGGTAAAAAAAAAAATGGTTTGGGTAAAAGTTATAGCGTTTACAAACTATGGTACAAAAATGTGAATTTCCGCTTTTTGAAGCAGCTCTGACTTTCTGAGCACCTGTCATGTTTCCTGAGGTTCTACAATTGCCAGACAGTACAAACACCCCACAAATGACCCCATTTCGGAAAGTAGACACCCTAAGGTATTCGCTGATGGGCATAGTGAGTTCATAGAACTTTTTATTTTTTGTCACAAGTTAGCGGAAAATGATGATTTTTATTATTTTTTCTTACAAAGTCTCATATTCCACTAACTTGTGACAAAAAATAAAAACTTCTATGAACTTACTATGCCCATCAGCTAATACCTTGAGGTGTCTTCTTTCCAAAATGGGGTCACTTGTGGGGTAGTTATACTGCCCTGGCATTCTAGGGGCCCTAATGTGTGGTAAGTAGTTTGAAATCAAAATCTGTAAAAAATGGCCGGTGAAATCCGAAAGGTGCTCTTTGGAATGTGGGCCCCTTTGCCCACCTAGGCTGCAAAAAAGTGTCACACATGTGGTATTGCCGTACTCAGGAGAAGTTGGGCAATGTGTTTTGGGGTGTCATTTTACATATACCCATGCTGGGTGAGATAAATATCTTGGTCAAATGCCAACTTTGTATAAAAAAATGGGAAAAGTTGTCTTTTGACAAGATATTTCTCTCACCCAGCATGGGTATATGTAAAATGACACCCCAAAACACATTGCCCAACTTCTCCTGAGTACGGCAATACCACATGTGTGACACTTTTTTGCAGCCTAGGTGGGCAAAGGGGCCCACATTCCAAAGAGCACCTTTCGGATTTCACCGGCCATTTTTTACAGATTTTGATTTCAAACTACTTACCACACATTAGGGCCCCTAGAATGCCAGGGCAGTATAACTACCCCACAAGTGACCCTATGTTGGAAAGAAGTCCCCCCAAAGTCTTTCCAAAATGGGGTCACTTGTGGGGTAGTTATACTGCCCTGGCATTCTAGCGGCCCTAATGTGTGGTAAGTAGTTTGAAATCAAAATCTGTAAAAAATGACCTGTGAAATCCTAAAGGTACTCATTGGAATTTGGGCCCCTTTGCCCACCTAGGCTGCAAAAAAGTGTCACACATGTGGTATCTCCGTACTCAGGAGAAGTTGGGCAATGTGTTTTTGGGGTGTCATTTTACATATACCCATGCTGGGTGAGATAAATATCTCGGCAAAAGACAACTTTTCCCATTTTATTATACAAAGTTGGCATTTGACCGAGATATTTCTCTCACCCAGCATGGGTATATGTAAAATTACACCCCAAAACACATTCCCCAACTTCTCCTGAGTACGGAGATACCACATGTGTGACACTTTTTCGCAGCCTAGATGCGCAAAGGGGCCCACATTCCTTTTAGGGGGGCATTTTTAGACATTTGGATCCCAGACTTCTTCTCACTCTTTAGGGCCCCTAAAATGCTAGGGCAGTATAAATACCCACATGTGACCCCATTTTGGAAAGAAGACACCCCAAGGTATTCAATGAGGGGCATGGCGAGTTCATAGAAATTTTTTTTTTTTTTGCCACAAGTTAGCGGAAATTTATTTTTTTAGTTTTTTTTCTCACAAAGTCTCCCTTTCCGCTAACTTGGGACAAAAATTTCAATCTTTCATGGACTCAATATGCCCCTCATGGAATACCTTGGGGTGTCTTCTTTCCAAAATGGGGTCATTTGTGGGGTGTTTGTACTGCCCTGACATTTGAGGGTCTCCGCAATCTTTACATGTATGGCCAGCATTAGGAGTTTCTGCTATTCTCCTTATATTGAGCATACGGGTAATGAGATATTTTTTTTTTCCGTTCAGCCTCTGGGCTGAAAGAAAAAATGAACGGCACAGATTTCTTCATTTGCATCGATCAATGTGGATGAAAAAATCTCTGCCAAAAAAAAAAAAAAGGAGGAGAAAGGCGTCTGCCAGGACATAGGAGCTCCGCCCAACATCCATACCCACTTAGCTCGTATGCCCTGGCAAACCCGATTTCTCCATTCACATCAATCGATGTGGATGAATAAATCATTGCCGGGATTATTATTTTTTTTATATACAAAGTGTTTGCCAAAGTATATGAACACCGCCGCCTCCTCAGCTCATATGCCTCGGCAAACGTATCTTTTACTGCAGAGGAGAAATCTCGTCTTGCAGCGCCGCATACACCGACTTTTGTGTAATCTGACAGCAGCGCAATGCTTCTGTCAGAATGCACATCAGTGCTGCAGCTAGTCGATCGGTTGGTCCACCTGGAAGGTAAAAAAAACAAAACAAAAAAGAAAAAACCAGGCCGCAACGCAATAAATTTATTAACTTTATAATAACTTTTGAACAGAACATATAAACTTTTGAACTGAACGTTAACTTTTTTGCTTACCGGTGATTTTTTTTTTGTTTTTTGTTTTTTTACCTTTATAGGACAAACCTCTCCTTCCCCATGGGACAATGTGCAAAGCGCAAATCGCCCAAAGATGTGGCGAAGTACATTATGCACTTTATCCCAGGTGAAAGGAGAGTTTTGCAGTAGCTGTGAGTGTAAGGGCCCTAATAGCCCTGTGTGCCTGTCCTGTGAGATGCAATCCCTATGCTAAGTGTACCTGTGTGCAGTACTTCCGGAAACACTCTCCAAAGCATAGGGCAGGGTGGTCAGGGCAGTCAGGACAGAAATAGCGGGTGTCACGCCTTATTCCACTCCTGCTACCAACACGACATCGTTTTCGGGGTGACGGTTGGGTTGAGGTAGCAGGAACGACATTGGGGAAATGTCGCTCGTGTAGACGGCTCACTACACTGGTGGTTGGGGCCACAGAACCTCCTGGATACAGGAGGTTCCCGATGATCTCTTCCTGAAATTTGAGGAAGGATCCCGTTCTCCCAGCCTTACTGTAGAGAACAAAACTATTGTACATCGCCAATTGAATCAAATATACAGACACCTTCTTATACCAGCGTCTGGTGCGTCAGGAAACTAAATAGGGAGCCAACATCTGGTCATTGAAGTCCACCCCTCCCATGAGCGCATTATAGTCGTGGACTGAGAGGGGCTTTTCAATGACACGGGTTGCCCTTTCAATTTGTATTGTCGTGTCTGCGTGAATGGAGGAGAGCATGTAAACGTCACGCTTGTCTCTCCATTTCACCGCGAGCAGTTCTTGGTTACACAAGGCAGCCCTCTCCCGCCTTGCAAGACGGGTGGTAACGAGCCGTTGGGGGAAGCCCCGGTGACTAGGTCGCACGGTGCCACAGCAGCCAATCTGTTCTAGGAACAAATGCATGAAGACGGGCACACTTGTGTAAAAATTGTCCACATAAAGATGGTACCCCTTGCCAAATAAGGGTGACACCAAGTCCCAGACTGTCTTCCCACTGCTCCCCAGGTAGTCAGGGCAACCGAACGGCTCCAGGGTCTGATCTTTTCCCTCATAGATCCGAAATTTGTGGTTTTAGCCTGTGGCCCTTTCACAGAGCTTATACAATTTGACCCCATACCGGGCGCGCTTGCTTGGGATGTATTGTTTGAAGCCAAGGCGCCCGGTAAAATGTATAAGGGACTCGTCTACGCAGATGTTTTGCTCAGGGGTATTCAAATCTGCAAATTTCTGGTTGAAGTGGTCTATGAGGGGCCGAATTTTGTGGAGCCGGTCAAAAGCTGGGTGGCATCTGGGACGGGAGGTGCTGTTGTCGCTAAAGTGCAGGAAACGCAGGATGGTCTCAAAACGTGCCCTGGACATAGCAGCAGAGAACATGGGCATGTGATGAATCGGGTTTGTGGACCAATATGACCGCAATTCATGCTTTTTGGTTAGACCCATGTTCAGGAGAAGGCCCAGAAAAATTTTAATTTCGGAAACTTGGACTGGTTTCCACCGGAAAGGCTGGGCATAATAGCTTCCTGGGTTGGCGGCTATAAATTGAGTGGCATACCGATTTGTTTCTGCCACGACTAAGTCCAAGAGCTCCGCAGTCAAGAACAGCTCAAAAAATCCCAGGGCCGAACCGATCTGAGCTGTCTCAACCCGAACTCCAGACTGGGCGGTGAAAGGGGGAACTACAGGTTCGGCTGAAGTTGGTGACTGCCAATCAGGGTTTGCCAGCACCTCAGGGACTCTAGGGGCTCTACGGGCCTGTCTGTGCGGTGGCTGCGACGGGGTGACTACTGCACGTGCCACCGTACCAGCTTCAACTGCTCTTCTGGTGCTCACCACTTCACCATGTTGTACGGCAGTGCTGGTACTAGGTCCAGGGAGGGCTGCGCTGCTGGTGTATGCCTCACCACGTGATCCGACAGCGCCAGCCCCACTCTGCTGCCCTTGAAACGGATCCTGCACAACCTGTGGTCTAGCGACACTGGGCCGGGTACGCCTGGTGCTATCAGGGACCTCAACCTCCTCGTCCGAACTTTGGGTTTAGACTGCCACTGCTTTCTACAGGTTCATATTCTGACCCGCTAGATTCGTCAGATGAGGGTTCCCATTCCTCATCCGACTGGGTCAGAATCCTGTAGGCCTCTTCAGAAGAATACCCCCTGTTGGACATTTGGACTACTAAATTTAAGGTTTTTTTCTGAGACTACCCCAGAAAAAAAGCAAGCATGTCTTACAAATGGGAGGCTAGCGAAGTACCGGAGGCCGCTGCGATTGATAAAAAATATCAAAACTAATTTTTTTATTGCCGCAGCGCTTGTAAAGTGATTGTGCAGTGATCAAAAAAATAATAATTTTTTTGTCACTGCGGCGGGGCGGGCGTGGGTGAACGCACGTGTGAGCGACCGATCAGGCCTGATCGGGCAAACACTGCGTTTTGGGTGGAAGCGAACTAAGGTGACACTAATACAATTATAGATCTGACTGTGATCAGTTTTGATCACTTACAGATACTATAAAAGTACAAATGCTAATTAGCGATACGCTAATCAGCGAATCAGTGACTGCGGTGCGGTGGGCTGGGCGCTAAACAAGCGCTAAACTACCTAACCAAGGGGCCTAAACTATCCTAAAACCTATCAGTCAATACCAGTGGAAAAAAAAGTGACAGTTTACACTGATCACTTTTTTCCTTTCACTAGGTGATTGACAGGGGCGATCAAGGGGTGATCAAGGGGTTAATTCGGGTGATGGGGTGTGATCTGGGGCTAAGTGAAGTGCTTGGTGCTACTCACTGTGATGTCTGCTCCTCTGCTGGAACCAACCGACGAAAAGGACCAGCAGAGGAGCAGAGAAGCCATTTAACACATCATATTTACAAATATAATGTGTTATCTGGCTTCTGATTCGATTTTTTAAAAATCATCAGCTTGCCAGCCACGATCATTGGCTGGCAAGCTGATGACGTGACCCCCCTCTAACTTTTGCCGGCCCGCGATGCGCATGCGCGGGCCGGCTTTGAGCGAAATCTCGCGTCTCACGAGATGACGCGTATATGCGTGACTCTGCGCAGGGCTGCCGCCTCCGGAACGCGATCCTGCATTAGGCGGTCCGGAGGCGGTTAAACAGGCCTTGAAACAATGACTTGTATGCAGTGCCATGAAAAAGACTGTTTTGAACTCTTGAAATTTCCAAATTTTTTCACATTATACCCACAAACGTAAATTAATTTTATAGAGATTTTATGTGATAGACAAAATAGCAAGTATGTGTGAAACCAAATATAAATCTGGCTGGGGGGGGGGGCGCGGCCGGCAGTGCATGGAGTAAGATGCGCTTCAACTCTGCTCCGGCGCTTCAGATCTGAGACAGCGGCACAAAACCTACAGAACATATCTAAAGTACACTGCACACAAAGAAATCGTCACCCTGCAAGACTTGAAGATGACGAAGACCATGAAAAAGGGGGCCTCCGGCAAATTGACAACGTTTTTTCCCGCTGCCAGCACAACCCAAAATGGTGGTGGTAGCAGCGTGCAGCGATCTCTTAAAGAACCAGCAAAGGTAAAACAAACCCCTACAGGTAACCAGCTCCAGGCGCTGTCCATACAGGGCGCTGCAATATCTCACCATGTCCACTCCCCTGCCAAATCGGGACAGCGCACACCAGAAAGCTTAATTGGGAGAAATATTGCGGTGCCACACATGTGTTATGACACCCCACCCGGGCAGCATTATGTGAACGTTGGTAGTCCCCAAGGGCAGGTTCTGATGATGGAACAGCAGTATGGAGACTGCTCAAACACAGTATGTACTCAGCCTTACCCTGCTGGCAGCAGCATGGGATCCGACAGACCGGTCACAGAGTCTTTCCTTAAAGCCCTAATGGGAGACCTGCGAATGTCATTGCAGGCAGATTTTCGCAACATGCTGACAGCTTTACAAATGAACGTCCCACTTAGAAAACAAAATGTCTGATTTTGCAAAAGCACATAACGATCTAGTAGACACTGCACTTCGCGCAAAAGTAATTGATTTAGAAGATCATTCCTGCTGCAATAATATCCGATTTAGAGGAATTCCAGAATCGGTAAAACCAGATCAACTTCATGAATACCTGATTGACTTCTTTACAATCCTGTTGCCCAGTGCCCCTCAAACAGAACTTTTTATTGATAGAGCTCATAGATTACCAAAGCCTAAAGGTTTGCCAGCGGAAGTGGCTAGAGATTGGCTGGTGCGAATCACTTTCTATCACACTAAGCAAAATCTAATGGCTGGCGCCAGGAACAACCCAGAGGTATCGGACAGGTTCCGCTCCATTTATCTCTACATCGGCCTTTCAGCGGCCACCCTCGCTAAACGAAGATCCTTAGAAAATCCAGTATAGGTGGAGTTTCCCGGCTAAGCTGCTGATCTCAAAAGAGGGGGGTAAAGTGGTAAAATCCAGTCCACCAGACACCATGCAGCTGATATCTTCATGGAACAGCCGATACTGGGATTTCCTTGTCTTATCCCCTTTTAGCAATGCCGTTTATCAGGTTCCGAAATGTGGGAACCATTGTACAGTGTTTCCGGTTTACTGTTTATATTTTTGTTAATTATTTTCTCTTTGTTCTTTTGTGCTAGAGAAATTACTTCATCGTTGCTTAAATACATTGGGAGCAGGAAAAGGTGTGAGGCGCGTGTAGTCTGGGTATGTGAGGATCAACCGCTAGCAGTTCGTCTGTCCAAATATAATGGTACTTTAAATCACCTCAATTAATGCAAAAGAGCTAAACAACCCATTTAAAAGAGGCCAATTATGGCAGGATGCTATTAAAAGAAACTTGGATATAAACAGTATACAGGAAATGTATCTGCTTAAAGGCGATCTTCACAGACTTATACACAAGCACTTCCCTGTTATTATATCGGCCTCTATGAATGTGAAAAAAGGGGAGTTACCATTGCAATCAAAGATACAGTTGCCTTTAAATTAATAGAATCCCATATAAACGAGGGGGGCAGATATGTGATTCTTATTTGCGACCTTAATAATGTACTGATTACTCTAGTGGCCATATATGCTCTGAATAAGAAACAGCTTAAATTTTTTAAGAAGCTTTATGCACTAGTGAGGTCTGTCAGGAAAGGTTCACTTTTGTAGATGGGAGACTTCAATTCACTTATGTGGCCTGAATTTGATTCCTCAGCTAAAGCTAAAATCCCTAACCCATCCAAACTATGCCAACTCACCCAAAAATAAGTTCTATTGGATGTGTGAAGACTACAACACTCCACAGAATGTGACTACAGTTTCTTCTCATAGTTTCTTCTCATCTGCCCATAAAACATATTCTAGGATTGACTTTTTCCTGGCAGACCGAAACATTTTTCAAAAGATTTCCTCTTGTGCAATTGGCCATATAGAATGGTCGGATCATGCGCCTGTCTCGGTGCTGATTTCCGAACAATACAATTCCCCCCTCCCCAAGAGTCCCTTGGAGGATTAACGGCAGGATATTGCACTCCCCCAAATATCTACCCCAATCGCAAAAAGCTCTTACTGAGTTTTTTACTTTTAATGATGATAGAGAAAATGGTATTGCCTCAATCTGGTGTGCCCATAAGGCATTTATAAGGGGGCACTATATTAGTATGGCTTATAAATAAATAAAAAAAAGATAGGGAAGCTCAATATATGCAACTTAGTCGACTGAATAAGCAATCCTATGACTCAGGGAGAGAACAAGAGCTCAAATAATTATACCATAGACTACACCTTCTTCAGCTGCACAAATATGAGTTAGCATTGAGGAGACTAAAAGCTAAGTAATATGGCCACGACAATAAAGCCACCACTCTCTTGGCCTCTAGACTGAAAGTTTTACAGGCCAAGTCAAAGATATCTTTCCTACATGACACTCAGGCAAACAAAATCTTTAATCCAAAAGATATAGCAGATGCTATAGCTAGATTTTATTCTAACTTATACAATCTAACACAGGATAATACAACTCCACAACTTGTACAGGGGAACATAGAGCGGTTTCTTGAATCAAAATATATTTACCAAAACTAGAAGCGGTCCAGTTAGAAACCCTCAAAGAGATCTCTGCGGCAATTAGATCCTTGAAACCCAATAAAACTCCTGTCCCTGATGGCCTGTCCAATGATTATTACAAACAGTTCTCCACTATACTAGCACCATTCCTCCACAGAATGTTTAATTACGTCTGTAACTCAGGGCAGATACCAAGTGAAATGTTATCTGCTACAATAGTCGCCCTACCAAAACCGGGGAAAACACCGGATAAACCTGAAAACTTTCGCCCAATTTCACTGTTAAACACAGATTTATGCAAAGATCTTAGCTACTAGACTGACAGATGTCCTTCCTACACTGATTCATTGGGATCAAGTGGGATTTGTCCGGGGCAGACAATCAGTGGATGGAACAAGGAGATTCTTGGATCTGGTGGGGAGGGTGGAGGCATGTCGGACGCCTTCTCTGCTCCTCTCTTTGGACTCTTAGAAGGCATTCAACAGGGTACACAGGTTTTCTGGAAGCGGTTTTAACTAAATTTGGGATTATAGGTTTGGCACAACAAGCTATACTGGCATTATACTCAGCAAAAGTACTAGCCTCTGGACATCTCTCTGAGTCTTTTCTTATTACAAATGGAACCAGGCAGGGGTGCCCCCTCTCCCCTTTAATATTCACCCTGATTATGGAGCCTTTGGCTGCATAAATAATGGCCTTAAGGGACATAACAGGCATATCTATACAGGGAGTGCAGAATTATTAGGCAAGTTGTATTTTTGAGGATTAATTTTATTATTGAACAACAACCATGTTCTCAATGAACCCAAAAAAACTCATTAATATCAAAGCTGAATATTTTTGGAAGTAGTTTTTAGTTTTAGCTATTTTAGGGGGATATCTGTGTGTGCAGGTGACTATTACTGTGCATAATTATTAGGCAACTTAACAAAAAACAAATATATACCCATTTCAATTATTTATTTTTACCAGTGAAACCAATATAACATCTCAACATTCACAAATATACATTTCTGACATTCAAAACAAAACAAAAACAAATCAGTGACCAATATAGCCACCTTTCTTTGCAAGGACACTCAAAAGCCTGCCATCCGTGGATTCTGTCAGTGTTTTGATCTGTTCACCATCAACATTGCGTGCAGCAGCAACCACTGCCTCCCAGACACTGTTCAGAGAGGTGTACTGTTTTCCCTCCTTGTAAATCTCACATTTGATGATGGACCACAGGTTCTCAATGGGGTTCAGATCAGGTGAACAAGGAGGCCATGTCATTAGATTTTCTTCTTTTATACCCTTTCTTGCCAGCCACGCTGTGGAGTACTTGGACGCGTGTGATGGAGCATTGTCCTGCATGAAAATCATGTTTTTCTTGAAGGATGCAGACTTCTTCCTGTACCACTGCTTGAAGAAGGTGTCTTCCAGAAACTGGCAGTAGGACTGGGAGTTGAGCTTGACTCCATCCTCAACCCGAAAAGGCCCCACAAGCTCATCTTTGATGATACCAGCCCAAACCAGTACTCCACCTCCACCTTGCTGGCGTCTGAGTCGGACTGGAGCTCTCTGCCCTTTACCAATCCAGCCACGGGCCCATCCATCTGGCCCATCAAGACTCACTCTCATTTCACCAGTCCATAAAACCTTAGAAAAATCAGTCTTGAGATATTTCTTGGCCCAGTCTTGACGTTTCAGCTTGTGTGTCTTGTTCAGTGGTGGTCGTCTTTCAGCCTTTCTTACCTTGGCCATGTCTCTGAGTATTGCACACCTTGTGCTTTTGGGCACTCCAGTGATGTTGCAGCTCTGATATATGGCCAAACTGGTGGCAAGTGGCATCTTGGCAGCTGCACGCTTGACTTTTCTCAGTTCATGGGCAGTTATTTTGCGCCTTGGTTTTTCCACACGCTTCTTGCGACCCTGTTGACTATTTTGAATGAAACGCTTGATTGTTCGATGATCACGCTTCAGAAGCTTTGCAATTTTAAGAGTGCTGCATCCCTCTGCAAGATATCTCACTATTTTTGACTTTTCTGAGCCTGTCAAGTCCTTCTTTTGACCCATTTTGCCAAAGGAAAGGAAGTTGCCTAATAATTATGCACACCTAATATAGGGTGTTGATGTCATTAGACCACACCCCTTCTCATTACAGAGATGCACATCACCTAATATGCTTAATTGGTAGTAGGCTTTCGAGCCTATACAGCTTGGAGTAAGACAACATGCATAAAGAGGATGATGTGGTCAAAATACTCATTTGCCTAATAATTCTGCACGCAGTGTAAGTGGGGGGGAACACAAAATAGGATTATTTGCTGATGATGTTATTGTCGCGCTAACCCTCTGAGCTCTTTGCCGGCAGTCTTGAATCTCCTGTCAGAATTTGGTGAGATCTCATACTACAAACTTAATGTCAACAAGTTCCTTATTTTAAATATGGGTCTTCCACAGCTGGATGTCTCCTGGCTGCCTTCCTGATACCTGGTTAAATGGACAAGAGAAGGTCTAGCTTATTTGGGCATAACACTTACCTTCCCCTCCAAGGATCTCTTTGCAAATATTTATGTCCCCTTACTCAAAACGATTAAGGATGGTATAGCCACCTACTCCAAAGTAGATTTCTCATGGGTGGGCAGGATTGTGACAGCTAAAATGATGCTCCAGCCCAAAATACTGTATTACTTTAGGAACCTCCCTATAATGCTTCCTAAGAGATACATTACGGAACTACAAGCAGCTTTAAATACCTTTATATAGAACCACAAAAAACCTAGAGTGGCAGCCTCTACTTCATATAAACCAGTTACACAGGGTTGATTGGGCCTCCCCAACCTGTTTTTATATTATCACACAGCATCACTAGATCAATCAAGATGTTGGTTTTTAGGTGATGATGCCCCACAATGGGTCCAAATAGAAAAGGGAGAAATGGGCCCAATTCCCCCCAAAGGTTACCACAGCAGCTTTCGAGCTGTACTATTTTGGCAAATCTGGACGCCCTAATGGATTGTCTAGAATTTACATGCTACTACTAGAAGATAACTCAAAAGACAATATTTCTGGGATAACGAGGTGGGCGACAGATTTGGAATTATCTATTGACGAACAAGCCTGGCATAGAGCTTTCCCCATGGCAGGTCAACTTTCCAGCTGTGCGACCCACTTAGAATCATCACGCAAGATGCTATACAGATAGTACATGACCCCAACTCGCTTATCCATGATATACCCAGAGGTGTCCGCATCTTGTTGGAGATGCGACAAAGCCATAGGAGACATTAAGCACATATTTTGGGACTGTCCAGTTCTCAAAACTTTATGGAATGATACATTGGCACTACTAAAAACAATAATGGGTTTTTAAGAACCTAGTAATCCAGTTTTTTGCTTACTACACATAGGGCTTTATAATATACCCAAGCTAGATAGGGCTATTATTTTTCATACACTCATAGCAGTCAAAACACTTATTGCTAAACATTGGCGCTCCACTCTGGTTCCCACTGTGGATGACTTTGTGCGCAGAGTGGGGTACGACTGTGCTATGGAAAGCACTATGACCTCCTGCAAAGGTGCCTATGACTCCTATTTGAAAACTTAGGAAAAGTGGCTTAAGGCATACCTGTCACCGCCAGTTCTGTGAGAAGGTCTGGCAGATGTTCTTCTCTACCTCTTGTATGACGTTCTTTGTTTTGGTTTCACTTTCTCATCTCCTTTCCTTCTGCCAGGTGTCACTTATTTAGACTAATTGTCTTCCATTATATTCCCTCCCATACTGCCTCACTTTGCGGTTTATACTACTTTCTGGGTGAAGTGTTCACTGCTGGAGGCTGCTGCTTCTGTTTGCTCAAGATAAGTCTTTTCCTTTATTGTGTTTCCTTGCTGGCTTGATTCTAGGTGACCCTGACTCGTCCGTATTAAGTGCAGGCAGCCGGTGGTCGTGTCCCCTCACTATTAAAGGGTTTTCAGGTGTCACGCAGTCTTAGGTACGTGGGCATGCAATCGTCTACCATTGAGACCCTTGCATGTGCATAGCAGTCACGGAGAGCTCTTAGGGTTTTATAGGGCTCACCTATATGCTCCTTAGTTTTTGATCAAGCCAGTCGGTCGTTTATTTATAAGTTCCAGCTATCTGCAACTTCATCCGTGACAATACCCAACTCTCAGCACACTTTAATTCTGAAACTAGCTCCTTTTGATTTTGCTAGTTATATATACTCTCTGGCACAAATTATGTTTACTGTCCATGTTCTGTCCCTCTTCTCCTACCCTTCCCTATCTTGACCCCCTTTCCCCGCCCCATTTTCCTTTGGGCAATTTATCTGAAAAAGATATACGTCCCTCAATTATCCATAGTGTATTACAGTTATCAATGCCTTGTGATTTTGACACAGATATCCCATGCATTGTGGCCTTTATTCTGTTATTGTTCATAACTACGAGATTGGTCGATTAAGTATGTACTGTCAGATTCTGCCTATTATTATTATCAATAAAAACTTTGTGAAATATAAATAAATACAAATCTGGGAAGTGTGGTGTTCATTTGTATTCAGCTTCCCTGATTCAATACTTTGTAGGACCACCTTTAGCTGCAATTACAGCTTCAAGTCTTTTGAGGTATGTCTCTACCAGCTTTACACATCTAGAGGCTGAAACTTTTGCCCATTCTTTGCAAAATAGCTCAGGCTCTGTCAGATTGGATGGAGGGTGTCTGTGGGCAGCAATTTTTAAGCCTTTCCACAGATTCTTAATGGGATTTAGGCCTGGATTTTGACTGGGCCATTCTAACACATGAATATGCTTTGATCTAAATCATTCCATTGTAGCTCGTTGTCCTGTTGGAAGGTAAACCTCCTCCCCAGTCTCAAGTTTTTTGTCGCTTCTAACAGGTTTTCGTCCAGAATTACCCTGTATTTAGCTCTATCCATCTTCCAATAAACTCTGACCAGCTTCCCTGTCCCTGCTGAAGAAAAGCATCCCCATTGCATGATGCGGCCACCACCATGTTTCACAGTGGGGATGGTATGTTCAGGGTGATATGCAGGGTTAGTTTTCTGCTACACATAGCATTTTGGCCAAAATTGCTGTAACTTTTAAATTTAAGAGCTTTTTTTTGTTTTCATTTGCTTTATCCTAAGCATTCAGCTTAGTGTTAAGAAAAATGTGTTCGGGAGACTTATTTTCTAAAGTTTGTAGTCGCTAAGGAAGAATTAATTTAGCAAGACAATTCTCATCCTTGGGAAATGTATAGAAAACTATCCATTACCTTCATTTAAATTTAATGGCTTATATAATTTATTTAAAAAGCACTAACACATTCTGAAGTGAGCACATAAAACTGTATTGGACAAGTTTTCACATACATTTTGAACAAGAGCTAACCTCATATCAGATGACCTTACAATGAAAAGTGAAGCAACATATAGGAATGGAGATACTTACATTCATAGTGTTGAGTTATCCTTGGTAAAACAAATACAGAAGGACAGGGCTGCATCAGCCAAAAGGAGAGATAAGCATTTTGCCTCAGGCAGTGGCTGACCTGCCTTTGAGGGAGTGACAGTTTTCGGCGGGGCAAAGGAGCCTATGGCTCCCATCCCTGCCATTCAGCCAAATAGGGTGCAGGCCAGTGATGTGTTGCACCATAGGCATTCATGATCACATGATTGCACAACTTGGGACCCAGCACAGGAGGTCGCAGTGATGTCATTGTGACCACCTGTGCCTGGACATGTCCGCTCAGGTCACAGGACAGAAGAGGTCCGTGGCATGCATCGCAGACAGTGGCAGACAAAATGAGTTAGGTCTTTGACTTATGACATTTTTTTATATACATGGCATTACTAGAGGCACGAAGGGGAAGTAGCACTACAGCATTATAATAAAGGCGGCACTACGAGGGGCAATAGATTACATGGGGCAATGTAATACGGGGGAAATAAAGGTGGCATTATAATACAGGTGCTAATGATAATAATTACAGCACTACAGGGGGCAATATAAATAATATAAATATTGGAGTCACAATAGGGGATATTACATATATATGCATTGGGACACACAGTGGGCACGGTTGAAAGAAATCATCAAGGCTGTTTGGGCAGAATGGAAAAGATTTGGCTTAAGCGAATTGAGCTTAAGATCATAGATCCAAAGTCAATTTGTTCAAATAGTTCTGGGGTCATTTATCAAACTAGTGTAAAGTAGAACTGGCTTAGTTGCCCATAGCAACCAATCAGATTCCACTTTCATTTTTCAAAGGAGCTGTCAAAAATGAAAGGTGGAATATGATTGGTTGCTATGAACAACTAAGCCAGATATACTTTACACTAGTTTGATAAATGACCCCATTCGTTTCAATGAGGTCCGGAGACCTGTCTCCATACACCATTAAAATGTATTGGCTCTGTGGAGGAAAAATTTGTTTAATCTGAAGGCGCGCGAGGCTTCGGTGAATAAATTCGATATTAATTTCTGCATCTTTAAAAAGATTTAAAACTAGCAATCCGAAGTTGAGTTTGGTACCAGCTGGTACCAAGGTACCAAAACCTACTTCGGATTGCAATTTTAAAATGTTTTTAAAGACGCAGAAGTGTTCACCGAATTCATTATAGTGGGCATTATCATGATATAGAAATTATGGGAATTAAATTGGTTCACCAGAACTTGAAAACTGTTGGCCTATACTTTGAATAGGCCTTCAATATGAGATTGGTGGGGGTCTGACTCTAAACACGCCAACCGATCAGCATATTTAAGGGGCTGTGGCATTCCAGGGTCCTTTGGCATAGCTCTGGATTTTTAGCAGCAGTTGCACCTAGTATTATAACCCAGAGCAGTTCAATCCCATTCCAGTGAATGAGACTGAGCTGCTAGACCAGGAAAAAACACTACTAAAAATAGGAGCTGGAAAACAATAAATGAAATGCAGTGCCCACTGCAACTTTGTAGCATCTTCCATTAGCTGATCAATGGCAGTGCTGAGAGTTGGACCCCACCAATATCATATTGAATCTGGCCTATTGTAAAGATAAGCCATCAGTTGTCAAGACTTTGAGAACTCATTTCATGGGGAATATTATTTTTTTTTTAACTGGTTCGCTTTAGGAAGAAGTGTGGACTATGCAGTGAATATGTTATTATATGGTCTTACCTGGTCTGAGCAATTCACTGCTTGGAAATCTTGGGAGTATAATTATTATTGCAGACTACGTAAACTTTCTCTTTTGGGTATGCGTTATATGATTAAATGGGCAGTTGTGGTTACGAATATGAAATAATTATATCCATAATATATATATTTTTTTGTTATATTTTTCTGCATTCCCTCTTTTTACAAACAAGAAATCTCTCTCTAAAAGTCATTTAAAATTGAATACTAATTGGAATATAGATGTTAGGGATATGTGTGACCAGGCTTAACCCAGTCTTAAATTAGCTCCATAACTCTACATATAAGATGCCTACCATTTTATTGATATAGTTCCTGAATGTATTTTCCATGACAAATGTCAAGGTCAAGAGAAACATATACATCAGGTGTCACCACACTAGACCCTTTATCAGACACGCAGGCTCTATACCAAATTGAATGTTGGGATGATGGTCTAAAATCTGGGGTCAAGAGTGTTCACTAATTTATAACTAACTGGTTTTCAAACAGAGTATCCCCTGGGGTCTTCATTAAAATTACCAATATTAAGGGCTAACAAGACGGCCATGTTCTTTGGTTCACAATATTGTATAGGTTCAAGGATGTTAATGTATCTTGTCTAATATTTAGACAGAATTAATCCAATTTATCCCAAGAAATTTCCAAACTACAACATAAATTCAATTGATTGACATATATTAATGGCATCAAAATGTGTTCAGAAACAGAATGAAAGGCCAAATATTTGGATAAAGGGTCCATTAAAGAGGTTGTCCACCTTTTAGTTTTTTTTTTTTTTTTGGCAAACCCCCCTCCTGACCAGACCTCCAAATGGAAGCCTACTTACCTGCTCCTTACCTCTGGATCCCAACTCCTTCCCCCCACATCCTCAGCTGCCTCACTTGGGTCCCCTGCTGTCAACACCTGCTTGGACACTGTTGCAGCCAATCACGGGCTGCAGGAGTGACCTGCTCTCTCTATGTCAGGTCAGTTGGCCATGGGACGCAAGGGGAGAAGGTCACTGCTGCAGCCAATCATTGTCACTACATTAAAGTGGATGTTGACAGTGGGAGACCTGAGCGAGGCAGCCAAGAAAGGAGAGATGGAAACAGGACTCAGTGACAGGAAGCAGGTAACTATGCTTCTCTTTTGCAGGTTTGACCAGGAGGGAGGTCTGCCAACTTGCCAACCCCAACTCGCCAACTCCTTTGAAGACAAAAAATTAAGCTTCCAAGTAATATGGCTTTTATGGACTCCATTCTACACCTCTGTATACCTCCTATTTCATATAGACACGCAGATGTTTTTTCCCATTGGTATGCACCATATGGTGGCATACTGATTATCAGCTGCTCCATAGTTCCATAGTATGGTGTCATATTTATTCCATTTGTCTTCATACATGATACAAGCCAAAATTTACACAAGTAACAGTCACGCAAAGATATACAAAGTTCAGATCCGTAATGAATTTAAAGTTATATATGTATAATAGTTTGTGTAACTTTTCCTGTTATGATCATTGAATTTGTATTTGACATTGAAGCAGAAACAAAGAAACGCTACAGCCAATATATCAATTTATGTTGTTACAGTGTAGAAATTTAGAGTACCAGTCTGCCAGTCAGTCATTATCTGCCAGGAAATGCCCTCACTGTCAGCCTTTATTTTAACTATAATTTTCTGTAAAAAGAAAATGATATTTTCTGTGGTAATATCGCATTGATCCATTGCCTGAAATAGTTATACGACGTGGAGCAAAAGTGATCTTAAGCTGAATTTGGTTTGAATAAAATTGCCATTGTAATGTCAATGTGGTTTGACAGGTAACTCTGTTGAATAATCCAATATTATTATAAAGCAGTGTATTTTTATATTCTGCCTATGCACATCATTTTATAAAGCTTATTATGAACTTAGTAATTCAGAAATAAACAAGCCTGACCTTCTCCCATTACATATTTCTATTGTACTGTATTTATTTGTATTTCTGCAAAATTCTGCTCTCTCAGACGATGCCCAAAAAAAGAGAAGAGCCCAATGACCTATTCACCAAGCCTCCAAACCAGAAGTCTCTGGGAATTTTACAGACTATTGTTTTGCTCAAAATTCTAGGTATTCTACACTACAGGCAAGTGAGGAACCTGATCTATTCTACATATTAAGAAGAATAACAGCTCTACAATTTTAATCTTTATATGTTCATCTTTATTTCATAAACATCCACAATGTTTCAACCTTGTGGGTTTTTCGCAAGTATGTCACAAAGTGCCCATAACATCTTAGGGTGGATTCACACTAGCGTTATGGATTCCGTTATGGCTTTCCGTTATAACATGGTTATGATGGAAAATAACGGAATGCCCAGACAGAATGCAAAACAGAAGCCTTTAAAAGGCATTCTGTTTGCTTTCTGTCCTAATAGAAGTCTATAGGAATCATAACGGATCCGTCTGGGTCCCGTTATGCAAGACTGAAAACAAAGTCCTGTCGACTGGACTTTGTTTTCCGTCTTGCATAATGGGACCCAGACGGATCTGTTTTGATTCCCATAGATTTCTATTAGGACGGAAAACAAACGGAAGGCCTTTTAAAGGCTTCCGTTTTGCATTCCGTCATAATACAAGTCTATGGTCAGAAGAATGGATCCGTCCTTCCGTCTTATGGATTCCGTTATTTTCCGTTATAACCATGTTATAACAGAAATCCATAACAGAATCCCTAACGCTAGTGTGAACCCACCCTTATTATAATATAATGTTATGGGCACTTTTTGACAAGGTGGAAACGTCGCTGATGTTTATGGGAATAAAGATGAACATTTGAAGATGACAATTGGAGTGCTGCAATTCTTCTCTATATGTATGATACATCTGGGAACTAGGATCTATAGTTGCTTGCACCTGCCTATCATTGTGAATTGTTTGAGGACAGAAAGGACACACTGATTATTTACTCTTGTATTGTGGAATCTGATGGCTATACACACTCCTTGTAGACCCTCAGAAGGGACATCTAAAAGGGATTGGCACCCACCAAAGTATTACATAACGAATAAAAATAGTTCTTAGCCATCCTAGACTAATAAAAGCCCTCATGGTAAAACAATTAAAAAAACGCAACATTACTAATAAATTGGGTTTACCCACTTGATAACGTTTTGGTGCCCAACTTGGTGTCACTACTCTTCAACTCAAACAGCACTGATCTAGTGGTCACAGGTCACCAACACGTAACAATTAATCCAGCCTTCAAAGACCCATGTCTAAAACAACTTTGGAGTGATAATATAGTATTGTGTGGAGAAATAGTATAAAGGTCAAGGTCCTAAGAATTCTAGGAAGCTGTCCAAAGGTACTAATTTTCCATGTGGAGATCCAGCTAGTGTGGAATCTTCAGAGCAATGTTTCCTAGGGAAAGTAAGCAAAATAGCTTTCCTCCAGACGTAAGAAAATTGTCACTCTAGTGTCTTCTACAGGCAACTCCACTGTAAGTGATCTCCATAAAAAGGCATGAGATGTAAATTCTATAGCCGGAATGTGTAAAAATACAGTTTGACTTCTGAATGCAGCTTCAGAAGATTGATGTTGTGTGTATGAAACCTGGGTAAGTCAAGTGATGAGGCCATATATGTGAACTCTTACTCAAGCAAACCACATTAGCAAATAGCTTTAGATATATCAAACTTTAGATTATCATACATGGCATCTTCACATCAGGTCAAGCTATAGAAACAATATGATATAAACTGGTTTCCAGTGTGTGCTCTCACAATATATGTTGCTGAAGTGAAGATCACACCAAGCACATTCAAAATTATAAAAAGGTGGATTAGATCGTCAACCTTTCCTAGGCACTGGTAAAAATAATTGATCATTTGGACCCATAAATATACATTTTAAGAAACTTGGTTGGAGTACAGTGTAACAAAAAGACAGTCGCCTGAGCATATCAAAGACTGTAAAGGTAATAGCAAGCAGGAAAGCACAAACTAACAATGACAGCTTTACTTTTTTATGTATTGCTCCCAGCAGGGGTCATATACCAGAGCTCTTGTGTCACTATCAACACCCTGGTGCTTCTTACTTCCACATATAAGACAAAAAGGGCAGGTGATAGGAAAGTAACCTCAAGAGACTAGGTACCTGAATCCTATCTCAAGTAGCAGCTGATTCCAGCTGTGCCGGTATGTTTTTTTTCTTTTGGAATTTCTGATGTTCACTGCTCGCTGATGATTACTTCCAGATCTTAGTTCTACCCCAGTGAAGATTTTCTTAGTGCTACAAAGAGTTTAGCAGGAGCTGTTAAAATTACAATTGCACCAAGAAATCTTTTGCATCAAGCCAAGTGAAAGAAAATGAGGATTTTATTTATTTTTTCATTGCAGAAGCTAGATAAATATATATATATATATATATATATATATATATATATATATATATATATATATATATACCCAATGTCTGGTTAATACACAGAATCTCTATGTTGACCAACACACCGAAAACACATGGATGTTAGTTTTATTAAAAGTGCTGAGACAGAATGATGTGGAATGGATTTTAAATTGAAATTGTCAAATTGACCAAGTAAATGTACACATGAGTGAAGAACAACAAATAAAAACAAGCAAATTGATTTTATTCTAGCTTATATACATAAAAACTGAAAATTCAGCTTGAAATAACTTGGTTTTCTGCAATTAAAGGACCAACCTTCCACCTGATCTGATGACCAAGAACATGGTTGTAAGGGGTCATTATGAAGAGGGCAGAACTGGAAATTGCCCAGGGGACTCTACCACCTAAGGCCTTCTACCAGCCCTTCACTTCCAGACATAACCAGGAGCAACCAATATGAGTTTGAAGAGATTTAAAATGCAACTTCGACAACACAAATGTTTCAAAATTTAGCAGAAGAGAAGATAATCTGAACATGCATGATAAAGAGGCCACTTGGAAATAGGAACTGATCCTGGTTGGTTACATTCACTTTGATACTGGGTAGTAATAATCTGTATGACCTAGGCATTGAAACAGAGGAATGTCCAAATGTGAAGGGAGTGGTGGGAGGAAAAAACACTGGTAAAACCTAACATTATAATGGCAAACCTATTTTCATATTGACTATAAGGACTCCATTTACCTCCCTCTACTGGTAACTGGTAATATGATGCTTTGGATGCACATTTATTGAATAGAAAGTGAGGGATTAGCAACTGCCAAATACCCTGGTTGAACAAAAGACCAGGTATATTCAAAGCCAACATGCTGAACATTGTCTCACCCAACAACAGACTCCAAGAGACCAGGCAGCTACCTTGAAACACATTAAATTGTGGTGAGATCATGTTGACACTTAACAGCAATGGGATTGGGAACTATCTAATATTTATGTAAGGTTTAAAAATGGATTTAGACAGGATTTAGTGCAATAATCAGCCAGGTTCCTGACAATCTGCCTGTCTAAATGTGCCGCCAATTACTCAATGAGCCAGGGTGATCCTATTGTTAATGCAGGCACCTAAATTATCATTTCTGGGCAGCAGATCACACTGTCTAAACAGCAATCTGCTGCTCAGCAAGATTGCAGTTGTATGAGGACAAGCAATCGCAATAGTAACCACTCATTCTCACACTCATTTAAATGCAGCGGTCTCCTTCACTGAACGAAAGGCCAACTTTCGGGAAAGGGCGCTTCCTTCCCAACAAAACAGCTTCACATTGCGCCGTCTAAATGCACCTTGAGGTTTCCACCAAAGTTTATCCATTCCATTGCTGGTCAGAAAAGAGAAATCATTCTCGTTTTATCATAGGTGCCTCTAAGACAGCGCAAATGTCTCACAGCATCTATTCATTTATGGCCAACTTAAAATGTACTGTACATTTGATCCGCCTGACTGAACTACTTCTTTCTGTGGGTTATCAAGAAGGTATAGGGCATGGGTAACACGTGACATCAAGATCAAGCTACATAAGGTTTGTTTGTAGTCTGTAACCATGGAGATAAAAAGGTCTGCAAAGGAGATGTATACACTAACAGAAACTTGCCCTATTGAAGCAATAAAAGAATTGGTTGCATACATTTACACATCCCTTCAGAAGACTTTTTAAATCAAATCCTTTTTTCTGAAAAGTTCATATAATTCATGTAGTTCCTCATTTCCTTCTAGTTATAGGGAGTTATTTTTTTTTTATGTATTTATTTTTCTCACTTATATAGGGCTGATGTATTCTGCAGCGCTTTACAGATATTTTCAGCTATTCCTAGTGCTCCCAAGCTACATTTTCTGGCAGCATCTTTAGATGCCACAAATATGTTCAATTGCTTTAGACTGAATGCTTATTCAGCCATTGCCACTCCCTATTCTGACTCCTTCATACACATACATGATTCCTTTGGCTTAAGGTTTAATTGTTTTCAGTTGGGAGAAGAGAAGAAAGCCACCACTAGATACTCTTGGCAGCAACTTATCTTCTTGGAGAACAAAAGGATCGGATGTTGAAACTAAAGGTATCTGATATTTCTCTCTCTCTCTCAATGTCATTTGTTGGTGTGGAGCCAGGAGACCCCATACACATTAGATTGTTGACAGGTCCTGCTTGAAATGACGGGTTCCGCCAATAAGAATAACCTAATGCTTATATGCGTCTTTAGCATTATGCTCATAGTGATGATCCTCCTTCAACATGATTTTCTTCATTGCTGAGCTTGTCTTGAAGAAATTAATATATATATTTTTTTTTTAAAGGGATGAAGGATCAATTGGAAGCTTCAACCAATCAACTCCATTAAATGTTCTAATTTGTTAAAGCCTAGTAATAATCTCATGAGACCTCATGGGAAAACAACCATTAAATACATAAAAAAAAGTAATGAGCACATAAAAGAGAATAAATTAATAATGATAATAATAATAATAATAGTAACCTATATATAGTGCCAACATATTTAGCAGTGATTTACAATCAGGGGGTTAAAGTACAAACAGAGTAATAAATAACATAGCAGCAAACAGGTCAACAATTAAAACAATTGGAATGAGGGCTCTGCTTGCATGAGTTCTCAATCTATGAGGAGACAAGTGGTGAGACAAAAGGTAGAAGTGCTTGTTTTGTACAATGGTCCATCTTAACACAATAGGGGAGTAGACATGAGCCAGTCACCAGCCCATATCTATAGTGCCTCTGGGAGCATGGGGTGTGGTGGATGCAGATAGATCAGGTTAAGCCGAGCCAGAGCAGCCCCATAGAAATGAATGGAGGGCGGCCCTGCATGCACAGTCTGCTCTACTTTACTTTGTGGGCTCCGTTCTAGAAATAGGTGCGGGTCCCAGAGGATCCCCTATCAGACATTGTTGGCATGTCCTAACGATATGCTACCAATGTCTATGATGAGCGAGCCCCTATAAAATAAAAAAGAAAGTCATTCAACTGATCAATGGCACTTCATTTCAGTGAGGATTCCAACCCTGCTGCTTCCAGGCCCCTGTGGACTGGCGGTCACAAGACGCTTAGGGATCCATCACCACTGATGCCAGTGAATAGCAGAAGTGGCAAATGTGGCAATTTAATAGAATACACCTCTATATGTCTCTATGTGAAAATAGAGATACAGTATATGAAGTCATATGATGGCCCCTAAGATGTCTATGGGTGCCGTAAAGAAGCTTAGTGCAACTTGGAGGTTGCATGGAGCCATACTACAGCCATTTTGAGGAGGTCTAATGGTTTCTCTGTATACAAGACACAATTTTTTTTCGTAATTCTAAAATATGCATCCTAGATAACTTATAATTTCGTATTATTGTACAATAAAGACTTAAAGGGAGTCTGTCACTTACATAACATGTTTTAAACTGATGAAATAGCTCTGTTGGAGGCAGATCCATAACACTGATGGTACCCATGTTTAGTTTTTCAGAGCCTCCAAAGTACCTAAAATAAAGTTTTAAAAATATGCAAATTTTCTATCGCAAATGCCCAGTGGCGGAGAGTGTGCTGGAAGTGCCCAGTGCTCCCCGGCTTACTTGCTCCTGACTCCTCCCCTCTGTATCGTCCGGCCAGCCCTGTATCCTTGCGGCGTCATTCTCATCTCCATTCATAATCTAGTGCCTGTTCGCTTCACCGCTGGGTCCGGGCATGCGCAGTACATTGCCCACTGTGGGCAGAGGCATACTGATATGCCGTGCGCATGCACCAGTTATGTACACCGGCGGTAAAGCGCACAGGCTCTGGATTAGGAATGGAGACGAAAATGACCCAGCAAGGATACAGGGCTGGCCTGACGATACAGAGGGGAGGAGTCAGGAGCAAGTAAGGCGGGGAGCACTGGGCACTTGAAGCACACTCTCCGCCCCTGGGCACTTGCGATAGGTAATTTGCATATTTTTAAAACTTTATTTTAGGTACTTTGGAGGCTCTGAAAAACTAAACATGGGTACCATCAGTGTTATGGATCTGCCTCCCACAGAGCTATTTCATCAGTTTAAAACATGTTATGTAGATGACAGACTCCCTTTAATGAATGTAAAATGGTGCAGTTAAAAGAAGATAATAAATGGACCCTTACACAGGAAGATTAATCTCATGATCAGCAATACCTCCAGCTTATTAATGCCATATTTTAAAAGCTCCGCTTTTAGCTGGATTTGTTTGGAGTGCGGTCCATTAAATGTTATTAGTGCCCAAAAACACTTTTTGCAAAATCAATACAATTACTTAAAATCCATAATATAAGCCTGGAAGGATCTTACTGTCATACCGAATGACAACATGATTTAATAATACCAGCTTCGACACATCCAGATACCTAAAGTGATTAATAGCATTATGATAGCATTATCATGTTCGCGTTCACTGAAGACTGAGTTTGAAGCGCTTGTCTTTCAATTATTTCCTTCTTATTTACTTGAAAGCATGGTGGCAATTTCATACGAGCAGGGGGAAAAACAGCTTTCTCAGCGAAACAATGCACAGTGGGGAGACACTTTAAATTAAATTGAATTTGCAGTCCTTTCCATTCAGTACAGAAATTTAATGAAAGGGTTTTAATAATATGATATTTGCAAATGTGAAGTTTGTCAGCATCTTTGAAAAGATTACAATAAGCCATAATCATACATACAGATGTAGTTATCTTCTCTACATAATGTATTGATGCCTGGAAGGTAAGTAAATTACTCATTGGACATCAGTTATGAAGGGTACAACATGAATACTCCAAATCAATTTGTCCCTGCATTTCTGTGCCTGGATGCTCATCCTGAAACAAGGCATTGTGCAAACCCATAAAGAACTTTATTCAGATTAATGCAAAAATGTGTGGGTACAAAAATTGCAATAATTACAGATGGATCCTTCCTTTCCTTCTGGGTTACCATATCCTGAGATAAATAGCACTAAATGACCAGCTTTAGAAAAAAAACATGGATTTTGTGATACTCTGCTGGGAGTTGTTTATGCTATATACAGTATATCTACATTCGGCCTCCCAGTGGTTGCAATGTTTTTTTTAATGGATGTTTAGATAGGAGATCACCCATCTAATGGCTGTTAAAAATTGAAATACTTTATTAAAAGGGCCCTTTCAGGGGTTACATTTTTTTTTTTTTAAGGCAACTGACCACTTGTACATGTGGGTGCACTCATTCCTTGCTGGAGGCAGCAGGACCTGATGTTCCCTATGTGGTGACATCACATGATCACGCAGGGAGCATACGTTGATGCTTCCTCCAGTGAAAGTGGTGAGGTGAGTTTCTGGGTAGAATGGGGGGCACTAAAAGGGGGCCAATATTCCTAATTAGGAGCAGAAAGGGGTTCATTATTCCCACAAAGCGTCACAAAGGAGGTCATTATTCCTATTGGGGAGTGTAAAGGGTGTCATTGTTAACACTGGGGGCACAAATGGGTCATTATTCATACCGGGGACACAGAGGGGGTCATTATTCCTACTTGGGGGCACAGAAGGGTCATTATTCGTACTGGTGGGCACAAAGGGGTTCAACATTCATACTGGGTCACAGCTGCGGGGAGGACCCGAACACCGGTACAGAAACTGTCAGTAGCAAAAATGGGTAAGTATCACTTCTTTTGTTATCTCAGACCATTTTATTTTCTCAAACAATCCCTTTAACGATAAAAATTTGCACAACACGTGGAGGAGATTTGGAAATGGTATTTAAGGGTGCAAAATGGCACATGTGAAATGATGCAAATGGCATGTTTAAGACTAATTTATTCCCTATGCCACCTGAAAGCTGGCATGCATATACTGTACATCCATATTTTGCATTATATTTATCATACTGCATGCATCGTTTTAAAAATAAATTTACACAATTTGCACAACCCTCTAAAATGATGCATCTCATGACATTATTAATTTAATTCATTTGATTTTTAAGGAGATGTTTTAAAGTAATTGCACAATGAAATATAGCATAATTTGTTTACGCATAGTGAAAGAAGTTTAAATATTTTGTCCTAAAATACAACATGAAATGGGACAAATTGAACAAAATTTATCAAAATAGCACACAATGGAGGAGATTTATCTTTCATTTTCCAAAGGAGCTGTGAAAAATGAAAGGTGGAACCATGTTTTGCAGATATGATTATATATTTAGAAGACTTTTTAAGGATTCATGCTTAGGAAGCCTAACTTTCTTCACCATCCTGTGTGAACCGCTGAACTGAGATCTAAATGTTTAAAGAAGTGTCACAAGTGGCATCCTTATACAAAAGTGTGCAAGTATCACCCTACTTATATCAGAGGGAAAATTAATGTAGCAAAGTTCTTGACAAGTTTCTGTCCGCTCTGCAAAATCTAGGGAAACTTTTACTTGGTTGTTTAATATTTATCACAAATATTATGTGGAAAGTCTGCAAAACACATAAAAAGCCTTAAACTGAATTCTTTTGAGTTCTTCTTAGTGGACCTGGTTACCGGGTAACATTTTATTTAAATATTTTTCCAAATTGAAGTTACTTTTTTCTGGCAGATCAGGGTTAATTGGACTGAACAAATAGATTTTTGTTATTATATGACTATAGATAACTGACTACATTAGTACAAGTAGACAAGTACAAAATGTATCTTTTGTTGTGTTATTGGTAAAAAAAATAACATTTTAGGTCTAATAGAGTATTTGAGACCCCAATATGGATACTCTTAAAAGAAACAATGAAGAAGCTTTAATAAACCAATGAAATAATTTCTGCCACATCCTAATCTAGTATACCTTATAATAGTCCTCTTCTATTATCACCTATGCCACCTCCCAACTATGCCACCTCTATTCTCACCTATGCCACCTCTAACCTACAAATACCTGGGACTGCAGGACGATAAGCTGAATTGGTAAACATGCGTTGATGGTGTCTAGAAGAAAGGGGTAAGGGGACACTGAGGTCCTTCAACATGTTTGGTTATGATTCTTGACTTATTCTACCAGGCAATCATGGTGGGACTAGGGGAATAGCATATGAGCCTGTGATGAGAATAGGCTGAAGAAGCTAATGAGAGTGGTGGAGAGCATTGTCTAGAGTATTTTTATAGTGTTGTAGAGGAAACAATACTGAAAACACTTTAGAGGGTAATGCAAATCACCCACTTTATTAACTCATAAGGAGCCAACACAGTTTCATTTGTAGAAGGTGTATTCATCTCCAATGTAACACAGATCACTGGAGGTAATTTCTAGTATTGTACAATTTCATTATCCAAAAGTAGGTCGTTTATAATTTGAGGGTGGGCGTTATATATACTCCCCTTACAGGGCTATATGTATATTACAGGGTAATTATATGGAATTTGTATAATTATGGGTCATTCATAAGTTGTGGTGTAATCATATGCATTCATATGTAACAGTGTAAATAAGTGTACTACACCTGGTACTTTTGAGCTACTGAACTTGCAATGCAATATTCTCTAGGGATCAATAAAGATGTATTGTATCGTAACTTACTTTTTCATCGATTATAGTTCAGCCTCTGTCCACCATCATTATTGTCAAAATTTCTGTCTGCGGGTAGTGGTTCTGGTAGCTGCATTTACCATGATGCCCAGTCATACCATGGGAGTTTCAGGTAAATCACAACTACCAGAATGATGGAGATATAGATACAGATTTAAAGCAAAGGAAAATGTCCAGGAGAGGCGACAAACTGGGTCCTATGCAGGAGCATGCATATCTGTCACAGACTATGGTGTACGCTGTGACACTGTTGCCACACTTGCGGTTGCCCGCGGCAACGCGTTGCTGTGAGAGCATGCGGTGTCAGTGTCTTGGCCTTCTGGGTGATTGCCGTGACATGGTTGCCACGCATGCTGTTGACGGTGGTTACGTGGTTTGGTATGCTTGTGTGTGCACTTCCCCTTTAAGTGGCTTCCTTCACCTGTCTGGTGATGTAAGGGTTAACTACCTTGCTGGGTGTGGTCACTTGTGCTTCTTATACCTGTGGCTTTAGGTCAGGAGTCAGTTGTACTCCAGCCTTGGTGTGTGCTGGAGTTAAGCTCCTTGTCTGGTTGTTCCATCTGTCCAGTGAGGGCCACCCTTGTGGTCATCAGTGTTATCCCGGTGTCTCCTTCCCTTCCTGTCCCTGTTTGTATGGAGTGGGTTATGTTCAGGGTGTTTGGTGTCCAGCATGTTTACTTGACATTCCCCTGTCTTATGTTATTGCAGCTATGGGTCCCCTGGGTTCATGTGTGGTTGTGGTTTGTGCTGTGTCCTTTAATGTTGGTGTGGACAGCAGCACTAGTGCACGGGTTCCAGTCAGTGTGTCTGTGGCAGGTAAGTGTGTTATTGGTTTCGCTTACCTGCCATCTCCATATGCTGTATGTGCTCCCCTCTCCTTGCAGTCTGGCCTCAGATAGAGACTCCTGTTCCTCCATGACTGGGATGAACAGGTTGTCTCTTCCCTGCTCCTTGGTGAGGGATTACCTGGGCGAATTAGGGTCCCCGCCGTGACAATATCATAGGCAGCATGTAAATTCTAGCCCACTGCAGAGAAAGGGACAGTGGAATGGTTAGCAATAATCTTACAGATGTAACTGTTCTACAGGTGAAACTCGAAAAATGAGAAAATCGTGCAAAAGTCCATTTATTTCAGTAATGCAAATTAAAAGGAATTGCAGCTTAAAATTAGAATTTTGTGAAAAGGTTCAATATTCTAGTCTCAAAGTGTCACACTCTAGTCAGATAATTAATCCATATCCCCTGAGCAAAGGGTACCCGAGATTGTGACTTTGGGGTTTCATAAGCTGTAAGCCATAATCATCCAAATTATAACAAATAAAGGCTTAAAATATCTCACTTTGCATGTAATGAGTCTATCTCATGTGTAAGGCCTCTTTCAGACGGGCGTTGCGGGAAAATGTGCAGGTGCGTTACGGGAACACCCGCGATTTTTCCGCTCGAGTGCAATACATTGTAATGCGTTTTGCACTCACGTGAGAAAAATCGCGCATGTTTGGTGTTCTGTAGATTGTATTATTTTCCCTTATAACATGGTTATAAGGGAAAATAATAGCATTCTGAATGCAGAATGCATAGTACAATAACGCTGGAGGGGTTAAAAAAATAATAATTTAACTCACCTTAGTCCACTTGATCGCGATGCCCGGCATCTCCTTCTGTCTCCGTTACTGAACAGGACCTGTGGTGAGCATTAATTACAGGTCAAGGACCTGTGGTGACGTCACTCCGGTCATCACATGATCCATCACCATGTTAAAAGATCATGTGATGGATCATGTGATGACCGGAGTAACGTCACCACAGGTCCTTGACCTATAATGAATGCTCACCACAGGTCCTGTTCAGTAAAGGAGACAGAAGGAGATGCCGGGCATCGCGATCAAGTGGACTAAGGTGAATTCAATTTTTATTTTTATTTTTTAACCCCTCCAGCGCTATTTTACTATGCATTCTGTATTCAGAATGCTATTATTTTCCCTTATAACCATGTTATAAGGGAAAATAATAATGATCGGGTCTCCATCCCGATCGTCTCCTAGCAACCGTGCGTGAAAATCGCACCGCACCCGCACTTGCTTGCGGATGCTTGCTATTTTCACGCAACCCCATTCACTTCTGAAAAACGCAGAATATAGAGCATGCTGCGATTTTCACGCAACGCACAAGTGATGCATGAAAATCACCGCTCATGTGAACAGCCCCATAGAAATGAATGGGTCGGTATTCAGTGCGGGTGCAATGCGTTCAACTCACGCATGGCATCCGCGCGGAATACTCGCCCGTGTGAAAGGGGCCTTAGTTTCACCTTTTAAGATGCATTACTAAAATAAATGAACTTTGCACAATATTCAAATTTTTCGAGTTTCACTTGTTCACTTCAGTGTGATATCACGTCACCATGTGATATCACATGACAAAAACCTGTGACATGTGGCTTTAGTCATGTGATATCACACTGTGACACGGTATCACACTTAAAATTAAAAGTTTATTGCAATTGTAGAAATTCTTTAAAACTAAGGGCTCATTCAGACGAGCGCATCCGTTTTGTGGTCCGCACATTGTAGATCGGCAAAACACGGATACTGGCCACGTGTGTTCCGCATTTTGCGGAACAGAACGGCCAGCCCTATAATAGAAATGCCTATTCTTGTCTGCAATCATGGACAAGAATGGGAGGACATGTATTTTCTTTAGGTGCCACGGCCACTGTGTGATGTCCGCATCTTTTGCAGCCCCATTGAAATGAAAATTGCAGAACGGATGCAGACAAAAATATACTGTTGTCTGAATGAGCCCAAAAGATGAAGATTGCTACGTCTGTACATCATTTAGACTAAACAGCCTAAAGGAAATTCTGTGACAACAGAATAATGTATAAACGGTAGTGTGTTCTTGAACTGCTGCTATGCAACAACTCAGACATATTCTTCCTGATATTTTACTATTCAAAAATCTACTAGAGACAACAAACTTTATGATTGGAGTAAGAATTAATTGGAGTTTCCCTTTAATGTTATATTACAGATGTCTCCACCCTTACCTTAACTCTAATTTGGTTGAGAACTCCAATTTCTAACTAAATCAGTTTGATACAATATTGCAAATTGCTAGCAGAACCCTTGCCAGGCATTAAATCACATCACCATCACTGGGTGGCTGCACATAGACACAGATAAGATAGACATCTTGTGACACAGTATCATGAAATCATGCTCTTTTGATAAGCTAGTGGTCATCTTGTGACACACCTATCAGGACATGTCCAGCTAAGATATAACCAAGATATTAGGGGATCTATATGGCCCAAAAAAGTCCAGTACAGGATTGGAAACAATAACAAGTGGACCAAGTGTGAAAACTTGTTCCTAGAACTGCTTCTATAGGAACCACATTCTGGAAGTGCCACCATAACATTAGTTAGCGGTTTTCAGAAGATCTGACTGATGGGCCAAGAGGGTCCAACTAACCAGAGCTGACTATCTTTGTATTCCTTTTATTGTTACCCTAGTCAGGTTCTCTAGTACTGTCTCGGTTACATAAAATGGTATTCAGCCTATTGACTCTTTCTAAGTATGCATGTTTTTCCAATAAAGAAAGGGAGACAAGCCACCGACAGAACCCTCTGGCAGCATCCTATGGTGGTCAAAAGATTGTGCATGTTGAAATCTAACATCGGATCCTCCTTTTCTCTGACATGGGGAAAGTCTGGGGAGATACTGTTTAAATTTTGTCCGGCCGACATTTACCTATGGTACTGTGTATGGGCACCTTATACATTGCCATAAGAGGTACTGTACATACCGGTGGCAGACTGTCTTAAAGCGACACTCCGATTCAATAAAAAAATTCTAATTACCTTGGGAATAAACAGAACACGTAAACAGTCACCTTTTCATCTTTTTAGCTGCAGATCCATTAGCTCTTGGGCTCCTCTTCTGCCATCCAAGATAACCACACTACTTCTCAGACTACCCAATGCATACAGTGCATTTGGCAGCCCAAGACACTTCCTGCAGCCCTTGGATTCGCCAGCATTGCTCATGTGAACATTGCTGGCCAATCCAAGAGCAGCGCTGGACAGGAAGGAAGTGCCTTGGGCTACCGATTCACAGATATTCTGAGAAGCGGTGCTGCCATCTTGGATTGCAGAAAAAGAGCCTGAGAATTAGCACATTAACTGTGAAAAAGACGGAAAGGAGGACACCATGTAAGTGCACTGTTCTTTTCCCAGTTAGGATCTATTCACACGCCCGTAGTGTATTGCGGATTCGCAAATAGCAGATCCGCAATACACCGGGCCGGCAGCCCTATAGAAATGCCTATTCTTGTCTGCTATTGCGGACAAGAATAGGACATGTTCTTTTTTTTTCCCGGAGCCACGGACCGGAAGTACGGAGCCGCGGACCGGAAATGCGGACGCGGACAGCACAATGTGTGCTGTCAGCATCCTTTCCGTCCCCATTGAGAATTAATGGGTCTGCACGGATTCGGACCCATTCTACGGACGTGTGAATGGACCCTTAATGTGATTTATTTTTTTTCTTGAACTAGTGACTTTACAGTTATTATTATAAGTAAAGGGTTAACAGGCACCATTCTTGCCTGATGCATTGTCAATCAATAATAAAGGGAAAGCACCATTGACAGATTGTCATGGCTGAGCCGACTTTGTATTGAGATAACATAAGCCTATTTGGAGAGAAAGCATGCCCCATGATCACAAGCCAACTCAACATAGCTGTTCCTAAATGTCCGGCAATGAGGAAATAAGAGTGAAGCATCAGTGGCAAATTGGAATTCAAGTTCCTTTGTGCTTGTTAAATGGTGGAATGATTATAATTGGAAAAAGTGATGTGCATTAGTTCTGAGTGAATGTACAAGAAATGACAAGTGTGTAACTTAATGATCATTTCACAACGCCTGCAACGGCCGCCCTGTCTTCTACTCAACAGCTTAGCCCCTGCGCTGAGAAAATGACTTGCCTTCTGTTATTTGTGGACATCCTTTACAGGTCACATGGAACTAACCCTCAAGTGATAAGCATTAGTCCAGGAAGTTTGTGGCTTAAAGGGGTGTATTGCAAATAGCCGAGACGTTTTTGTTCTGGTGCAAGCTATTGTGCTAGGTAGAAATTGAACATTTTCATCTGAATGAAAAAAATAAAAACGGCGTTTAGTCCTTTGTTGGAAAACTGTAGGGTGCATTGTAGCAAAACAAAATTTCATTCTGTGCCTTGTCTTTGGAAAAAGGGGGGGGGGGGGGTAAGCTTAACCTATTCATTGCCAAAGTTTACTTTTCTTTTCAAACAAATGAACAGAAGCCAAGCAAGATATATATATATATATATATATATATATATATAAATTATATGTAAGAGATTTAGTTAAAGTTGTTATCCAATTTCTGAAACAGTCCCCCTATGTGCAGGGCCCTTCACAAGTAATATACGTACCCCGCTCCCAGAGCCGCCCCTGGTCCCCGTGCGTGGATGGGAACAGCCAATAGCAGGCGGGGACGAGCCTCCCTAGCATCACCCACGAGGCTTGTCCCCGTCCCCGCCTGCTATTGGCTGCTCCCCCCCAACAGCGGATGTTTTCATCCATGCATGGGGAGAAGCAGCAGCGGTGCGGGGACCAGGAGCGTCACGGGGGAGCAGGTTAAGTATATTACCTGTGAGGGGCCCGGCACATGGGGGGGCTGTTTCAGAAATTGAATAACCCCTTTAGAGGGAGTCTCTTACCAGGAAATTCACTGTTAAACCAGGTACAGTTTCTTGTAGGGCTATCCCAGCTGAATGTATATAATATCTGTCAGTTAATGATCTGTTGCTTCATTCTGGAGAAAAAGTACTTTTAATTCATATGCAAATGAGCATTTAACTGCAACGGGGGCAGGCCTAAGCCACTCTGTTTATCTTTGCTCCTCCTGCTTCCTCTTCTAGCCCCTCCCTCTTCTTCTCAATTGACAGGGCCAGGAGAAATGACTCTGTAGAAACCCGGTCCTGTCAATCAAGGAGGAGATGGAGGGGCTGCATTAAACTGCTAATTTGCATATGAATTAAAAGTACTTATTTCTCTATTTATTTTATTTTATTTATTTTATGCACTTATATAGCGCTACTATATTCCGCAGCACTTTACAGACATTAGCATCCAACTGTCCCCAATGGGGCTCACAACCTAAGGTCCCTATCAGTCTGTCTTTGGAGTGTGGGAGGAAACCGGATTAACCGGAGGAAACCCACGCAAACACGGGGAGAACATACAAACTCCATGTAGATGTTGCCCTTGATTCTATAATGAATCATGACACTAGGATATGCCCTTGGTGAGGGTCCGCTGATTATGAGAATAAGGGGACACAGAGCTGTTTTAGTGTTACAACCTTGTCACAGCTTTTCTTGATCAGCAGCTGTGCAGGGAGCCGCAGTCCAACTCCATTCAAGTCAATAAGGGACCTTGACGCTCTGGATTGTTGGGGATTTCAGAGGTCAGATGCCCACCATTCACAAAGTATTTAAATACCCTAAATATCCATCACTCAGTGCAATGTGAAAATCCCTTTAAGGAGATTATTCAGTATTAATTAAAAAGCCTCTACTGAACTGTTAAAATGATTGTACTTCTTGAAGAAATTTGTCTCCCACATAAGTTCTATGAGTATACCTATCCCCTGGAAAGAAATAGTGTTAACTCCTTAAAGGGATTGTTTCATGAAGACAGTAACCCCTGCAAATAAATATTGTAAACTCCTTAAAGGGGCTGTCTCATTAATATAATCCTTGTTCATTTGCCCTGTTAGGGCATATAGAGGTCATAGAGGTGAGAGCTCTGCTTGGGTTCCCCTTCTATGAGGAAAATCAGCTACTACAGGGAAAGATGATTGGCTGCTTGTGAGGCCTGAAAACTATCCATTAGATCGGCGAGGGTCCTACCACTAGGGACCCAAACCCCCTGCAGCCCCTCAGAAATGAAGGGAGCAGCGGTCGTACATGCACGTGGCCTCTCCATTCATTACTATGATAGTTCTGGAGATAACTGAGTGCTCGGCTATTTCTAGAATTCCCAAAGAAAGGAATTGAGCAGCTGCTTGCATGTGCGACCAGCCACTCCATTCATTTCAGTGGGCTGCAGGGGTTACAGGGCCCCAGTGGTAGTATCCCCACCGAACTAATAATTATCCCTTAACCTGTGGATAGGGGATAACCCTTTAAGGACCAATACCCCTTTAACCTCCCTGGCGGTATGATTATGTCAGGAATTTTGTACCAAAAGTGGTACAATTTTCTGCATAAATATTTTATGGGCACAAATGACAGTAAAATGGCAGGCCAGGGGCACTGTACAGTCATCAAATGTCAGATCTGAGGTTATACAGTGTAATCCTCTCAGATTACAATGTATAACCTCTTTTATGTGTGTTTGTCACTTTTTATGTTTATATTTATTTGAATTTCCCGCCCAGTTCCCCTCCCATGCGCAGCTGCTGCTCGCAGGAAACAGAACCAGGAAGTCAAATGCCAGCCAGTGTTCTGCCAGATCTCTATACCTTGCGAAAAGTCTATACTGGAAGTGACGCGGCCGCACAGGAATCAGCTGGAGGAGGGTGTGCGCGGCGCTGTGCAAATCCCCTGGCTTAGGAAAGAATCGCTGTGGCGCCGCGATAGAAGCACTTCGTGCACCGCGTGTGTGCACTTAGGGGTATAGAGATTTTGCAGCGCAAAATGTTGCATCAGATCTCCCTACCCCCTGAGGATGAACTGCAACTGATGATTTGTGCACGCGTGCGCACTCAGGGGTAGGGAGATCTGATGTAACATTGTGCGCTGCAAAATCTTTATACCCCTACACGCGCGATGCACAAAGTACCCAACCAGCCACTCAGTTCATCTTGGGGGGCCTCTATGGGGTTCTCATTCTTGTGAAAAGTGGTTGTACCAGTGGTAGGACCCCCACTGATCTAAAAGTTATCTAATAGTTATCCCCTATATATAAATGGAATACTTTTTTAATGCAGCTAAGTCCCACTCAAGTGGAGAGCTAAGTAAGCAGGTACTGGTCTTGGTTTTGACACACCTTTGCTCTTTCAAACAGGTGATTGGTCTGAGAGTCAACTCCATGATATTGATGACCTGTTCTAAGAAAAGATCACCAATAATAAAGTCCCAAAAAATAAACTTAATTACAATTATTTATTTTAAAATACATTTAACATTATTTTATTGCTCTTAATTATTTTTTTAATCCCATTAAGAGAATTTTCTTTGCATACAGCATTACATGATTGCCTGTTAAGTCAAAAACACTGGACAGTCCTGGCCTATGCCCCAAGCCTTAACTAGAAAACCATTGTGTAAAGTTTGAGTGATCACACTGCCGACTTGACGAGTAGATTAGTTATGAGCGGGAGGTGCCATATTCGATTTTGTGATATTTCGCGAATATTCGATTGAATATTTGTCTTATATTCATCGAAATCAAATATTCGTCATTATTCTATTTATCTCGAATTATATGCGATAAAATTTTTTGCTTATTGCGATTTTCTTTAAACTGTATGAGGCAACTTTCATATTGGTTGGCTAATATGTGTATTTTACGAATATTCACTGTATTGCTATAACTTACGAATATTCTAAAATACGAAGTTATAGCAATATATCGAATATTCGTAAAATACACATAATTTTGCTAATATAGTGCTATAATCTTTTTTTTTATAGTCTAATTTTTGGTCTCTTCTGAACTTCATTTTTGGAAAAATTTGACACTATTAAAAAAAATACTACAACACTATATTAGCTAAATTGCAGTCTATATGTGTATATTACGAATATTCGCTATATTGCTATAACTTAGATTTTTAGAATACAGGGAGTGCAGAATTATTAGGCAAATGAGTATTTTGACCACATCATCCTCTTTATGCATGTTGTCTTACTCCAAGCTGTATAGGCTCGAAAGCCTACTACCAATTAAGCATATTAGGTGATGTGCATCTCTGTAATGAGAAGGGGTGTGGTCTAATGACATCAACACCCTATATTAGGTGTGCATAATTATTAGGCAACTTCCTTTCCTTTGGCAAAATGGGTCAAAAGAAGGACTTGACAGGCTCAGAAAAGTCAAAAATAGTGAGATATCTTGCAGAGGGATGCAGCACTCTTAAAATTGCAAAGCTTCTGAAGCGTGATCATCGAACAATCAAGCGTTTCATTCAAAATAGTCAACAGGGTCGCAAGAAGCGTGTGGAAAAACCAAGGCGCAAAATAACTGCCCATGAACTGAGAAAAGTCAAGCGTGCAGCTGCCAAGATGCCACTTGCCACCAGTTTGGCCATATTTCAGAGCTGCAACATCACTGGAGTTCCCATAAGCACAAGGTGTGCAATACTCAGAGACATGGCCAAGGTAAGAAAGGCTGAAAGACGACCACCACTGAACAAGACACACAAGCTGAAACGTCAAGACTGGGCCAAGAAATATCTCAAGACTGATTTTTCTAAGGTTTTATGGACTGATGAAATGAGAGTGAGTCTTGATGGGCCAGATGGATGGGCCCGTGGCTGGATTGGTAAAGGGCAGAGAGCTCCAGTCCAACTCAGACGCCAGCAAGGTGGAGGTGGAGTACTGGTTTGGGCTGGTATCATCAAAGATGAGCTTGTGGGGCCTTTTCGGGTTGAGGATGGAGTCAAGCTCAACTCCCAGTCCTACTGCCAGTTTCTGGAAGACACCTTCTTCAAGCAGTGGTACAGGAAGAAGTCTGCATCCTTCAAGAAAAACATGATTTTCATGCAGGACAATGCTCCATCACACGCGTCCAAGTACTCCACAGCGTGGCTGGCAAGAAAGGGTATAAAAGAAGAAAATCTAATGACATAGCCTCCTTGTTCACCTGATCTGAACCCCATTGAGAACCTATGGTCCATCATCAAATGTGAGATTTACAAGGAGGGAAAACAGTACACCTCTCTGAACAGTGTCTGGGAGGCTGTGGTTGCTGCTGCACGCAATGTTGATGGTGAACAGATCAAAACACTGACAGAATCCATGGATGGCAGGCTTTTGAGTGTCCTTGCAAATAAAGGTGGCTATATTGGTCACTGATTTGTTTTTGTTTTGTTTTTGAATGTCAGAAATGTATATTTGTGAATGTTGAGATGTTATATTGGTTTCACTGGTAAAAATAAATAATTGAAATGGGTATATATTTGTTTTTTGTTAAGTTGCCTAATAATTATGCACAGTAATAGTCACCTGCACACACAGATATCCCCCTAAAATAGCTAAAACTAAAAACAAACTAAAAACTACTTCCAAAAATATTCAGCTTTGATATTAATGAGTTTTTTGGGTTCATTGAGAACATGGTTGTTGTTCAATAATAAAATTAATCCTCAAAAATGCAACTTGCCTAATAATTCTACACTGCCTGTATTATGAATATTCGAAAAAAATAAGTTATAGCAATATAGCGAATATTCGTAATATACACATATAGACTGCAATTTATATAATATAGTGCTGTACATTAAGAGGAAAATTATAAATCAGTAATGAGAATCGTTACTGATTTATAATTTCCCTCTTTATGTAGGATAGTTTATGTTATGTGACAAATAGGCAATTACATATGCGAGTGAATCGGGTCGCATAAGGGCTGTATGCTATTGGGTTGGCTTGGTCGAATAGACGAAGATAGAGAATATAGCGCTATATTCGACAATTCTACCAAGCCAACCCATCAGTGATAGTAGTAATTTTTACTATCACAAAATTTGTG